>NC_141878.1:513935506-514238536 GCF_056163025.1 Triticum urartu
CATTAGTATGCCAAAGGATACTAATGGCGCATCATTAAACAGTGCGCCATTAGTATGCCGAAGTTACTAATGGCGCATCTTGTTGTTGTGCGCCATTAGTATGCCAAAGCACCTGGGTATACATGGCCCCCTGGGAGGCATACTAATGGTGCACTGTTGTATATACTAATGGCGCATCTGAGGTCCGCCATTAGTATACCAGATACTAATGGCGCACCAGTGGTGCGCCATTAGTAAAATATACTAATGGCGTGGCACTAATGGCGCTCCACTAATGCGCCATTATGGCCAAATTAGGTGCGCCATTAGTAGGCCTTTTCCTAGTAGTGTTGGTGCTCTAGCTGAGGAAGGGCTGCATCATCTTCAACATGGTCATGGTGACCAATGTCCTCAGCAGCGAGGGGGTCAGCTGCTGGAAAGTCTTCAGCTTCATGAGCCTCTATGAAAGCAGGCTCATGGACAGTTAGTTGACGTTCTTGTGGATCGGCGTCGGGGTGAACCATGGAAATGGGTTCAACAATCAAGGGCTCTGTGGGAGCAGCCCGTGCCTTCTTGGTCATTCTTTTCTTCTTGGCGGGGGCAGTAGCAGAGGCTTCAGGATGTTTTCTCTTCCTTGCTTCAGCCTCAGCAATCCTGGTCTTCTTCAGTTCTGAAGCGGTTGACCTGGCCTTTGGCTTCGGGCCAGTCATGCTAGTTGGGAAGACAAGGGGATCTGCCTCCTGCCTTGGTGCTTCAGGTTCAGCCATAGAGGGCTTCTTCTGCTTCTTGGCAGCCATCCTGGGGTCGATGCCAGGACGCCCAAGGGCCTTGCGCTTCTCAGCCTCATTGTAGGCTTGCACACACCTATCAGCTAGGACCTTCATGCGCTCACGAGAACCCTGAGCTTTTGCACGTTTCTTTAGAAAGGCTTCCTTGAGCTCGTGTAGCATAATCTTGAAATTCTTCGCATCTTGCACGCTGAGCTTGGCCATATGCTTCTTGAACTGAGATTTCTCAAAGTCAATCTTCTGCTTCAGTTCGACAATGCGCTGGGCGATAGCTAACTCTGAAGCAATGGCGCCATGGAAGGCGACACTGAGGCCAATGGGTAGTTGGAGATCGTCGAAGCTGATGTTTGGCGTGTCAAACCATTCATCAATGAAGTTGTGAATGACTGTTACATCAAAGAGAGGCAGATCATTGAAGATTTCTGCTTCTTCTTTGCTCTTGATGAGTTGCTCAAGAGCGTCATCTGCAAGATCTTCATCACTTGACAGATCAATGGCATCATTGCGCAGAATGGCAGCAGCTGTTAGCTCTTGGCCGGTGTGTGGCAGAGGCATTTTGACCTTCTGGGGCTTGGAGATGCGTGATAAATCTTCGGACTACACACTGTCTTCAGGAGGTGCAGTTGCCAGTGGCTTCGCCCGTGAGATTTTTGGTGAAGGGGCGGGCTTTGAAGCTTTAGGCTTCTTCAACTTCTTTGGCTTCGGCGCTGCAGGCGCTTCATCTGATTCAGCGTCAGATGCAGGCTCATTCACTGCAGTCCCTTGAACCAAGATATGGGTGATGAGGCCTTCAAGGTTGTAGAAAGGACCGACGACATTGGGTTTTGCATCTCGTGTGCCATCAGCCCTTGGAGCTGAGGGACTAGGGTTGAAGTCTAGTCCCAATGTCTTCTTGTTTTGCTTCGCTGAGTTCTGGGCAAACTGGAAGTTGCGCTTGAACAGAATGTCATCACGACACCATAGTAGTGACGATGGGTGTGCATCAGCAGGCTGTGGCCCACGGACCATGCAGGGATAGAAGCCTTGTTCAATGGCTTCATCTCTGGACCTGGGTTGAAGATTCTTGTATAGGATGTCTCCCCACGGTCTCTTGATGGCATTTTTCTCAGCATATTCCTGGGTTACAAATCGGTATTTGAACCATTGTTCTGCCCAATATCTTCGAATCCATTGGATTCGGGTCTTGCGCTAATTGTAGTCCTCTTCAGGATCTGTCTTGTACAGTTCTGAGAGGTCATCTGGCAGATCTCTAGATGTTTCTCCACGACGCTTTCTGCCACCCTTCCTTGCTGATTTCTCTGAAGCCATGAACTTTAAACTGAAAGGCTTCAACACGTTCAAAGGCTTCAAAGATTTTCGCTTGCTGGACAAACAGGAACTTGCTTCGGGAGAATTTATATGATGCTGTAAGAATTCTGCAAATGAATGCAGACTATGAGAACCAAGGGATTCTCCCACGGACATGTACCTGTGACAGCATTAAGGTGCGAGGGAAGGGGAAGAGGTCATATGCATTCTCAGAAGATTTTGAATATAAATCAGTTTAGAAGACATTGACCTCATCGTGTGAAGACATTCACTCATAGATAAGGAGTTGGTTCCATATTTGTACGAATCTAGAGATCAGTACAAGTGAGGAAACTAACTACTTTGTGAAGCATAAGTGAATATACTAGGCATGTTATGAGATGCAGTATGAGAGAGATCTAACTTGTGTGAATAGAAACTGCTTGTGGTAGAAAGTGACAAAGCCATAGGATCAACGGTGCCGTAAAAAGGAAGTTTTATTTACCACACTAAGAACTGCTAGACGGAGTGGAAGATGAGGCCGAGCAGTTCGATCTTCCGTGCCCTAACTTGGCGACGGAGGACACCTACAGCGACGGCGGAGAGGACGATGTACCCGGTTGGCGTGAAGACGGCGTCGGAGAGGTTGCGGCAGCGAAGCGCTTCGTCGCCGGCGTCGTCGAGGGCTAGCGGTGGCGCTAGGGTTCGTGCGAGAGTGGAAGAAGAGATAATGACCGCCGTGAAGTGTGTATTTATAGGTACAGGGGCGGCACTGCGTTATTACACAGGTGCCCCTGGCGATTCGCATCTGAGGAACACGTGGCCATCATGCAGAATTTTGGGGTTTGTTCCACGTCCCACGCACGCCTGGATTGTCGGGTGGTCGTTCCTACTTCTCCGGGTTTCATGTGGAGGAATGAGCATTGAAAGTGGACTTAAGGTTTGTCTTTGTATCTTCTGCTGACAAGGACGTGGAGAAGACATTCGACAGTTTCAATAGAATGCATATGATTTGGAGAGATAGAGTTTGAGATAGATAGCATAGAGAGGTTAGGGTCTGATCACATTCACTTAGTTCAAAAGATTCAACAAGAAGACATAGCTATAAGTGAATGCTGTAGAGGACAGAACACTAGTATATATATATAATCAACATAGTGAAGATAATCATGAAGACATGTTGAGATTGAAGCCAAACCAAATGTGAAGACATAGCAAGGTAACGCCATGAGTGAAACACTTCAAAATAGAACATTTGGTGGTGGCGTTACCCACCGTATAGGAAGTATTATACCCAGACATGGCGCACAATTATCGTGGCGCTCTGAAGTCAAATTCCACATTAATGTATTCACACTTAGAATGTATGTCTTCATTGATTGAAGATATACTTTACTTCGTGTGTTGCACATCTAAGTCATCAATATGCATAAGGGTTAGGATGTGTGCCTGATCACATTACATTTGAGGATTCCAGGATATTTAGTTCACACCGTAACTTGCAAAATCTCTTCTCATCCAAGGTCTTGGTGAAGATATCTGCCAATTGCTCTTCAGTGTTGACGTGTATGATATCAATATCTTCCTTCACAACATGATCTCTGAGAAAGTGATGACGAATTTCAATGTGCTTTGTCTTCGAGTGCTGAACTGGTTTGTTGGCAATCTTGATGGCGCTTTCGTTGTCGCAGTAGAGTGGCACTTGCTTCAGATGAATGCCATAGTCCTTGAGCGTTTGCTTCATCCACAGAAGCTGAGCGCAGCAAGATCCAGCAGCAATGTATTCAGATTCAGCAGTGGAGAGAGATACAAAGTTCTGCTTCTTTGAAGACCAACATACAAGTGATCGTCCCAGAAAGTGACATGTGCCTGATGTAGACTTGCGATCAACTTTGTCACCAGCATAATCAACATCCGAGAATCCAACCAGATCAAACTCTGAGCCCTTTGGATACCATAATCCTAGAGTTGGGGTGTGAGCCAAATATCGAAGAATTCGCTTCACAGCTAAGTGGTGCGACTCCTTTGGTGCCACTTGGAATCGAGCACACATGCAAACACTAAGCATAATATCTGGCCTAGATGCACATAGATAAAGTAAAGAACCAATCATGGAGTGGTATACCTTTTGATCGAACTCTTTACCATTGTCGTCAGGACCCAGATGATGCTTGGCTGGCATTGGCGTCGTGAAGCCTTTGCAATCTTGCATACCGAACTTCTTCAGGAAATCTTTGAGATACTTCTCTTGAGATATGAAGATGCCGTTGTGTTGCTATCGTATTTGAAGACCGAGAAAGAACTTCAGCTCTCCCATCATAGACATTTGATATTGCTCTTGCATCATATATCCAAACTCTTCACTGTACTTCTGATTGGTGCAGCCGAAGATAATGTCATCCACATATATTTGGCACACAAATAGTTCACCATCATATGTCTTCATGAAGAGAGTGGGGTCGAGAGAACCAGGTATGAAGCCTTTTCTCTTCAGGAAGTATTTGAGTGTGTCATACCAGGCCCGAGGGGCTTGTTTGAGGCTATACAGTGCCTTGTTGAGCTTGTATACCATGTCAGGATGTTTTGGATCTTCAAAGCCAGGAGGTTGTGCAACATACACTTCTTCTTCAATCTTGCCATTGAGGAAGGCACTCTTCACATCCATTTGATAAAGAAGTATGTTGTGATGATTTTCATAGGCCAGCAGTATGCGTATGGCTTCAAGTCTAGCCACAGGAGCAAATGTTTCATCGAAGTCAATGCCTTCCACTTGAGTATATCCTTGAGCAACGAGACAAGCTTTGTTTCTGACAACTTGACCATGCTCATCTTGCTTGTTGCGGTATATCCATTTGGTGCCTATTATGTTGTGCTTCCGAGGATCGGGACGCTTGACCAGTTCCCATACATTATTCAGCTCAAACTGTTGAAGCTCGTCTTGCATAGCTTGAATCCATTCAGGTTCCATGAAGGCTTCTTCAACTTTCTTGGATTCTGTTATTGAGACGAATGCGAAGTGCCCACAGAAATTTGCTAGGTGAGTTGCCCTTGAACGAGTGAGTGGACCGGGTGCATTGATGCTATCAATTATTCTTTCAATCTGCACTTCATTGGCAACGCGAAGATGTACAGGGCGAAGATTTTGCTCTTGCTAATCATTGTCGTTGTTAGAAGGAATGTCTTCAGGCTGAGCATTGTCTTCATGTTGATCAGGTGCTGAGATGATAAGTTCTTCTTCAGGATGAGCTTCAGAAGGTATAATTTCTCCAGTTCCCATTAGCTTGATTGATTCACTGGATGGAACTTCATCTAGCACATTTGGCAGTTGCTCTCTTTGTGAACCGTTGGTCTCATCAAACCGCACATCCACTGTTTCAACCACTTTGTAATGAAAGAGATTGAAGACTCTGTAGGAGTGCAAATCCTTTCCATATCCAAGCATAAAACCCTCATGCGCTTTTGGTGCAAACTTTGAGGTGTGATGTGGGTCCTTGATCCAGCACCTGGCGCCAAATACTCTGAAGTAACTGACATTTGGCTTCTTGCCAGTAAGGAGCTCATAAGATGTCTTGTTAAGAAGCTTGTGAAGATAAACACGATTGATTGTATGGCATGCAGTATCAATGGCTTCATGCCAGAATTTTCTTGGAGTCTTGTATTCATCTAGCATCGTTCTAGCCATCTCAATGAGTGTTCTGTTCTTGCGTTCGACGACCCCATTCTGCTGTGGCGTGTACGGGGCTGAGAATTCATGTGTGATGCCCATGGTATCAAGATATGTATCAAGTCCAGTGTTCTTGAATTTAGTGCCATTGTCACTTCTGATATGCTTTATCTTGGCGCCATAGTTGTTCATTGCTCGATTGGCGAAGCGTCTGAAGACATCCTGCACTTCAGTCTTGTAAAGGATTATGTGCACCCAAGTATATCTAGAATAATCATCAACAATGACAAAGCCATAGAGACAAGCAGTAGTAGTAAGAGTTGAGTAATGAGTGGGACCGAAAAGATCCATGTGAAGCAGTTCGAAGGGTCGAGTAGTGGTCATGATTGTCTTCGAGGGATGTTTGGCCCTCGTCATCTTTCCTGCCTCACAGGCACCGCATAAGTGATCTTTCTTGAACTTGACACCCTCGATGCCTATGACATGCTTCTTCTTTGCCAGGGTGTGGAGGTTCCTCATGCCAGCATGCCCAAGCCTCCGATGCCAGAGCCAGCATTCTGAAGCTTTTGCTAGAAGACATACGGCAAGCTGTGGTCCTGCTGAGAAATCTACCACGTACAAGTCATCTTTTCGATACCCTTCAAATACTAGAGACTTGTTAGATTCCATTACAACAAGGCAACGATATTTTCCAAATATTACGATCATGTTTAAATCGCAAAGCATTGAGACAGACATTAAGTTGAAGCCAAGGGATTCAACAAGCATGACTTTATCCATGTGTTGATCCCTTGAGATTGCAACTCTACCTAGAACCAATACCTTACTTTTACCAGTGTCAGCAAATGTGATGTGGCTCTTGTCGGATGGACGTAAGGTTGAGTCCATAGGAAGGCTTCTTTTGCCAGTCATGTGATTTGTACACCCACTATCAATAATCCATTCTGAAGACGCTGGTGTCGTACCCTACAGTGCAGTTAGGGGGATAGGCTTCACGAAGAGCATTGTGAAGCAAAAACATTTGATGAACCAGTGGGTTATGAAAGCTTAGATCCAGATTAGGACTAATAGGGAGAGTAGCAAGCGATTCGGGAATGAAGTACATAGTAAGACCATTCGGGCATTTGATCTTGCGCCCTACAAGATGTTTAAGGTCCCCAGCAATAGCGTCAAACGATTTTGGTTTTCTGCTGGAGACCTTTCCCTGCAAAAGACAGTCAAGCTTTCTTAGCCACCCACATCTTCATGGGTGGCTTAGAAGCAATAAGTCTAAGTGCAGCATCTGATAACTTTGGCTTTGGAGCCCTAGCAAACAGTCTTGCAGGCGGACAATAGTACTCATAAGAATAAGCAGAATAGTTCTTGGTCTTATGAACATGGCGGTTTGATGAACCGCTCTCATATTCATATGCCTGAGTATGGTTTCCCTGCAAGACATTTGCGTTAGTGCGACTCAGGTGAGTCCTCTGTCTGTATGAAGCCTTTGGACCGTATGAAGCCTTTGGTCTGAGGTTTGTCTTCTTCACGTGAGGTGTCATGATGACATTCAAAGGAAGATTCTCCAGACACCTTTTCGGAACCCAGATCTTCTTCATAGGCGGTCCATTCCTGCAGTTAGTACCAATGTACCTGGCAAACACTTCACCATTCTGATTCTTAAACAGTTTATAGTTTGCATCAAAGGATTCATCAATGACAATGGGGTTAGCACAAGTGAACCCAGATAGAGTGGATGGATCTGCTGAAAATTCCTTTGTAGCAACCCATGTGGTTTTGGGGTACTGCTCAGGTTTCCAGTAAGAGCCATCAGCATTCATTTTCCTTACGAACCCAACACCCTCTTTCCTCGGGTTTCAGTTCAAAATCTGCTTTTTGGGGACATCACATAGTGTCTGATGCCCTTTAAGACTTTTGTACATCCCTGTTTCAAGCAATGTCTTCAACCTAGCATTCTCATCAGCAATAGCAGTGGAATCCTCAGCAGAGGGGTTACTTCCCACATCAACAGTTGAAGATATTGCAACAGTAGCAGCAGTAGAACATTCAGCAACAGTAGTAGCATTATCACGCTCAATGCATTTGAGACATGGTGGTTCAAATCCTTCCTGAGCAGAGCTGATCTGTTCGGTGCGAAGTGACTCATTTTCCTTTTGAAGATCTTCATGAGACGCTCTCAATTTCTCAAGATCTTGCTTCCTTTGAAGATAATCATAGGAAAGCTTTTCATGAGTTGTTGAGGGAGTTTCATGACGACTTTCTAGTTCCTCATACTTAATGTGAAGATTTTTTATGTCTTCAATTAAGGATTCAGATCGAGTCATTTCAGCACCTAACAGATCATCGCTTCTGTCTAGCAGTTTTTGAATATGTCCCATAGCTTTCTGTTGTTCAGTTGCAATTTTAGCAAGTGTTTTGTAGCTGGGTTTTGAACCACAATCAGAGTCATCGTCACTAGATGTTTGATAGTGAGTAGTGCGTGTGTTTACCTTGGCACCGCGTGCCATGAAGCAGTAGGTAGAAGCGGAGTAGTCCTTGTCATTTGCATCGGTGTCGGTGATGAAGTCATTGTCTTCAATGTTGAAGATGGACTTGGCAACGTATGCTGTAGCCAGACTTGCGACGCCTGAATCGGACTCCTCCTCAGACTCCACCTCCACCTCCTCAGAACCGGACTCCTCCTCTGAATCCATTTCCTTGCCAACAAATGCACGTGCCTTGCCAGATGAGCTCTTCTTGTGTGATGAAGACTTTGAGGAAGACTTGGAAGAAGACTTTGAGTATTTCTTCTTCTTCTTGTCGTCAGAGTCATATTCCTTGCTCTTCTTCTTCTTTTTGTTCTCATTGTCCCACTGTGGACACTCAGAGATGAAGTGGCCAGGTTTCTTGCACTTGTGACATGTTTTCTTCTTGTAGTCATGAGCAGAAGCTTCATCATTCCTTGAGCCTGATCGAGAAGACTTTCTGAAACCTTTCTTCTTGGTGAATTTTTGGAACTTCTTCACAAGCATAGCAAGTTCCCTTCCAATGTCTTCAGGATCATCCGAACTGCTGTCAGATTCTTCTTCAGATGAGGAGACAGCTTTTGCCTTCAAGGCACGAGTTCGCCCATAGTTTGGACTGTAGATATCTCTTTTCTCAGAAAGCTGAAACTCATGTGTGTTGAGCCTCTCAAGTATGTCAGACGGATCGAGTGTCTTGAAATTAGGACGTTCTTGAATCATCAGGGCTAGGGTGTCAAACGAACTATCAAGTGATCTCAGTAGTGTCTTGACGACTTCATGTTTGCTGATCTCAGTAGCGCCGAGGGCTTGAAGCTCATTTGTGATGTCAGTGAGTCGGTCAAATGTGATCTGGACATTCTCATTGTCATTTCGCTTGAAGCGGTTGAAGAGGTTGCGAAGGACACTGATTCTCTGATCTCTCTGGGTTGAGACGCCTTCATTGACCTCGGAGAGCCAGTCCCAGACCAGCTTAGATGTTTCCAAAGATCTCACACGGCAATACTGTCCTTTGGTCAGATGACCACAGATGATATTCTTGGCAGTAGAGTCCAGTTGAATGAACTTCTTGACATTAGCTGCAGTGACACCTTCTCCAGCCTTGGGAACGCCGTTCTTGACGACATACCATAGGTCGACGTCAATGGCTTCAAGATGCATGCGCATCTTATTCTTCTAGTAGGGATATTCAGTTCCATCGAAGACGGGGCACGCAGCGGAGACTTTAATTATCCCTGCAGTCGACATAGCTAAAACTCCAGGTGGTTAAACCGAATCACACAGAACAAGGGAGCACCTTGCTCTGATACCAATTGAAAGTGCGTTATATCGACTAGAGGGGGGGTGAATAGGCGATTTTTATGAACGTCTTCAAAACGTGGAAGTTATGAAGACAAACGATAGAAATAAACCTATTACCCTGCAGCGGAAGGTAGACTACACTAGGCAAGCCATAGTCAAGTATTCAATAGAGTGAAAGCACAATGACTAATAGCAGCAATGTAGTAAGGATCAGGTAGGAAGATATTGTGAAGCCACACAGAACACGCAGTCACTCAGTGAAGACAAAAGATAGTGCGAACATACAATGACTTCACAAGGAGTAACAGTAAGTAAAGGGAAGGGAAGATGAAACTAGTGACTCGCTGAAGACAATGATTTGTTGGACCAGTTCCAGTTGCTGTGACAACTGTACGTCTGGTTAGGGCGGCTAGGTATTTAAACCTTAGGACACACAGTCCCAGACACCCAGTCCTGAACACGCAGCTCAGGACACCCAGTCCTCACCGTATTCCCCTTGAGCTAAGGTCACACAGACCTCGCCCAATCACTCTGGTAAGTCTTCAAGGTAGACTCCCAAACCTTCACAGACTTCGTTCACCGGCAATCCACAATGTCTCTTGGATGCTCAGAACGCGACGCCTAATGGGCTGGAGGATGCACAGTCCTCAAGTGTAATAAGTCTTCAGATCACACAGACAAGAAGACTTAAGTGATGCCTAATTCTCTTTGGCTCTGGGTGGTTAGGGCTTTATCCTTGCAAGGAATTCTCTCTCAAAGGCTTCGAGGTGGGTTGCTCTCAAACGACAAAAGCTGTACTCTGAATCTGAGCAGCCAACCGTTTATGGTTGTAGGGGTGGGCTATTTATAGCCACTTGGCAACCCGACCTGATTTGTCTGAAATGACCCTGGGTCACTAAGGAAGTGACACGTGTTCCAATGGTCAGATTTCAAACTCACACGGCAACTTTACTTGGGCTTCAAGCAAAGCTGACTTGCCCGACTCTGGACAAGATTCGCTCTTAAAGTCTTCACTCGAAGACATAGGTTTTGTTTAAGCATCACTTCAGTCATTCTGACTGGTTCTCTTGGACCCCACTTAACAGTACGGTGGTTCCTATGTCTTAACACAGAAGAAAGAGAACTACGAAAGATCTAAGTCTTCGAGCTCCATAGGCTTCATGTGGTGTCTTCTCTTGTCATAGTCTTCAATGTGAGTATCTTCATATACCACCTTTGACTTCAATGTCTTCATACATTTTTAGGGGTCATCTCTGTAGGAAAACCGAATCAATGAGGGACTTCTACCTGTGTTATCCTGCAATTCTCACAAACACATTAGTCCCTCAACTAGGTTTGTCGTCAATACTCCAAAACCAACTAGGGGTGGCACTAGATGCACTTACAGTTATTCTTTCCAATCAATCCGTTGGGCTATTCCTATAAGTGTCACAAACAGCCCTAGAGTTCGTACTAGAATAACACCTTAAGACACAAATCAACCAAAACCCTAATGTCACCTAGATACTCCAATGTCACCTCAAGTATCCGTGGGTATGATTATACGATATGCATCACACAATCTTAGATTCATCTATTCAACCAACACATAGAACCTCAAAGAGTGCCCCAAAGTTTTTACTGGAGAATCATGATGAAAACGTGTGCCAACACCTATGCATAGGTTCATGGGAGGAACCCGCAAGTTGGTCACCAAAACATACATCAAGTGAATCACATGATATCCCATTGTCACCACAGATATCCACGGCAAGACATACATCAAGTGTTCTCAAATCTTTAAAGACTCAGTCCGATAAGATAAGTTCAAAGGGGAAACTCAATCCATTACAAGAGAGTAGAGGGGGAGGAGAAACATAAGATCCAACTATAATAGCAAAGCTCGCGATACATCAAGATCGTGCCAAATCAAGAACACGAGAGAGAGAGATCAAACACATAGCTTCTGGTACATACCCTCGGCCCCGAGGGAGAACTACTCCCTCCTCGTCATGGAGAGCACCGGGATGATGAAGATGGCCACCGGAGAGGGATTGCCCCCTCTGGCAGGGTGCCGGAACGGGTCTAGATTGGCTTTCGGTGGCTACGGAGGCTTCTGGTGGCGGAACTCCCGATCGATTGTGCTCACGGATGTTTTTAGGGTATATGGAGATATATAGGCGGAAGAAGTACGTCAGGGGGGCCACGAGGGGCTCACGAGGATGGAGGGCGCGCCCAGGGGGGTGGGCGCGCCCCCTGCCTCGTGACCTCCTCGCAGATCCCCCGACGTGCACTCCAAGTCTTCTAGGCTTCTTTCCTTCCAAAAATGAGTTCCGTGAAGTTTCAGGTCAATTGGACTCCGTTTGATTTTCCTTTTCTTCGAAACCCTAAAACAGAGTAAAACAGAAACTGGCACTTGGCTCTGGGTTAATAGGTTAGTCCCAAAAATGATATAAAAGTGTATAATAAAGCCCATAAACATTCAAAACAGTAGATAATATAGCATGGAGCAATCAAAAATTATAGATACGTTGGAGACGTATCAATTAGGTTTTTCTCTTGAACAAAGGCTCATGACTTTTTGCCAAAAGAATGCTTATAATGATGAATTGGTTGTGCAATATGAGGGGCCAAAGAAGGGACCCATACCTCCTGAGCTTGATCTTGGGGACTTTTGTCCCATTAAATTTAGCCCTTTTGATTACTTTTGCTTGCCACAAAGAAAACTTTCTGCTGAACGTAGGGAATATGAGATGAGCTTTCGTGATTTGCCATATCATTATGGCAATACCTAGATCTATTCTGGCTTTTTTGCCTAGCTAGGGGCGTTAAACGATAGCGCTTGTTGGGAGGCAACCCAATTTTATTTTTGTTCCTTGCCTTTTGTTCCTGCTTAGTAATAAATTTTTCATCTAGCCTCTGGTTAGATGCGGTTTTATGTTTTAATTAGTGTTTGTGCCAAGTAAAACCTATATGATCTTCTTGGATAACAATTATTTGATCTTGCTGAAAAAGTCAGAAACTTTCTGCTCACGAAAACAATTGTTAAAACTCACCATAAAGTGATAAAATACTGATTCCAATTGCAGTAGATCAATAATCAAATTATCTAGGTCTTCCTATTTTGGTAGATGTTTCTGAGTTACAGAAGTTTGCGTTTGATACAGATTATTATAGACTGTTCTATTTTTCATAGATCCTGTTTTTCGTGTGTTGTTTGCTTATTTTGATGAATCTATGGCTAGTATCGGGGGGTATGAACCATATAGAAGTTGGAATAAAGTAGTTTTAACACCAATATAAATAAATAATGAGTTCATTACAGTACCTTAAAGTGGTGGTTTGTTTTATTTCGCTAATGGAGCTCATGAGATTTTTTGTTGAGTTTTGTGTTGTGAAGTTTTCAAGTTTTTGGGTAAAGATTTGATGGATTTTGGAATAAGGAGTGGCAGGAGCCTAAGCTTGGGGGTGCCCAAGGCACCCCAAGGTAAAATTCAAGGACAACCAAAAGCCTAAGCTTGGGGATGCCCTGGAAGGCATCCCCTCTTTCGTCTTCGTCTATCGGTAACTTTACTTGAGGCTATATTTTTATTCACCACATGATATGTGTTTTGCTTGGAGCGTCTTGTATGATTTGAGTCTTTGCCTTTTAGTTTACCACAATCATCCTTGCTGTACACACCTTTTGGAGAGACACACATGAATCGGAATTTATTAGAATACTCTATGTGCTTCACTTATATCTTTTGAGCTAGATAAATTTGCTCTAGTGCTTCGCTTATATCTTTTTAGAGCACGGTAGTGGTTTTATTTAATAGAAATTATTGATCTCTCATGCTTCACTTATATTATTTTGAGAGTCTTTTAGAACAACATGGAAATTTGCTTTGGTTAAAAAAGAATTAGTCCTAATGTGATGAGCATCCAAGATAGGTATAATAAAAACTATCATATAAAGTGCATTGAATATTATGAGAAGTTTGATACTTGATAATTGTTTTGAGATAAGAAGATGGTGATATTAGAGTCATGCTAGTTGAGTAGTTTTGAATTTGAGAAATACTTGTTCTAAAGTTCGTGATTCCCATAGCATGCACGTATGGTGAACCGTTATGTGATGAAGTCGGAGCATGATTTATTTATTAATTGTCTTCCTTATGAGTGGCGGTCGGGGACGAACGATGGTCTTTTCCTACCAATCTATCCCCCTAGGAGCATGCGTGTAGTACTTCATTTCGATAACTAATAGGTTTTTCAATAAGTATGTGAGTTCTTTATGACTAATGTTGAGTCCAAGGATTATACGCACTCTCACCCTTCCACCATTGCTAGCCTCTCTAATACCGCGTAACTTTCGCCGGTATCATACACCCACCATATACCTTCCTCAAAACAGCCACCATACCTAACTATTATGGCATTTCCATAGCCATTCCGAGATATATTGCCATGCAACTTTCCACCGTTCCGTTTATTATGACACGCTTCATCGTTGTCATATTGCTTTGCATGATCATGTAGTTGACATCGTATTTGTGGCAAAGCCACCTTTATAATGTTTTCATACATGTCACTCTTGATTCATTGCATATCCCGGTACACTGCCAGAGGCATTCACATAGATTCATATTTTGTTCTAAGTATTGAGTTGTAATTCTTGAGTTGTAAGTAAATAAAAGTGTGATGATCATCATTATTAAAGCATTGTCCCAAGTGAGGAAAGGATTATGGAGACTATGATTCCCCCACAAGTCAGGATGAGACTCCGGACTAATATAAAAAAGAGAGAAAGAAAAGAGGCCATAAAAAAGAGAAAGTCCCAAATAAAAAATGAGAGAAAAAGAAAGAAGGGACAATGTTACTATCCTTTTACCACACTTGTGCTTCAAAGTAGCACCGTGATCTTCATGATAGAGAGTCTCCTATGTTATCATTTTCATATACTAGTGGGAATTTTACATTATATAACTTGGCTTGTATATTCCAATGATGGGCTTCCTCAAATTGCCCTAGGTCTTCCTGAGCAAGCGAGTTGGATGCACACCCATTTAGTTTCTTTTGTTGAGCTTTCATACACTTATAGCTCTAGTGCATCCATTGCATGGCAATCCCTACTCACTCACATTGATATCTATTGATGGGCATCTCCATAGCCCGTTGATACGCCTAGTTGATGTGAGACTAGCTTCTCCTTTTTTTCTTCTCCACAACCACCATTCTATTGCACATATAGTGCTATGTCCATGGCTCAAGCTCATGTATTGTGTGAAAATTGAAAAAGTTTGAGAACATAAAAAATATGATAAAATTGCTTGGCTTGTCATCGGGGTTGTGCATGATTTAAATATTTTGTGTGATGAAGATAGAGCATAGCCAGACTATATGATTTTGTAGGGATAACTTTCTTTGGCCATGATATTTTGAGAAGACATGATTGCTTTGTTAGTATGCTTGAAATATTATTATTTTTATGTCAATATTAAACTTTTATCTTGAATCTTTCGGGTCTGAACATTCATGCCACAATAAAGAAAATTACATTGAGAAATATGCTAGGTAGCATTCCACATCAAAAATTCTGTTTTTATCATTTACCTACTCTAGGACGAGCAGGAATTAAGCTTGGGGATGCTTGATACGTCTCCAATGTATCTATAATTTTTGATTGTTCCATGCTATTATATTATGTGTTTTGGATGTTTAATTGGATTTATTATGCACTTTTATATTATTTTTGGGACTAACCTACTAACCGGAGGCCCAATGCAAATTGCTATTTGTTTGTCTATTTCAGTGTTTTGCAGAAAAGAAATATTAAACGGAGTCCAAACGGAATGAAACCTTCGGGAGAGTTTTTTGTGGAACCAACGCAATCGAGGAGACTTGGAGTGGACGTCAAGGAAGCAACGAGGCGGCCACGAGGCAGGGAGGCGCGCCCAAGGGTGTAGGCACGCCCCCACCCTCGTGGGGCCCTCATGGCTCCACCGACCTACTTCCTTCGCCTATATATACTCATATATCCTGAAAACATCCAAGAGCACCACGAAACCCTATTTCCACCACCGCAACCTTCTGTACCTGTGAGATCCCATCTTGGGGCCTTTTCCGGCGCTCCGCCGGAGCGGGAATCGATCACGGAGGGCTTCTAGATCAACACTATAGCCTCTCCGATGATGTATGAGTAGTTTACCTTAGACCTTCGGGTCCATAGTTATTAGCTAGATGGCTTCTTCTCTCTCTTTGGATCTCAATACAAAGTTCTCCTCGATTCTCTTGGAGATCTATTCGATGTAATACTTTTTGCGGTGTGTTTGTCGAGATCCGATGAATTGTGGGTTTATGATCTGGATTATCTATGAACAGTATTTGAATCTTTTTTGAATTCTTTTATGCATGATTTGATATCTTTGCAAGTCTCTTTGAATTATTAGTTTGGTTTGGCCTACTAGATTGATATTTCTTGCAATGGGAGAAGTTATTAGCTTTGGGTTCAATCTTGCGGTGTTCGTTCCCAGTGACAGCGAGGGATACGACACGTATTGTATTGTTGCCATCGAGGATAAAAAGATGGGGTTTATACCATATTGCTTGAGTTTATCCATGTACATCATGTCATCTTGCCTAATGCGTTACTCTGTTCTTATGAACTTAATACTCTAGATGCATGCTGGATAGCGGGTGATGTGTGGAGTAATAGTAGTAGATGCAGAATCGTTTCAGTCTACTTGTCATGGACGTGATGCCTATATACATGATCATGCCTAGATATTCTCATAACTATGCACTTTTCTATCAATTGCTCGACAGTAATTTGTTCACCCACCGTAGATTATGCTATCTTGAGAGAAGCCACTAGTGAAACCTATGGCCCCCGGGTCTATTTTCCATCATATAAGTTTCCAATCTATTTTATTTTGCAATCTTTACTTTCCAATCTATATCATAAAAATACCAAAAATATCTATCTTATTATCTCTATCAGATCTCACTTTTGCAAGTGGCCGTGAAGGGATTGACAACCCCTTTATTGCGTTGGTTGCAAGGTTCTTATTTGTTTGTGTAGGTACAAGGTGACTTGCGTGTAACCTCCTACTGGATTGATACCTTGGTTCTAAAAAACTAAGGGAAATACTTACGCTGCTTTGCTGCATCACCCTTTCTTCTTCAAGGGAAAACCAACGCATGCTCAAGAGGTAGCAATCATCAACACAACTACGTTGAGTGTCTATGCATGTGTTGTCTTGCAAATCATCTTGGGGGCTTGGAGGAGTAGAATCTATAGAGGACCTCCGTTTGGAAGGAGCACCTTTATCTGCTGCCTTGCTAACTTCCTTCAGCTTTATTGATTTTGAATTGTCAAGTAAAATCAACAAGAAAAAACACTAAAATTCACTCTTCAGAACTCATTCGTGCATGATACTGACAATCACTACTTTGATGTAAGGCAAACATGATAACCCACAAGTATAGGGGATCACAACAGTTTTCGAGGGTACAGTATTCAACCCAAATTTATTGATTCAACACAAGGGGTGCCAAAGAATATTCTCAAGTATTAGCAGTTGAGTTGTCAATTCAACCACACCTGGAAAACTTAATATCTGCAGCAAAGTATTTAGTAGCAAAGTAGCATGGAACTAGCGGTAATGGTGGCAAAAGTAACAATAGCAGTTTTTATAGTAATTGTAACAGTGGCAATGGCAAAGTAACTAAGCAAAGATCAATATGTCAAAAGCTCGTAGGCAATGGATCAATGATGGATAATTATGTCGGATGCGATTCCTCATGCAACAGTTATAACATAGGGTGACACAGAACAAGCTCCAGTTCATCAATGTAATATAGGCATGTATTCCGAATATAGTCATACGTGCTTATGGAAAAGAACTTGCATGACATCTTTTGCCCTACCCGCCCGTGGCAGCGGGGTCATATTGGAAACTAAGGGATATTAAGGCCTTCTTTTAATAGAGTACCGGACCAAAGCATTAACACTTAGTGAATACATGAACTCCTCAAACTACGGTCATCACCGGGAGTGGTCCCGATTATTGTCACTTCGGGGTTGCCGGATCATAACACATAGTAGGTGACTATTGACTTGCAAGATAGGATCAAGAACTCACATATATTCATAAAAACATAATAGGTTCAGATCTGAACTCATCGCACTCGGGCCCTAGTGACAAGCATTAAGCATAGCAAAGTCACAGCAACATCAATCTCAGAACATAGTGGATACTAGGGATCAAACCCTAACAAAACTAACTCGATTACATGATAAATCCCATCCAACCCATCACCGTCCAGGAAGCCTATGACGGAATTACTCACGCACGGCGGTGAGCATCATGAAATTGGTGATGGAGGATGGTTGATGATGACGACGGCGACGGATTCCCCTCTCCGGAGCCCCGAAGGTACTCCAGATCAGCCCTCCCGGGAGAGAGATTAGGGCTTGGTGGCGGCTCCGTATCGTAAAACGCGATGAATCTTTCTCTTTGATTTTTTTTCTCCCCGAATGTGAATATATAGAGTTGGAGTTGACATCGGTGGAGCCTCAGGGGGCCTACGAGACAAGGCCCCTGGTGTTGATTCTTTCGCTAGTATTTTTTATATATTCCAAAAATATTCTTCGTGAAGTTTCAAGTCATTCCGAGAACTTTTATTTCTGCACAAAAATAACACCATGGCAATTCTGCTGAAAACAGCGTCAGTCCGGGTTAGTTCCATTCAAATCATGCAAGTTAGAGTCCAAAACAATGGCAAAAGTGTTTGGAGTAGTAGATACGATGGATACATATGAACAACCCCAAGCTTAAACCTTTGCTTGTCCTCAAGCAATTCAGTTGGCAAACTGAAAGTGATAAAGAAAAACTTTTACAAACTCTGTTTGCTCTTGTTGGTGCAAATATGTAAAGCCAACATTCAAGTTTTCAGCAAAGATTATGAACTAACCATATTCACAATAACACTTAGGTCTCATGTTTACTCATATCAATGGCATAATCAACTAGCAAGCAATAATAATAAATCTCGGATGACAACACTTCCTCAAAACAATCATAATATGATATAACAAGATGGTATCTCTCTAGCCCTTTCTGAGACCGCAAGCATTTAATGATAGTGCACGTGCATTGGACTAAGCTGGAATCTGCAAGCATTTAATACATAGGAGAAGACAAGGTAATATGGGCTCTTGGTTAAATCATCAATAATGCATATGAGAGCCACTCAACATTTTCATCATGGTCTTCTCCTCTCGACCCCGAAAGAAAAGAAAAGAAATAAAACTATTTACACGGGAAAGCTCCCAACAAGCAAAAGAAGAACGATAAATCTTTTTAGGTTTTCTTTTAATTATTACTACTACAGGCATGAAAAGTAAACTAGCTAAAAGCTACAACTAATTTTTTTTGTTTTTTCTTAAAGTTTTTCAAACACACAAAAAGAAGCTAAGAAAAGAAAATAAACTAACATGGATAGTACGATGAAAAAGTATTAGGACTGACAACTAGAATGAGTGTGTGAACATGAATGTAATGTCGGTGAGAAATACGTACTCCCCCAAGCTTAGGCTTTTAGCCTAAGTTGGTCTATGGCCACGGCTGGCCTGGCGGATATCCTAAGTTGTAATTGGGGTCGTACTGAGATGTAGCAGCTATTGCCTCAAGAGCTGCAGCTTGGAGGCGAGCTGCTTCTGTCCTCCTCTCATACTCGTTTGCCTCCTCCCTAGTTATGACACATCTCCCCTTTGCCTGAAAGTTAAAGAAAGTAGAATCTGGGAGGGCAGCATGAATAGTGCGCCGCTTGTCAAAGATTAGTCGGTACTGGAGGAACTGTTCATTCCTCTCAACAAATTGGTGGCGGACCATAGCATTATAATCTAAATAAGCAGGAGGCAACTCCATACCATTTTCATGTATGGGTACATCAAGATAATTAGCTAAACGGGTTGCATAAATTCCACCAAACAAATCTCCACTTATACTGTTATGATGCAGCCTTCGTGCAACAATGGCCCCCAATTTATATTGTTTATCTCCTAATACCGCACTCTTGAGGACACAAAGATCTGGAACGCACATGTTACAAGCCTCATCTTTACCATTAATACATCTACCTATAAAGAGAGCAAAATAATGTTTGGCGGGAAAATGAATGCTCCCTATGGTAGCTTGCGTGATCTCTCTAGATTCCCCGATAGTGATACTAGCAAGAAAGTCTTTATATTCAGATTTGCGGGGTTCACTAACATTGCCCCACTGCGGGAGTTTACAAGCAGTATTAAAATCTTCTAGGTCCATGGGATATGATTTATCATAGAGATCAAACAGAACAGTGTGAGAATTACGTGAGGATGTGAATTTAAACCTTCTCACAAAGGAATCAGTTAGGTAGTAGTATTGTGGGCACTTATCTGACACGGACCCCTCAAGTTCAGCGTTACGCACATATGCGTCAAATTCTTCCTTGATGCCTGCCCGGACCATAAACTCCTCTAACGGCCATTCGCAAGGCCGCACTTGAGCTTCCCTCGGTAGTTCATTGTCTGGCTCACGTATCGCGAGGCTGGGTCCTTGCTTCTTTGAGGAACCTCCTTGGTACATTTTCCTAGACATCTTTTCTTCCTCTGAAAAATTTCTGAAATTTTTAGTGACTCAAAATAAAAGTGAACCAAACTCAACAAGATTGATAGCAACTACTCCCACAAGTGCCTAGAGGCTATATCATGCATTAGAACTACTTGGGACCATATAAATTTGTCATGCATGCTCAAGAACAGGGTCACCTAAGCAGCAAAAATTTGCAATAAATAAAGCACTAGAACAAAAACTAGTTGGACCATTGGAGGAGTCACATACCAAAGAACAATCCCCAAAGCAATTTTGTGAATGGAGCTTTGAGCAAGGGGATCGAAAATGGCAGCAAGATGAGCTAGAACACGGGTTTGAGCTGTGTGTGGATTTTTTCGGGAGGAAGACGAAGTGTGTGGGTGCAGGAATAAGTGGAGGGGGCCATGTGGGGCCCACGAGGCAGGGGGCGCGCCCTGGACCCTCGTGGCCAGGTGGTTGCCCCCTCTGGTGTGTTCTCAGTGCCAGATATTCTTAAATATTCTACAAAAAAAATCATATTTCAATTTCAGGACATTTGGAGAACTTTTATTTTCGGGGTATTTTTTATTGCAAGGATAATTCAGAAAATAGACAGAAAAATACTATTTTTGCTTTATTTAATCTAAATAACAGAAAGTAAAAGGAGGGTAGAGAGAGTTGTGCTTTCTAACTTCATCCATCTGATGCTCATCAATAGGAATCCACTAACAAGGTTGATCAAGTCTTGTTAACAAACTCATTCCGAATCACATGAAACCGGAGATTTCGAATAGCACTAAGTTACCTCAACGAGGATATGCACGTCCCCAATAATAAGAATATCATATTTCTTCTTGACTGTAGGAAGAGGAAATTCAAAACCTCCAATAGTAATCGTTGGAATTTTTCCAATATAATTGACACTGTGGACTTGAGGTTGTTTCCTCGAAAAGTGTACCGTATGCTCATTACCATTAACATGAAAAGTGACATTGCCTTTGTTGCAATCAATAACACCCCCTGCAGTATTAAAAATGGTCTACCAAGGATAATCGACATACCATCGTCGTCGGGAATATCAAGAATAACAAAGTCTGTTAAAATATTAACGTTTGCAACCACATCCTCACAAATACCGACAGGTATAACAATTGATTTATCGGCCATTTGCAAAGATATTTCAGTAGGTGTCAACTTATTCGAATCAAGTCCACGATATAAAGAGTGAGGCATAACACTAACACCGGCTCCAAGATCACATAAAGCAGTTTTAACATAGTTTCTTTTAATGGAGCATGGTATAGTTGGTACTCCTAGATCTCCTAGTTTCTTAGGTATTCCACCTTTTAAAGTATAATTAGCAAGCATGGTGGAAATTTTAGCTACCGGTATCTTTCTTTTATTTGTAACAATATCCTTCATATACTTAGCATAAGGATTCATTTTAAGCATATCAGTCAAACGCATACGCAAAAAGATAGGTCTAATCGTTCCAGCAAAGCGCTCAAAATCCGCATCATCCTTTTTCTTGGAGGTTTTAGGAGGAAAAGGCATGGGTTTCTGAACCCATGGTTCTCTTTCTTTACTGTGCCTCATAGCAACAAAGTCTCTCTTATCATAACGTTGATTCTTTGATTGTGGGTTATCAAGATCAACAGCAGGTTCAATCTCTACATCATTGTTATTGCTAGGTTGAGCATCAACATGAACATCATCATTAATATTATCATCAGGTTCATGTTCATCACTAGATTGTGTTTCAGCATCAGAAATAGAAATATCATTGGGATTCTCAGGTGTGTCAACAACAGGTTCACTAGAAGCATGCAAAGTCCTATCATTTTTCTTTTTCTTCTTTTTAGAAGGACTAGGTGCATCAACATTATTTCTCTGAGAACCTTGCTCAATTCTCTTAGGGTGGCCCTCAGGATACAAAGGTTCTTGAGTCATTTTACCCCCTATAGTCATAACTCTAACAACATTATAATTCTTCTCATTATTTAATTCATTGAGCAAATCATTTTGAGCTTTAAGCACTTGTTCTACTTGAGTGGTAACCATAGAAGCATGTTTACTAATAAGTTTAAGTTCACCTTTAACTCTAGACATATAATCACTCAAGTGTTCAATCATATAAGCATTATGTTTCAATTGTCTATCAACATAAGCATTGGAGTTTTCTTGTTTAACAATAAAATTATAAAACTCATCTAAGCATTGGCTAGCATACTTATAACGAGGAATATCACCTTCATCAAATCTATAGAGAGAATTTACCTTTACTACCTGTGTCGGGTTATCAAGACCATGTATTTCTTCAATAGGTGGTAAATTCTTGACACGTTCAGCTTTAATACCCTTTTCTTTCATAAATTTCTTTGCCTCTTGCATATCTTCAGGACTGAGAAATAGAATACCCCTTTTCCTCGGAGTTCGCTTAGGAATTGGTTCAGGAAGTGTCCAATTATTATCATTACTCAACATATTATTCAATAGTAATTCAGCTTGATCAACAGTTCTTTCCCTGAAAACACAACCAGCACAACTATCCAGGTGGTCTCTAGAGGCATCAGTTAGTCCATTATAAAAGATATCAAGTATTTCATTTTTCTTGAGAGGATGATCAGGCAAAGCATTAAGTAATTGGAGAAGCCTCCCCCAAAACTTGTGGGAGATTCTTTTCTTCAATTTACACAAAATTATATATTTCCCTTAAGGCAACTTGTTTCTTATGAGCGGGGAAATATTTAGCAGAGAAGTAATAAATCATATCCTGGGGACTACGCACACAACCAGGAGTAAGAGAATTAAACCATGTTTTAGCATCACCTTTTAATGAGAACGAAAATAGCTTAAGGATATAGTAGTAACGGATTTTTTCCTCATGAGTGAATAGGGTGGCTATGTCATTTAATTTAGTAAGATGTGCCACAACAGTTTTAGATTCATAGCCGTAAAAAGGATCAGATTCAACCAAAGTAATCAACTCAGGATCGACATAAAAATCATAATCCTTATCAAAAATATAAATAGGTGAAGTAGCAAAAGCAAGGTCATATTTCATTCTAGCATTCAAAGACTTTTCTTTCAGCTTAGCTAACAGTTTATTAAGATCATATCTATCTTTGCAAGCAAAAAGGTCTCTAGCAGTTTCTTCACCCATAACATAACCCGCGGGTACATCAGGCAATTCATATCTAGGGGGAGAATCTTCATCATCACTTTCATCAATATTATCAGTCTCAATAATTTCATTCCCTCTAACCCTAGCAAGTTGTTCATCTAGTAATTCACCTAATGGCACAGTATTATCAAGCATAGAAGTAGTTTCATCATAAGTATCATGGGAAGTAGAAGTGGCAACATCAATAACATGCGACATAGCAGAATCAATAGCAGGAGTAGGTGTCGCAAGTTTACTCAAAACAGAAGGTGAATCAAGTGCAGAGCTAGATGGCAGATTTTTACCTCCCCGTGTAGTTGAGGGATAAATCTTGTTTTTTTCGTCTTTCAAGTTCCTCATAGTGATCAGCAGATATAAATCCCAAGTGACTCAAAGAATAGAGCTATGCTCCTCGGCAATGGCGCCAGAAAATAGTCCAGATAACCCACAAGTATAGGGGATCGCAACAATTTTTGAGGGTAGAGTATTCAACCCAAATTAATTGATTCGACACAAGGGGAGCCAAAGAATATTCTCAAGTATTAGCAGTTGAGTTGTCAATTCAACCACACCTGGAAAAATTAATATCTGCAGCAAAATATTTAGTAGCAAAGTAGTATGGAAGTAGTGGTAATGGTGGCAAAAGTAACAATAGCAGTTTTTATAGTAATTGTAACAGTGGCAACGGAAAAGTAACTAAGCAAAGATCAATATGTGAAAAGCTCGTAGGCAATGGATCAGTGATGGATAATTATGTCAGATGCGATTCCTCATGCAACAGTTATAACATAGGGTGACACAGAACAAGCTCCAGTTCATCAATGTAATGTAGGCATGTATTCCAAATATAGTCATACGTGCTTATGGAAAAGAACTTGCATGACATCTTTTGTCCTACCCTCCCGTGGCAGCGGGGTCCTATTGGAAACTAAGGGATATTAAGGCCTCCTTTTAATAGAGTACCGGACCAAAGGATTAACACTTAGTGAATACATGAACTCCTCAAACTACGGTCATCATCAGGAATGGTCCCGATTATTGTCACTTCGGGGTTGCCGGATCATAACACATAGTAGGAGACTATTGACTTGCAAGATAGGATCTATAACTCACATATATTCATAAAAACATAATAGGTTCAGATCTGAATTCATGGACTCGGGCCCTAGTGACAAGCATTAAGCATAGCAAAGTCATAGGAACATCAATCTCAGAACATAGTGGATACTAGGGATCAAACCCTAGCAAAACTAACTCGATTACATGATAAATCTCATCCAACCCATCACCGTCTAGCAAGCCTATGATGGAATTACTCACGCATGGCGGTGAGCATCATGAAATTGGTGATGGAGGATGGTTGATGATGACGACGGTGACGGATTCACCTATCCGGAGCCCCGAACGGACTCTAGATCAGCCCTCCCAAGAGAAAGATTAGGGCTTGGCGGCGGCTCCGTATCGTAAAACATGATGAATCCTTCTCTCTGATTTTTTTCTCCCTGAACGTGAATATATAGAGTTGGAGTTGGCGTCAGTGGAGCCTCAGGGGGCCCACGAGACAGGGCGGTGCGCCCCAGGGGGGTGGGCGCGCCCTCCACCCTCGTGGACAAGGTGTGGACCCCGTGGTGTGGATTCTTTCGCCAGTATTTTTTATATATTCCAAAAATATTCCCCATGAAGTTTTAGGTCATTCCGAGAAGTTTTATTTCTGCACAAAAATAACACCATGGCAATTCTGCTGAAAACAGCGTCAGTTCGGGTTAGTTCCATTCAAATCATGCAAGTTAGAGTCCAAAACAAGGGCAAAAGTGTTTGGAAATGTAGATACGATGGAGACGTATCAAAACACATGATACCATGATGGAATATGTACGAAAAACAGGACGACATGGCATATTCACAATTGTTTGTGTAAACTAAGCAGAAGCCATTTCAACAAATAAGAAGCAATGAAAGCTCGACACCACATGAAAGATGCAACCAATATGACACTGCCAAGTTAAAAGCGTCCCATCATAATTGTCATTTCAACAACTTAGAAGTAGAGCATGCTATAAATCATATGAAGGATGCAACTAATATCGCACTGCATATACTAAAGGTGTCTCGTCATATTGATTCATGCGGGATACAAAAAAACAATAGTTTTATGTAAGGACATGCTTAATAGAAAGATTTACTATGTACTAAAAATAGGAAGGCATGTCAGATTAACAGGTATAATATATAAACTAAGCAGAATAGCACATGCAATTTAACCAGATTGGAAGAATTACAATCTGGACACCATATGCAATATGCAACCACATATCACGCTGCCAAGTTAGAGCAAGCACCCGTGATGCTCGTGTAGGGGAAATGTGGTAATCAACTACAGAGCTACATTCACTGTCTTCATCTAGCCTTGCTGTTTCTTGAGAATCATGTGGGGAGGTTGGCGCTGCATTCTTTAAATGAGGATCTTTACTCATAGTAGTCCACTGGCCTGACTGCCTCATCATAAGTGGTTGATGAGGGATACACAAGAACATTAGTTTGATGTAAGAACATGGTTAATAGACAGATGTACTAGTATGTACCCAAAAAAGGAAGGCATGTAATATTCAAAGGTATAATGTGTACGCTAAGCAGATGCAATTTAACAAAATTGGAAGCAAGCTAGACATCCGGCTGGAGTGGTGAGCATGATCATCTAGGACCTGAGAGCCTGGTGGAAGGCGGGCTGCTTCACCACCATCGTGGCTTTTTAGTTGGCTTCCAGGTGATGCCTGTCTATGTTGGGCTTGTCACTGGCTCAGCTAGTTCCCTGACTAGCTATTTGTCTTCTAGTGCTCTCAGGATGGTGGTTCATGTAAAAAATATCTTTCCTTATCTTAATAAAGACCAACGTCGACCTTTCGAATACAAGCTAGACACCATACGCAACATGCAACCACATATGACACTGCGAAGTTAAAGCAGACACTTGGGATGGTGGTTCATTGCGAGTGAGATCATCAACTCCATCTGTTGACACTACACCCTTTAAATTGCTAAAATGTGTCTGGCCTAGCCGCGTATGAAGCTGGAGCGACTTCTCTCTTTTCTTTTCTGCTCCTGTCAAGGCAGAGTCTGAAATACCCTTGTATAAAAACACAATAGTGAGAGTATGGGTGAAGTGTGTGCAGAACTAGTGCACTGTAAAAGTAGCAGATAGCAGGTGGCTAAAAAATAAATGACAGGAGACATATGATAGCTCTATAACATTGCATGCCAAACAAAATTAGATTCTACTCCGTATGATTTTGTAATATATGAGCACAGGGATGGCTGGGAAATGCAGGTACTCCTCCAGCACACCACCACATGTGGTCCTATCAAAATAATAGTCGACTGAAAATAAATAGGTCAGCTGATTTTTTTATGAACCGTCCTATCTATAAGGAACAGGCAGATGGCCTTCGTCTACCTCCCGCCAGTCACTGTTGACGATCTTTCTCGAACCGCCAACGACCACCGGCCCAGACCCCTGCCTCCGCCACCCCGCCCTCCCCTCGACCTCACACCACCACCGTGCTTGGTAGCGCCCCCCGGCCATCCCTTAATCCCGGCCGACCTCCAGATCGGGAGCCAGCAGCTCTAGGCCCCACACGCCCCTAAGATAAACACCGAGGCGCTGCTTCCCTGGAGTAATAGGCAGATTAGCGCCTGTTACACAGGGGAATGCTTCCTTTAATTGGGAATCAACTGCCCAGGAATTGAAATCCAGGGGGCGACGGACCTTTAGCTAAGGTGAAATAGTATATGAGGAGAAACCTTGTGCATCGCGAGTAATATTTAACTTTGTGCAAACTAAAGAAGAGAGTCTCACTACAGGAATCACGTAATTTGCCGTCTGTGGATTACAGACGGCAAAGGCCTAAAAACAGACGGCAAAGATTTTTCCATCAGTCAGCAGACGACAAAGTTAGACGGCAAAGATAAGTCGGCAAAGAGTTCTTTGCCGTCAGCATTTCATCAGGAAGACGGCAAAATCTTTGCCGTCAGCAAACTTCATCTTTGCCGTCAACCAAATAATAGCATACGGCAAAGAAAGACAGCTTTGCCGTCAGCCAGACTCTATCTTTGCCGTCTGCCTCATACACCCCAGACGGCTAAGAAAATTATTTCATTTAGAAAATATGAACCACCAGTCGAGGTGCAGAGGTCGTATTTGCTCGATGGCGTAGACAAAAAAAATCATAGCGATTTCACCATCTTAAGTTCAAGAATGTATGACAACAGAACGGATTTTACAAGATACGAATACTCTATTTGCACAATATATCCATCATCACAATATTTACACAGAAATACACTATTCACAATATGAAGTTTCCCATTTACATGACGAACAAATGAACGAATCAGCACATGTAAAAACTACAATATTTCACAAAAAAGGACACACTGGCCCTTGCCAGCGGTTACATCCGAGCGTGAGCATCGAGCTCGAGGCGGCGGACGGTGGTCTTGGGCAGATTTTATGATGGCAGAGGGGCAGATGGAGGGCGAGGGAGACGGAAAGAGAAAGGGGTGCTGCAGGGTAGCTCCGGCGAGCTCTTGACGAAGCTGCGGCGCGGCCAGCACTACTAGGAAAAGGCCTACTAATGGCGCACCGGTTTTGCCTACTAATGGCGCATCACCGGTGCGCCATTAGTAGCACGCCACTAGTAATTTTTACTAATGGCGCACTACTGGTGCGCCATTAGTATCTGGTATACTAATGGCGCATCATCCAGTGCGCCATTAGTATATAACACCATGCGCCATTAGTGTGCCTCCCAGGGGCCATATTTAACCATGTGCTTTGGCACACTAATGGTGCACTACGGATAGATGCGCCATTAGTATACCTGGCATACTAATGGCGCACTCTGTCTTGATGCGCCATTAGTATCCTTTGGCATACTAATGGCGCACCTTGTGGTGATGCGCCATTAGTATGAATATTTGGTTTTTTTTACTTTTCTGATTTTTGCGCAGGTTACAAAATATATTATTTGACAGAATATAGACAGTAGCACACAGCAACAGCAGATTCATTGAATACAATAGAAGATTAGTCTCCGAATACAATTCATCATATTAGTCTCCGAATTCAAAAGACCGAACAAAGATAAAACATTACAAGTCTCAGGACCGCGAGTATCGAGTTTGTCTTCACATTACAAGTTGATATCAATCATCTAAACTACCATCACATTGAAGAGAGCTACGGTCATCATGATGAGCATCATCGCGATCAAACTGGTCTTCATCCGGTTCCTCCAACGCTCCCTCCTCTGTCCCGCTAGATAGCGGGCGTATCTAGATTCGGCGTCCGCCATAGTGGTGTACCCTTTGTAACTGTTACCGCTGAAACGATGAACCTGCCTCCGACACTCCTCCCAGTCGTCATAGACTCCGGGAACCTTACCCTTGTACACGACATACGACGGCATCTCTATGCACAAGCCAAACAACAGACAATACATACATAAGCAATATATAAGTATGCAACAAAAGGATCGGAAGAGAAAAGAAAGACATTAATAGCATGATTCATGGTCCTACTAATAAATAGCATCAATCACATCTAAGTTGAACGACTGTCCAAACCAAAGAGACATACAATTCATTAAAGTTTAATTACAACATGAGCCAATCAATGTTTCAGAACTACACATCACTACTTTCGACTCGACTCATGGACAGGAGCGTGGATGAAGCCGCCGTCTGTCGTGATGGTCATGAAATCGCGGGCGTTGTCAGCCTGCATTTGTAGCATTCCGTCTATCTCAATGTTGGACGGTTGATATCTGAGGAAGAACTGCCCCGAGGTATGAAGGACATCTTGATGGATGATGTTCGCAAACTCCGACTGGATGCGAAAGAATTCTTGTCTGATGTCCGCGTCCTGGATTGCCAACAAGCTCGCGGCCCAATCTTTGAGATTATTTGGTAGCAGAAGGTGATGATGGTCCCTTACAATCGCCCGCATGTGATGGAGGGCGTAGTAGGCATCCTTCTGACCGACAGGCGGCTGCTTGACGCAACAAAACGTCGTATTGTGGGCGAACACATGCTTGCCGTACTTACGAACTGCCCTGATGAAGGTGCCTCCAGATTTGGCGTAGCCAGGGAGAACATCATCAAGAACTTTCTTAATATTTGTGTAGTCTATCTTGGAGTTACGGTTCGGGTCGAAATACATGGCCATGGAATATTTCGGGCTTAAGAGGATGAGTGTGCAATGTGTGTCACTGCACAGAACACGGAATGTTAGAAAAAAAAGAACGATCGAAATCTAAGAAATCATATGTTATGGGGCGGTTAAGGGATGACTTACTCGGGAAAGTAAGGCACAAGGAAGTTATCCTTATCCAGGTTTGCCAGAATGACGTCTTCGAGGTGTGAACTCGCAACTTGGCGGTCCCCAGCGCTGCTCAAGAGCTTGGCACGCATGTAGAAGGGGTCGACAATCACGATGCCCGGGGTCTTGTCTCTAATGATCCGCATCTCCATACTCAGCGAAAACAGCCGAACGAAGGTGTAGTGCAGCGGATGAAGGTT
Organism: Triticum urartu; assembly: GCF_056163025.1. Taxonomy (NCBI): domain Eukaryota; kingdom Viridiplantae; phylum Streptophyta; class Magnoliopsida; order Poales; family Poaceae; genus Triticum; species Triticum urartu. The sequence continues at coordinate 513,965,341 of NC_141878.1, forward strand.
GAACATAGCAAAGATGTCATCAAACCGCAGGACGATCGTACCCCCGATGGCGCCATCCACAAAGCCCTTGCCCTCTGGCACCTTGGCCACGAAAACCGGGTATGCCACATCATTCTCTCTGAGACGCCGCTTCTCCAAAGAAAGAACATTGTCGTGCAGACTCCACATAGCACCGGTTGCAGCACTGAGCATATTTGCCGGTAGCATCGCCCTACCCGCCACATGCACCCTCCTCGAGATATCCTTAGGTGAAGGTGGCCCGTCCTGAGCACGGATCATACTCGGTGCCGGCTGGCTTGCACCGGCGGCCTTTTGAGTCGGCCGTTTCCGGCCCTTCTTCTTGATCTGCTGTAATGGGACCGAGTTCTGCTCACAGACCGCCTTCTTGAGCGTGTTGGGGCTGATAATATTTGGCACCTCCGCTATCTGAGGCTCGGTGAACGCGGCAGCTGGAGGCGTCTCCTGAAAACTGAAGGCCAGACGACGCCTGTTGCAATTGGGTTTCTCCATCGTACCGGCTAGATCGCGGTCGTCTTGTTTGGGTTCTTGAGAAGGAGGCCCGCAAAACTTGTCACCGTACCCATGTTCGGCAAACTACTTATCAACATTGTTAAATGTACCATCGTCGTTGTCATCGTCGTCCAGATCCTGTGCCATATGCATGTCCGGATCCTGTGCCATAGGGATGTCCGGCATGTCCGGTAGCGTTGTGGCGTTCTTGCCATGGCTTGGCGCTGGCACGACTGGCGGTCTTGTCTGTGGGGTGGTGTCCCCCGCCCCAGACAAATCTGGCTCTTTGGCCAAAGCAGGGGCCAGCTTACGCAGGCGCTGAGGGTCATCTCATCTTGTTCGTCGGCCCCAGCGGGTCGAATCGGAGGTAGCAGCTCGTCGCAACCTGGCAGCACCCGAACCACTTCAACCCTATACATTGTGGGTGGCATCGGATTACCGTGGAACATGGGGTTGACCGGTTGAACGATTCTGCCCTTAGAGACATCGACCAACTCGCCGCCCACGAAGTGCAGGAGAGTGCAAGGAACGTTGGCGGCGCCCTGCGAAAACATGTAGGGCGTCAGGGATGCCCAGTCAAAGGCAAGGAGATGAAGTCCTCGGCCGAGAGGCTTAGTTACCGTGATGCCGTCGAGCTCGGCTAATGTCGAGGCACCGCCAACGGCGGGCGTGCAACTGACGGAGGGGCCGCTTGCTGGCGAGGTGCCGGCCGACGTACACCCGGGTGCATTAAGCTCCAATGCCGGCGTCGGAGACACCAATACCGCCGCCGCCGGAGACACCAATGGCGCCGCCGCCGTAGACACCAATACCGCCGCTGCCGGAGACACCAATGGCGCCGCCTGCATGTTGTGTGAGTTGTTGGCCGTGAAGCTGGGAATCGGGGGCGGCCCCTGCTGGCCACTCGCAATCCATGTCGTTATCCCATGAATCAAGGTAGGCATAATGCCGGTAAGCGTCGATCCCAGTTGTTGTTGCACTTGCTCTTGGACCTTCTCCGGAATCCACGCCACTTGCGCCTTGAGTGCTTCAACCTCGTGCGACTGGCTTTCCGAGCTGGTCTTTTTCTCCTTTCGCCCACCAGCGCCATAGTATGATGACCATTTTGTGGACAAGCCTTTGCCGGCCACACGACCAGCTGACGTCGGCTTATTGAGCTTATCCCTGTTTTTTCATTACGTTCAATGCCCTATTCAAAGGGGTGTCGAAAGGGGAGCTCTGAGACGACCCTGCGCTACTGCTTTCTTTGTCCTGCGGAAGGAACGTGAACCATTTAGAAATATGGGGGATTAATTAGAATGCAACCATATGGAGCTAATTACGCGGGGTGTATCCCTTACCAGAACAAGCTCAAGCTCCTTGGTCTTCGGATCCGTGGTAAGCTCCTTTGTTACCGGGTCCTCCTTGTACCGGGCCCTGAGAAAGTTCCTGGTCTGCTTGTCACTGTATTTCTCGAAGCGGGGCGGTAGGCCTTACTCGGCACGCTCCGCGTCCTCCTTGTCCCATACAGGCTCCGCCACTCTGTAACCGCCGGGACCGAGTTGGTGTACCCCTATGTTCAACTGCCGCATTTCTTTCCCCCACTGACTTGATTCGGAGGTTGCGGGGCTCTCGCACTTGATCTTGAACTCCTTGTAGTCATCTTCGCTCATCAAAGGATATTTCGCCTTGATCTCCCATAACTATCACCTTTGTCAATCATTGCCTTCACCGTGCTTTTCCAAGTAGACAGGGCCGTGCTCATCGTCGTGAGGGCGGCACCGTTCACTTTATTACCTGAGAGGCGTGTGTTTGCGAACTCAGCAGGGAACTTGTATCGTTTGTGCAGCTTCATGAAGAGGAGGCTGCGCAAATTCCCTCGGTCCTTATGCCTTAGGTTCTCGGTGTTAATCGAGGCGGTGCTCCGAAGAATGCACCCGAGCTGAATCGAGTACCCCTAGACTACGTGTTTGGGCGCCGTCGGATGCCCGTCGGAGCTCACTTCAGTAAATTCCTCCCTGACGGTGCCGAGCATGTTCGGGCGCCGGTCCTTCCATTGCCTCTTCGGTTGGCTGCCATCTGTGCGTGCGCCGCCATCATCGTGGTGGCATCCGCGGCGCCATCATCAGTGGTGTCATCCCCGACGCCACTAGGGGTTGTGTAGTCAGGATCGGTGTCTTCCGCGGCGTCCTCATAGCGGTGAGGTTCTTCCTCCAACTCCTGGGACAGTTCCCAGAATTGCTTGCTGCCCGAACCACTGGCCTCATCATTGTGGGCCATGTTTCTCTCTAAATAGGAAAAAAGTTTGGTCAAAAAGTTGGTTATTGTCAAGGAACAAGATCATGGTCTCATCATTTAGGGTTTGTCGACACCGAGGCATCCTAAAAGCTAAGCTTTTATCATTTAGGGTTTGTCGACGCCGAGGCACCCTAAAAGCCTAAGCGTACATCATTTAGGTTCTCATCGACACCGAAGCACCCTATAGAAGCCAAGGTTTCATCATTTAGGGTTTGTCGACGCCGAGGCACCCTAAATGCTAAGTTAAGTTTTCATCATTTAGGGTTTATTGATGCCGAGGCACCCTAGGTTGGGCCTAATCACTTGGCACTAATCACTTGGCTCTATTGCCACCTATGCAGCAAGAATGGCGGGGCAGTTGATCCTACTTAACTAAGTACTAAGATACCCCGGCCCATGCATTAGTCGCAAGTACCCCATATGTCCTATTTTTTTAGCAAAGTCATGCTAAAATTCACGGAAAATTTCAACATGACCTTTGCTGAAAATAGGACATATGGAGTACCCGAATTTGCCGGAACGGAAGTTAATCGACATTCCAGCAAACTCAAGGGCCTCTCGGGATACCTGCAATATCATTATCCCCGCGTAATGAAGTCGCCAATGGGTTATTTCAGAAGATCACAAGTAGCATCATCACAAGTACAACATCATCTATAGCTTTATATTAACAAAGCATTAACACATATACAAAAGACCACTTATGCCAACAGTATGGTTTATATCAGATTCAGAGTTAGAAACAGGAAAAACCCGGTGCTTCAAAGCCTACTGGACACAATTTACATCTATCAGTATGGGATGTCCTAACTAATTTCAAGTGTTCACAGGTGAACTTGTACCATGGATGAGCCTAGTGCTTCATTAGTCAACTGAACAGAGATAATAGGGCATAACACCATACATAAAGTGATGAGCATACATACTACTGTCCAAGCAAATAAACTGAATAGTATTGTGTCAAGTTCAGTTTGTAAATTCAATTACTGCTTGAGTGATTTGACACCAAAAATTACTCCCAAAAATTACAATGATTGTATATTGACTGCATATATTCACTGTACAGGACTGAATTCAGTCAAGAAAACCTGTCAATTTCTGTTCACTGCATATATTCACTGTACAGGCTATCAAGTTCTATTTCAGCTCAAGAATGACACACTCAACTTCATTGCTTCAACCACATGGACAACAGAGCAAATGTTGGAAGTTGACAATATACTTTAGATTCACACATGCTCCCCTAATTATTTTTTCTGTATCTTTAGATTGTCTACTTTAGGCACAATCATACACAATTCTGACTAATTCATCACTGTAGGCCAGCATGAAACACACTCCTCCAAAAAAAGCCTAAAATTCCACTATTATTGCCTGTAAAAAGGCCTAATATCCACTAGTATTGCCTCTAAAAAAGCCTTAAAAGTCCACTATTGTTGACAATCAAAATATGATCTGAACTGTATGGAGTTAACTGAAAAATGAGTGGTTGTTGGCATGAGGGAGTAAACTGATTGTTGCCACAAAAATATTGGTTCTACAAACATGAAAACAGTCACAAAAATAATGCACTTGGTTTGTGTTGAGTTTTTGCTTTCAGGGATTGGTTTGTGTTGAGTTGTTAACCTAAAGGTTCGGCAGTTTGAATCTTCTTTAGCTAGTTTGAATCCATGGACTACCCTGTTAGATTGGGACTGAAGATAGGTACCTGCTTATCTTTCTATTCCGTCACCAACAGTGGCTTTTCCAAGAATAATATCCCTGCATGAACATAGGTGAGAGGTTAACTAACTGCCTCAAAGGCATAATCAATGCATCAGCTCGAAGAAATAATGCGATTGACACGTCAAAACTATGACAGAAATGTAAAACTTGATGGCAACTACAACATGGCAAGAAAGAACTCATATGTAGTGATGGTAGAACGTATGAATTTGTCGTGGCAAAATTTGGTTCTCCCTAAAAACAAAATGGAAAAATTGTGGTGGAACGAATCTAAATTTGCCATTCACTGCATATTGGAAATTGCCCTAGAATACCCCTACCAGTTCTGAACCAGATCAAAAACTACATATCACAAAAATACCATGGTACAGAATGGTGGTGAAATTTGCCATGACATTTCTACTAGTGCACTAGGTCATGGCATGTCATCTGTACTAGTCTACTGGGTCATGGGATGCAATTTGGGGTGAGAAAACTAAACACAAAATTCGGATGTGCCTCTACTGGGTCATGGCACATCAATTTACAGATAATCAAACTAACAAAAATGAAAAAAAGACGGGGGGTTGAGGATGTTGCCACCAGCAGTGGAAAAGGAGGAAGGAGGAGGCCCTCCCCAATCTTGCAACCATAGACTGCCACGGTCGAGGGGAGGGAGGGAATGGGGAATGGTGGAGAGAGGGAGGAAGGAGGAAGGAGGAGAGGTACCTGGTCGCCGGAGGGGTTGGGGTCGGGGTTGGGGTCCGAGCTCGTCCGGTTCCTCGCTCGCCGCGGTCAAGGAGAGCAGGGGGCCGGTGGCGGAGGACGGCAGGGGCAGGCGGGGTGGAGGGAGCACCTTGGTTGGGGCGGAGCGGCGAGGGCAACGGGGCGACGGAGCGGCGAGGGCGACGGAGCGGCGAAGGCGACGGACGGGAGGATGAGGCGCGGCGGACGGCGGCGGTCGAAACCCTAGGCGGTCGCTCGCTCGCTTCTGGGGTTGGGTTGGGGGTGGGTCGATCGATAGATGGGGATCTGGTGGCGAGGGAGAGAGGGTCGAAGGGGATCTGGCGAGGGAGACGGAGATAGCTAGGGGGAAGCTTACTAATGGCGCACCAGACCTCGGTGCGCCATTAGAAATCTTTTTTTAGATAGCAATGGCGCACCCCGCAGCGGTGCGCCATTAGAAATCGTTTTTTAGATAGCAATGGCGCACCCCGCAGCGGTGCGCCATTAGAAATCTTTTTTTTAGATAGCAATGGCGCACCTCGCAGCGGTGCGCCATTAGAATTTTTTTATTACAGTTCGAGCACAGGTTATATTGCACCTAACCCAATACACATCAGAACCCGCCCACTAGCCCGACTGGTCAGCACGCAGCACACACACGAGGAGGTCCTGGGTTCGATTCCCAGGCTCCGCAATATTCTTTTGCATTTTAAATGCTGTTTGATATTTATTTGTGTTTAAATATGTTCAAACTTGTTTAAATCATAACAGTAATATTTTTTTATAAAAACAGTAATAATTTTTTTAAAAATATATTCAAATTTTTTACTTGAAAATATCATCGGCGGCGTCAGTGGAGCGGGGGAGGGTGCAGGGGGTGCCCGTTGGCGGCGGTGGAGCGGGGGAGGGTGCGGCGGGCCGGGTGCTCGTCGGCGGCGGTGGAGGGGGATCGAGATCGAGTGTCCTCATGAATTCAAAAAGTGCCCGTGAAATTTAAAAATATTCATGATATCAAAAAGTGCCCATGAAATACAATCGAGAAATGAAGACTACGATTTAAATACAATCGATCTTAGCTAGCTATCTGTTCACAATCTTCTTGCCCTTCTTTTTCGCAAATGGAGTTCTTCTATGGAACGGACGTCCTTTAGGTAGGGTGGTCCTGCTTCTTCTTGTGGTGTGTGCTGCTACTTCATCGTCGTCGTCATGTTCGATATTCGGATCGCCATACTTGTCGAAGTCTTGCTCATTGGCTACTCCATCCATTCCGATGATCTTCCTTTTGCCTCTCCTCACGACAACACGACTGGGCTTTGACGGTTCGGTAATGAAGAAGCATTGGTGCACTTGGGAAGCCAGTACCCATGGCTCATTTTTCGCGGTGATGTTTGCGCCCACGGTCTTGGATTTGGCTTCGGGTATAACCATGGTGGTGAAATACCGGTCTTCTTTTAGGACGCTCTTGGCCCATCTGACACGGAACATCGGGACCTTCTCTCCAGCGTAGCTCAGCTCCCAGATCTCCTTGATCCTTCCGTAGTATCTGTCCTTGTCATTACCGGTGTAGGATTCCATCGTTACCCCGGAGTTCTGATAACCATCGCTCTTCATGTCCTTGGCCTCGGTGTAGAATGTGTAGCCGTTGATATCGTACGCCTCATAGGTCATCAGGTTGTGCTCGGTGCCCTGTGACAAGGCGAATATGAGTTGTTCTTCCGCGGAAGAATCCTCATGTAAAGGGTACGACAGAAGCTTCTGCTTGAACCAACGCGTGAAACATGAGTTGTGCTCTTTGAGTATATCTCCGTCCGTCCTCTGTTGGCCTCGGTCATTGTACGTCTTCTTAATAAAGGTTTTGTGCTCTACCACCCAAGGATTGACCACGTCTATGTGTTGTAGCGCGACTAGGTTTGCTCTTTCAAAGTCGGTGAGTTGACCCTCGAAGTCGACATGCATTTCGCGGCGACCCTCACGGTGACCCCATCCAGCGAGCCTGCCGAGGTGCTTGTTGACGGGTAGACCAATGGGGTTCTCGATGCCTAGATAATTCGGGCAGTAGGAGATGCACTCTTCGGTCAGAAAGCCCCTGGCTATAGTTCCCTCTGGACATGACATGTTGCGAACGTATCCTTTGATGACACCATTCATCCTTTCGAACGGCATCATGCTGTGCAAGAACATCGACCCAAGTTGGATGATATCCTCCATGATATGGACCAGCAGATGCACCATAACATCGAAGAATGCGGGCGGGAAGTACATCTCAAGCTCGCATAGTATCACCACGATCTCTTCCTGTAGCCTTCTGAGTTGCCTCACGCCAATCGACTTCCGAGAGATGACGTCGAAAAAGTTGCATAGGCCAAATAGCATTTCATGGACGTGCATGTCCATGATCCCACGGATTGCAACTGGAAGTATCTGCGTCATCAGCACGTGACAGTCGTGAGACTTCATCCCGCTGAACTTCTGCTTCGCTGGGTCTAGGTATCTGCTTATCTTCCCCGCGTAACCGTAAGGAATTTTTACCCCCAAGAGGCAGGTGAAAAACTGCTCGATCTCCTCCTGACTTAGAGTGAAGCACGCGGGAGGGTAGCCACTTCCGGTCTTCTTGGCCTTTTTGCCTTTGCGACGAGTTTCTGTGTCCTGCTTCGCCTCATCATCATCATCATCATTAGCGTGAAGCTCCTGCCTAATGCCCATTGATTTCAAGTCTGCCCTTGCTTTCGGCCCATCTTTGGTCCTCTCTGGCATGTTGAGCAGGGTACCAAGCAGACTCTCGCACACGTTCTTCGTGATATGCATGGCATCAAGGATGTGAGGCACACGGTGGATCTTCTAGTACGGCAAGTCCCAGAAAACAGACCTTGTTTTCCATACCTTCAGCAGCGGCTCTGGCGCCTTTCGCTTCTTTCCCGGCTATGGTGCCTTTTGCTTCTTTCCCGACAGTGGGCAATCTTTCCAATTTTTCAACAACTCGTCTATTTCCTCGCCGCTCCTCGTACACGAGCGTTTTCGGGGTTCGGTTTCACCATCGAACAGATCCTTGCGTTTCCTCCACGGGTCATCGTCGCGAAGCCACCTTCGATGTCCCATGAACACGGTTTTCGAAGATCCGGGATCTCTATCTAGCTGGTGATACGTTGTGTCATCCATGCACCTTACGCATCCAAAACATCCGTGGACTACCTGCCCCGCGAGATATCCGTAACCGAGATAGTCGTGCACCGTCGTGAGCAGTGCGGCTCTCATAGGAAAATATTCTTTCTCTGTGGCGTCCCACGTATTGGCTGGCATTTTCCACAGCGTGTCTAGCTCCTCTTTCAGCAGCCCCGGATACAGATTGATGTCGTTCCCTGGTTGTTTCGGCCCTTCAATTAGCATACTCATGTGAATGTACTTCCTCTTCATGCACAACCAGGGGGGAAGGTTGTACATCCACACAAACACAGGCCACGTGCTATGTGTGCTTATCTGGCTGCCAAACGGATTGACTCCATCGATGCTCGCGCCCAGCACGATGTTCCTTGGATCCTTCCCAAATTCTGGGTATTCAAAGTTCAACGCTTGCCACTGGCTCGCATCCTTAGGGTGACTCAGCATCTTGTCTTTTTTATTTATCTCCGGATCATTTCCGTCATCTTCCCGCTTCTTCTCCTCCCTATCCGCGTGCCAACGCAGGAGCTTTGCTACCTTAGGGTCCGCGAAATACTGCTGCAGACAAGGAGTGATCGGAAAGTACCACACCTTTTTTCGAGGAGCTTTCTTCCTCTTCTTGTATCGAGTGACGCCGCACACCGGACATATGGTAGACTCCGCGTGCTCGTCCCGATAAATGATGCAATTGTTCATGCACACATGGTATTTCACGTGCGGTAAATCCAGAGGACACACGATTTTCTTCGCCTCCTCGAAACTTGTCGGGCACTTGTTCCCCTTGGGAAGACGTTCGTGCCAGAATGACATGTTCTCGTCGAATCATGCGTCGGTCATTTTGTGTTTTACCTTCATCTCCAGAGCCATGAGCGTTACTTTCAGGCGGGTATCCTCGGGCCTGCATCCTTCATACAACAGAGTAACCGCGTCTATCTCCAGTTGATCCAGCTTGGCTTTCTCTCGGGCGGCAGCTCTTGCGTTATCCGTCTGCTTGAGAAGCAGCTCTTGAATATGAGGGTCCTGCACCCAGCCCCCATCGTCGTCTGCTCCGGCATCTTCATCTTCATGATCATGCCCTTCATCTTGATCTTCCTCATCATCATGTACGACATCTTCTACATGATGACTGTGTACAGCATCACCGTCGTGATCATGTCCTGGAGATTCTTCGTCTTCTCGCCCGCCCTCGCCACGGTGGTACTTGTCTTGTTGCCCTTCCTCATTTCTTGTCCGGCCCCCATGGACGACTTCATAGTCATCTTCATCACCTTGCCACCGATAGCCATCCATGAAACCACGCAAGAACAGGTGGTCCCGCACCTGCCCGGAATCTGGGTCCGCAATAAGGCTCTTCAGCTTGCATCTTCGACACGGACATCTTATCTCCGTCTCGTTCTTTTGAAGCATCTCGGCCTTCGCGGAGCTCAAAAACCTATTAACGATGCCTTCGGTCATCGTGCGGACCATGGTCGCCTGCGGGGTAGAGCAAAACGATATTTTAGAACCAAGAAAAAATTTGGCATGACCTTCCCTAAAAATAGGACAAAAAAGAATGCATAGTGCCAAAATTCTCGCCGAAACGGAAATGAATCAACAATCCGGCAAAATATTGACAAGTATCGCATTTCAAATACCGGTACCTGCAAACAAAAACATATATGCAACACCACAAACACATGCAACACCACAAATATACATAGATCTAGCTAGGCCACAAAAAGTGCATGTGCACATTGTTGGAGCGACCTAGGGAGAAAAAAGTAGATCTACATCATGAAGATAGCTTTCCCCTTACTTACCTATCAAAAAAAGGTAATTTCACCACTTAATTTTGATGAATCTATGGTGGAAATGAGGTGAGGAGGAGGAGGCAGCCGAAAGCTTGGAGAAGGAGGTGGAGGGAATGAAGTGGGGAAAGTGAGTGGGTAGGTGTGGGGTTGTCCAAAATATCTTGTTGGGTCCCAGGTTACTAATGGCGCACCACCTGCAAATGCGCCATTAGTAACCCTGGTTACTAATGTCGCACCTGCAGGTGGTGCACCATTAGTAGTTTTGCAGAAAAGTAAAAAAAATATATACTAATGGCGCACTTTTACAGGGTGCGCTATTAGTAGTTTAAACTAGTAATGGCGCACTGTGAGGCGGTGCGCCATTAGTAGTTTTGCAAAAAAAAAGAATAAAAAAATTCAGTACTGGCGCACTTCGGTAGGATGAGCCATTAGTATGTATGTAAAAATGAAAAAAAATTATCACTAGTGGCGCACCAGTTTTCTGGTGCGCCATTAGTGTCTTCCACACTAATGGCGCATCACCAACTGGTGCGCCATTCGTATATAGTAGTGGCGCACTACTTCCCTAGTGCGCCATTAGTGTCAATCCTATCTATAGCCCTTTTCCTAGTAGTGCAGGTTGAAGGGCGGCGATGATTGACGAGCAGTGGAGCTCGAGATCAGGAGGAAGCATGGGGTCGCGGTTAGGGAGGAGGATCCCGTGGCGTGGAGGAGAAGGAGGATCCCGCGACGGCCTCCTGCTCGTGTGGCGGTGAGCTCTTTCAGCGCGGGCGGATCGAAGGGAAGCGGCGGTTGACGAGCAGAGGAGATCGGGATGGGGAGGAGGCGTGGGGTCGTGGGCACGGAGGAGGAGGACCCCGCGGCGAGGATGAGGAGGATGCCGCAGTGGCCTCCTGCTCCGGCGGCTACTCCGGGGGCGAGGGAGACAGGGCCGGCGATGGGGGACGAAGCCGGCACCGTGCGGCTGCTCCGGGGGCGAGGGAGATGGGGCCGACGAGGGAAGACGGGGCCGGCAGCGTGCGGCTGCCCTGGGGGTGAGGGAGACGGGGCCGGCATCACGCGGCTGCTCGTGGGCAATAGGCGATGGGGGCATCGCGCGGCTGCAGCGCTGGTGCTTCTGCTCGGGAGAGGTGAGACGAGGGAGCTCTCGGGGAAGGAGAGATAGAGGAGACGAGCGCGTGGGTGGGGCGGGTCGTGCACGTGGGTGGGCCGGTAATGGTAGGTGGGTGGCACATGACTTGTGGGTGGGTGTGCGGGTAGGTCCGACTGATGCGGTTGAATTGGATCTGCATTTTAGATCTCGCCATGTCATCGATCCGCGTGATCGATCCGCGTGGTGTGTTTTCTCTTTGCCGTCTGTCAGAAAATAATAGAGACGGTAAACAGCTCACTTTGCCGTCTGCCTACAAAATAATAGACGGCAAAGTTCTTTGCCGTCTATTATGTTGTAGGCAGACGGCAAAGTTTGTGGTATGCCGTCTGTAATTTTTCTCGTAGACGGCAAAGTCTATTTTGCCGTCAGTCTTTCTTTGCCGTCTGCAGCTAACAGCAAAATTGGTCTTTGTCGTCTGGCCTGAGTAAAAGCTGACGGCAAAGCGTCCCCCTAACGGCAAATTACCTGTTTCCCGTAGTGTCTCCCACAAGCTTGGGGGCGCTTTTCTAGTTACTTAATGCTTTGCCTGATCATCCTCTTAAGAAAAATGAAATACTTGATATCTTATATAATGGACTAACCGATGCTTCTAGGGACTTCCTAGATAGTTGTGCTGGTTGTGTTTTCAGGGAATGAACTGTTGGACAAGCTGAAGAATTATTGAATAACATATTGAAAAATTATGATGATTGGACTCTTCCTAAACCACCGGCTAAACCCACTCCGAAGAATATCTCAGTCCTGAAGATATGCAAGAGGCAAAGAAATCTATGAAGGAAAAAGGTATTAAAGATGAGGATGTTAAAATTTACCTCTTATTGAAGAAATGCATGGTCTTAATACACCACCACTGCCTAAGGTGGTAGAGGTAAATTCTCTAATGAAATTCAATGATAATGACAGTCCTCACAATATGCATCCTAGTCAATGCCTTTATTGGTTTGAAAACTACATTAGAAAACAAGGTCACTTCAATGCAAATGTTATGAAACAATTGAAATATAGTTTTGATATGATTGCTCGCTTGAGTGACTTGTTATTTAGAATCTCAAATGATGTTAGAGGTGTTGGAAAACATGCTTCTATGGTTCAAACCCAGTTAGAATAAGTTGCTAAATCTCAAAGAGAATTACTTGATGAAATGAATAATAATATACATGACTTTGCTGTCAGAGTTGCAACTAGAGGAGGTAAGATGACTCAGGAACCACTTTATCTGAGGGACACCCAAAAAGAATTGAACAAGATTCGCAAAGAAATAACACTAGTGCACCTAGTCCTTCTAAAAAGAAAAAGAAGAAGAAAAATGATAGGACTTTGCACGCTTCTAGTGAACCTGAAATATAAAAACCTCCTGATAATGATAATGAAGCTTCTATCTCTAATGCTGAAACTCAGTCTGGTAATGAACATCCACCTAGTGATAATGAAAAAGATAATGTTGATGTTCATGAAGACACTCAATCAAATAATGAAAAAGAACCAGATAATGATGTTGAGATAGAACCACCTGTTGATCTTGATAACCCACAACCTAAGAATAAAAGGTATGATAAAAGAGACTTCATTGCTAGAAAACACTGTAAAGAAAGAGAACCGTGGGTTCAAAAACCTATGTATTTTCCACCCAAGTCAACTAAAAATAAAGATGATGAAGAATTTGAACGCTTTGCTGAAATGCTGAGGCGAGTTTTTTTGCGTACTCGCTTGACTCATATCTTGAAAATGCCTCCTTATGCGAAGTATATGAAAGAAATCATCACTAATAAGATAAAAATATCAAAAGCTGAAATCTCCACTATGCTTGCTAATTATACTTTCAAAGATGGAGTACCTAAAAAACTTGGAGATCCGGGAATACCAACTATACCTTGCTCTATCAAAAAGAATTATGTGAAAACTGCTTTGTGTGATTTAGGAGCTGGTGTTAGTGTTATGCCTTTCTCTTTATATAAAAGAATTGACTTTAATAAAGTCACACCTACTGAAATATCTTTGCAAATGGCTGACAAATCAACTGCCATACCTATCGGTATTTGTGAGGATGTGCCCGTTGTTGTTGCTAATGTTACTATTTTGACTGACTTTGTTATACTCGAGATGCCCGAGGATGACAACATGTCGATTATCCTTGGTAGACCCTTCTTGAATACTGCAGGGGCTGTTATTGATTGCAATAAAAGCAAGGTCACTTTTCATATTAATGGTAATGAGCATACGATGCACTTTCTGAAGAAACAATTTCAAGTGAATGGTATTAATGTTATTGAAAAATCTCCGACAATCACTATTGGAAGTTTTCAAATACCACTACCTACTGTCAAAAAGAAATATGAAATGCTTATTGTAGGGGACATTCATATCCCCATTAAGGTAACTTAGTGATTTACGAAAGTTCTTTGGTTTCATGCTAATCGAAAGTGGTTGTTAATAAGACCTGATCAACCTTATTAATGAATAATTTTTTAGCGGTATGAAGTTGATGAATTTAGTAAGCACTACCTTCTGTCCTTACTCTTTGTTTTCTGTTTTTATTAGTTAAATAAAATAAAATGTCGTGGTTTGTCTGTTTTCTGAATTTCCCGTGCAATAAAAAAATGACCCAAAAATAAAAGTTCTCAGAATGCTCTGAAAATTTAATAAGAGGGAGGTCCACCAAGTGGGCACAACCCACCTGGGCGCGCCAGGACCCCAGGCGCGCCCTGGTGGGTTGTGGTCCCCACATGGGCCCCTCACTTATCTCTTCATCCCACATCATCACTTACCTCCAAAAAAATCTCCATTGCTCTCTCTCCCGTGTTCTTGCTCTCAAACCCACGGATTTTGATCTCTTTGCTCGAAGCTCCGTTTCTGAAACTGTTTCGGAGGATTGTTGCTTGGTATGTGACTCCACTGTTTGTCCAATTAGTTTTTGTTTTAGTGATTTATATTTTGAATAATTAGCTACTCTTGGTGCTGCTGTAGATGAGCTTGCATGTTAAATTCTTAGAGTTCTAAGTAGTTTGAATGCTTGCTATGGCCTCTATGTATCCCTATGAGTAGTTGCTATCAATTCGATAAGATTTTGTTGACAAATTTTTGTCACCCAAAAATTTTCAGAAAATTTTACGTTGACATGATGAACCTATTTGGAAGGAGTTCTTCGAGGAGGCAATCATCGGGGAATCTTCTAGTGACAGTTCTGCTCGCCGGTCTTATGTTGAACCAAGTGAAAATTCCACACGAGATGCCGCCACCAAAACATGCTTATGGCCTTGCGATGAATATATGATGCATGTGGGCATTAAGGAGGAATTTGAGCAATATGTTCACAATGCCGGTCTCGGTCCCTACTTTCAGATAAGTGCGAACAACACCACCTTCTCACTGAATTGTTTGTCAAAGGATTTAAATTCTACCCTCGTGAGTCTAGGGTGTCTTGTATGATTTATGATAATCCATTTACCATCTCACTAGAGAATTTTGCCTACCAATGCAAACTTCCATTTTGGGGTTTGCTTGATGAACCACCCAAGGCTGAGTTCAAAACATTCTTGACTAGACTTTGTTACGGTGAAAGGAGGGGAGTGACACAAGGTAGAATAAAAAGCATTCATTTTCCCGCAATTCAGTACTTTGCATTATGCAATGGGAAATGTATAGTAGGCAAGCAAGACTGTAGTACACTTTGTGCTCCAGACTTAAGCCTCATTAACACTGCTCTCACTGGTGAAAGGAATTATAACCTTGGAGCGATTGTTGCATGCAAACTTCAGCATAACGCTAACAGTGGCTATTTCTATGGTGGAATATATGCCACGTGTTTAGCACGAAGGCTGAGTGTTTCACCTTTGCCCATCGACCCTATCCTACCCACACAGTATTTAGATTTTGACACCTTAAAAGATCATAAGATCCTTAAAGGAAAGATTCATGACTTCACTTACAATCTGTTGTTTAACCAAACATCTGTTGTGCACACATATTTGCCTGCGCCTGCTCTTTTTGACTATCACAGCAAAGTAAGATATTTTGTTCTTGAGAGCGAGGCCCGAGCTCACAATGCAGCAATGGAGGCAACACGACAGGCCGAGGCGTCCGCACCGAGAGCCTTCGTGAGCTACCACGCTGACTACTATCCAGGCTACTGATCCACTACCAAGTTAGGCCAATAGCATAAGCTTGGGGGAGTACGTGTTTCTCACCAACATTACATTCATGTTCACACTTATCATCCATTTGTCGGTGTTCACACTTTTTCATTGTATCATCCATGCTTAGATTTATTTTCTTGCCTTCTTATTGTGTGTTTGAAAAACTTTAGAGAAACCAAAAAAATTAGTTGTAGTAGTTTACTTTCTATGCATGCTTAGTAGTACCACTTAAAAGAAAACCCAAGAAGATTTACTTGTTCTTCTTTTGCTTGTTCGGAGCTTTCCCGTGTAAATAGTTTTTCTCGTTTTTTTGCTTTTCCCTTTTATTTGCTTGTTCAGGAAAACCAAAAACTCCAAAAATATTTCAATGTGTTTCTCTGAATTTCTTTTCTTTTTGTTCGAGTCTTACAAAGGAGAAGACCATGATGAAAATGTCGAGTGGCTCTCATATGAATAAATGTTGATCTAATAAAGAGCCCATTTTACCTTGTCTTCTCCTGTTGAATAACATGTTTGCAGATTCCAGCTTAGTCCACAACACTCTTGCACTATTATTATTTTCACATTGTTCAGTCATGCAAGTGAAAGGCAATAATGAGGACATTCGATGAACTGGCCATGGCAGAGAGAAACTGGTATGAACTCGCTTTGTTATGTTTGTGTAAATATGTTTAACCTAGTATCCATGATTCAGCCCATTATGATTAAACATGTTTGCAATTACAATTAGAGATTATAGTTTCTCATGCCATGCATAAGTAGCTGGGAGTGGATAATGATTTATCTTGGATATCAACATTGCGTTAAAATGATTGTGATGTAGTATGATGATATGGTATCCTCCTCTGAATGTTCGAGTGGCTTGACTTGGCACATGTTCATGCATGTAGTTGAATCAAAACCAACATAGCCTCCACAATATTTATGTTCATGGTGTTCATATCCTACTCATGCTAGTGTCCAATGTTACTTATGCATAATGCATGTTTATGACCGTTGTTGCTCTCTAGCTAGTCGCTTCTCAATCTAATTGCTAGCCTTCGCCTGAACTAAGTGGGATTCTGCTTGTACATCAAAAACCTTGAAGCCAAAGTTATTCCAGATGAGTCCACCATACCTACCTATATGTGGTATTACCCTGTCGTCCTAAGTAAATTTGCATGTGCCACCTCTAAAAAATTCAAATAAATATCCTTTTTGTGTGCCTGGATCGTTCATGGAACGACATGAGGTGGTTGGTATCTTCCATGCTAAGCGGGTTATTCTCAAGTCGAGTGCTTATTCACTCGCCATCGCACGAGAAAAGGGCAGTGTCGGTGTCAAAACCGGCGGATCTCGGGTAGGGGGTCCTGAACTGTGCGTCTAGGCGGATGGTAACAGGAGACAGGGGACACGATGTTTTTACCCAGGTTCGGGCCCTCTCGATGGAGGTAAAGCCCTACTCTTGCTTGATTGATCTTGATGATATGAGTATTAAAAGAGTTGATCTACCACGAGATTAAGGAGGCTAAACCCTAGAAGCTAGCCTATGGTATGATTGTTGTTCTCCTTCGTCCTACGGACTAAACCCTCCGGTTTATATAGACACCGGAGGGGGCTAGGGTTACATAGAGTCGGTTACATGGAAGGAGATCTACATATCCGTATTGCCAAGCTTGCCTTCCATGCCAAGGAGAGTCCCATCCGGACACGGGACGAAGTCTTCAATCTTGTCTCTTCATAGTCCAACAGTCCGGCCAAAGGATATAGTCCGGCTGTCCGGATACCCCCTAATCCAGGACTCCCTCAGTAGCCCCTGAACCAAGCTTCAATGACGATGAGTCCGGGCGCAGATTGTCTTCTACATTGCAAGGTGGGTTCCCCCTCCGAATACTTCATAGAAGATTTTGAACACGAGGATCGTGTCCGGCTCTGTAAAACAAGTTCCACATACCACCGTAGAGAGAATAATATTTCCACAAATCTAATCTGCTGACGTACCCCACAGTGTGACATCACACCACAACCTGGTCTTTATTCGAATCATTTTTTATAACCAATCTCAGCGTGTTTCGCAAGGCGGTTTCCTTGGCAAGTCTTGTCGAAGCAGAGATCGTGTCCCCTTTGTTACGGGATTCTCATCAAAACGGACGTGGGTAACCCATTGTGCCTGTTGGTACGACCCCTCAATTGAAGGTAAGTCCCAAACGGTTACGAGGAGGGCTCTTGGTATTCAACCTCTTTATAAAGAGACCAAGGCCTATTCTTTTTTCTCTCGATCTTAATCGAATCTGCCTCCCGCCTCGAGTTCCAACACCCAAAGCTCAGGTTCAGGCGCTTCGGACCTCCGATTATGTCCGGATCCAACCTTCAAGGTCGGTGGATGCCTTGCTCCGTCACGGAGGAGGACGTAATAAAGCTACGGGAGGCCAGGTACCTGACCGGTGAAATCCCGCATAGGTTGCCTACTCAAGGGTAGGTTATTCCCACCCCCAAGCCCGGTGAGAGTTTCGTGTTCGTATCTCACTTCCTCCGAGGGCTAGGCTTCACGCCAGATCCCTTCGTGAGGGGGCTTATGTTCTATTATGGGCTGGACTTCCACGACTTAGCTCCGGAGTCTATCCTCCACATCTCATCGTTCATCGCCGTGTGCGAAGCTTTCCTCCGTATTACCCCTCACTTCGGACTGTGGCTCAAGACCTTTAAAGTGGAGCCGAAGATGATCGAGGAGTGGCACGCAGAGTGCGGAGGCGCCGTAACAAGCAAAAACGACGATGCCCCATGGCCCGAGGGCTCTTTCCAGGAGGTGCCCAGTTTATGGCAACAAGAGTGGTTTTATATCACTGCTCCCAGGGGTACCAAGTGGGTGGCCCCACCTGTCTTTCGCTCGGGTCCCCCGCCACGACTAACGTCATGGGTCAACAAGGGGCTGGATTGGGGGCCAGCAAAGGATGTGCCCCTATTGCAGAGCCGCATCCGAGATCTCCTTGAGAGAGATGTCAGTCTGGTCATGGTGATGCAAGTCATGTTAATTCGCCGGGTCCTGCCCTGCAAACGTCATCCCCTCCGCTCGTGGGAGTTCAATCCGGAGGGACCGCGAGCTCTTCAACACTTCCTCGACATGACGCCCAGGGAGATGTACAAGTTGTTCTTCGGACCACAAATAATGTGTCCGGACTCCACGGAGGATGCAGGTTTGAGCTGCAATCGCCCGGATACCCAAGTAAGTAGCCCGGCATCCGAACACGATGTCCGTTTGTTGATCGCAACGTTGCCCTAAAAAAGCCGCTCTTTGACCAGGATTGGATAGCGAAGGCAAAGTTGATCAGGTGTCCGGCCCCCCTCCCTGAGACCTCACCAGACCCCGTGTTAACCAGGATGCTGGAGATCGCGCCTTATCAAACGCCTTCAGGAGAAGATAAAGGGGGGAACAAGGAGGCTAGCGCCTCCGTGAAGGAGGTTAGCCGGCGAGGAGGAACTAAAACTTCCTCCCCCCAGGGAAGAAAGAGGACTGTCTTTGAGGACCTGGAGACAATGGTCTCCAAACGGGGGAAGAAATCTTCGCCAGAGGGTCCTGTACCGGGGGATACCCCGGCCGCACTATACCCTCAAGGGGATCAGCCCTCCACCGAGCTGTAAGTAAAAGGGTACTTGATAATGAAAATATCTTGACTTACTTCTGAGGAGGATGACCGAAGCATTTATCTTGCAGTTCGGATCTTAGCCCTTCTCAGCAGAGCTTTCTTCAGGGGATCTTCTTCCAGAGATGATGGAGAGCGAAACGCCTCCCCTTGCCATACCGCCTCGTGAGGCGGGCGACCCCGAGGTGTCGTCACGGAGGGTTTCTCCTGATCCGATAAGGCCAGAGGGCAATCCTATGGTCACCCGAAGTCCTCAGTGTCCGGCTCTTGAAGAGAGCAATCGAAAGAGTCCGGCACCGTCTGGTGTGCGGTCGGACATACTGCGGGATCTATTAGAGCAAGCGGCTATCTCAGAAGAGCACCGCACGTTGATGGGTACGGTGATTGAAAGGATTTCGTCCGCCGAAAGCGGGTTGCATGAAGCCTTTACGAGTCTACTGACCGGTTTTGAGGTATGTGAAATGATGTACATTTTTGACAGTACAACGCATTTTTAGATGCGCCCTGTGTAGATAGTAGCCCCTGAGACTCTGGGTGCCGTCAAAGATGACGGCGCACAGAGGATCATAGTCCCAGGAATAATCATGCCGCCTTAATATGTAGGTGGCGAAGTGTCCGGTGGCCAGCCGGACTGATGAGTTTGCCGAGTTAAAGCGGCAGCTTGACGTGGCAGATGCCGACATCGTACTTGTCAACAATCGGCTTGACGAGGCACAGGGTATGTGATTCCTTCGGTAACACATGGGAAGAGGAGCATGATGCCAGTATCTATAACATGTGTGTGAATTCAGATAGAGCTGCGGCCGTGGAGAACCTTCGGGCGGAACTTGCCCGAGCCAAAGAACAAGCCAGAAAAAGCGATGCGGCCGCCCTAAAGGCGATCGAGGAGCTGAAAGCCGAACAGGTTTCTCACTGCCAAAGCAAGGAGGAAATAGCCAGGATGGCTGTGGAATTGAAGAATGCCGCCGACCGTTGCAAGCTTCTGGAAAAGGAAGATCAAGAGAAGAGGACAGACCTGGAGAAGGCCACGACGGCGGCCAAAGACACCCACTCTGCAATGAGAGCGATGAAGGAGGAGCTGTGTCAAGCCGGGGATATCGCGGCTGGGAAGCCCTTTATGCTGCGGATGAAGTTCGGAGATCCTAAGTATGCCACTTTGGATCGGCTGTGGAGTTCTGCGGATGCATATCTGGACTTAGCGGCGAGTGTGGCCGATGCGGCCAAATACTTCCGAGATCAAAAAGATCGCGAAGTGGAAAAGCTGTTCTGGTCACAATTTAACGTTCCAGAGCGTCCGCTTCCATTGACTGATCGGTTGGCCGAATGGGCTGAACTGAATAGGTTGTCCGGACTCGCCATGGGGTCTGTTGTGGATCATCTGTGGCCGGAAAGGCCAAAGCCGAACAATTATTTTAGTTTGGTGCAGCACTTCCTTGGTGCGGTGTCGCACATCAACGCGATGAAGAGGTCGGCGTGCGTAGAGGGTGCGCGGAT
Organism: Triticum urartu; assembly: GCF_056163025.1. Lineage (NCBI taxonomy): Eukaryota > Viridiplantae > Streptophyta > Magnoliopsida > Poales > Poaceae > Triticum > Triticum urartu. The sequence continues at coordinate 513,985,904 of NC_141878.1, forward strand.
GGCCATTACCCGTGTGAAGACATACTGGGCGGAGATGGAGGCCATCGCCATTGCAGCCCAAGATTCGGACGAAAGCCGAGTACCTGCCGAGCACTACTTTCGAGAAGTTCTCGAGGGCGCTCGTTCAATACAAGCACAGTGCTCGAAGAATATTATGTTCTAATGACATGTATTCCCATTGAGAAACAATGTTTTGCTGAATTGTAAAGGCTATTACATACTTTTGCCTAAAAGAATTATAATACCTCATGTGCGGCCGTTTATGTATATATGTATATGATGTGAAAGATGGCAGTCATCAGCTTCAGCCCCCACGCATATAATGTGAGGGTGTTCGCAGAAGACGCATGTTCACACTTGATCCAACGTCTTGGTCCATTAAGGAGGTGATAGCGCAGCGAACTAGGCAATCGGACTATAATGCTTTAACACTTTCACTTAGCTAGAGGAGTTTGACAGTGGGGCTACTATATAGCCCCTGGTGGCTCCGAGCTCATCCGAATTCAGAGCGCGTACATGCCTGGCCGGGAAATGGCCCTTTGTTACGGCAGAGGAATTCTGAAGATTCCGCTAGGTCATCGACTGGTTGACCAGTCTCACGCTGTATCATGACAGTCAGTTTTCGGCTTTCTCTACTGAGGTGCTCGTCCGGATGACCCGGGGCACAATCGCAGTAGTTCTCCTGATGCCGCTTTAGCCGATAGAGTGGAACGTAAAGCAGCAAAACACATGAGCTGGGCAAAACCAACATTTGACCAAAGACATGATTCAGAGCTGATGCATATAAGGCCAAACTCGCGACGCCGAACACTCCCTAAGGTATTCGGTCTTTATGATGTAAACCGGGCTGAACAGTGCCCTTTGTAATAAGCCCCTGGTGTCTAGGTACATGCAATATCCTGACGTGGCCACATGCCAATAGGTCAGCATCCTTCTCAGTTGTACAAAGAATCAGGGGGATGTGTATCAACAAGAGAAAGTAAAAAAGGTTTACGCAGGGTCTTAATCTAAAAAGAATCCTTGGAACGGGTCCCTGCTGCACGTCTGTGCCTGTATCTCCGTTGTGCCGTATCCTGGACGGGTGTAGCATGATGGTCATCTGTAAAAGAGAGGAACTTAGCTGAGAAGTTGTCGTGGAAAAAGGTAGGTTATACTAAATAAACCATATACAGATCAAGATGATTAAAGTTGAGTCTAATTGTCACTTGTTTACACGCGTTGAGCCCCTTGTATTATTACAGGGGTATGGCCATCAAACCTGTATCAATTATATATGGCTACATCGGACTCGTCTAACCGCGTCCGTGGTCTTAACAACCTGTGGGATGCTCTATTTGGTGAGGCCGTCTAGTGTGCGGCTGCCAAGGCAGCCGCACGGTCTTCCGCGCGCAAGGAGCGCTCAATATTTCCATTTACTATAATGATGCCAAGTGGACCGGGCATTTTAAGCATAAGAGAAGCGTAATGCGGTATTGCGTTGAAGCGAGCGAAAGCTTCGCGTCCGAGTAGTGCTTGATATCCACTTTGGAACGAAGCGATGCGGAAGGTTAACTTTTCGCTGCGGAAGTTATCGGGAAAGCCGAATATAGCCACTAGTAGAAGGGAGCCCGTGCAGTGGGCTTCTGGGCCTGGCGTTACTCCTTTAAAGGTAGTATTGCTATGGCTGATTTTTATTGGGTCTATCCCCATTTTGCAGACTGTGTCCTGATATATCAGGTTTAAACTACTGTCGCTGTCCATCGGGACTCGTGTAAAGTGGTATCCGTCAATTATTGGGTCTAACACCAAGGCAGCCCATCCTACGTGCCGGATACTGGCCGAGTAATCCCGATGGTCGAAGGTGATCGGTTGGGACGACCAGTGGCAGAACTCCGCTGTAACAGGCCCTGGGGCATGTGTCTCTAGGAGTGCCGCTTTGTTTCTCCCCTTCGTCACGTGTAACACGTTTACTGTTTTGACTTCTGGTGGAAATTTTTTCTGTTCCCCAGTGCTTTGTTTGCGAGGCTCATCCTCGTCTTCGCTTGGTGTATCCAGCCCCTTATGTTTGGCGTTGAGTTTGCCGGACTGCTTGAAGACCCAACATTCTCTATGGGTATGATTTGCAGGTTTATTAGGGGTGCTGTGGATCTGACATAGTTTGTCCAGAATCTTGTTTAGGCTGGACAGTTCGTCTCCGTTGCCTTTGGGGGGCAGCTTTTGCTGACCCGGCCGAGAGCTTTTGAATCCGACGTTTACCGCAGTGCTCTTCGGGCTGTCTTCTTTGTTCCGGCGCTTGTTTTGCTGTGTCGTGGCTTCCCGTTTCTGTCCCTGACTTCGGATGTACTTGGGTCGCTGGTGCTGCATCGGGCTAACCAGCTGTCCTCGCCCGCGCAAAAGCGGGTCACGAGGCTTGTTAATGCAGCCATTGTTCTCGGCTTTTCTTGGCCGAGGTGTCTGGCGAGTCATTCGTCTCGAACGCTGTGTTTGAAATATGCTAAGGCTTCGGCGTCCGGACAGTCGACTATTTGGTTCTTTTTAGTAAGAAACCTGTTCCAAAGCTTTCGGGCTGACTCTCCGGGCTGTTGAGTTATATGACTTAAATCGTCTGCATCCGGTGGTCGGACATAGGTCCCTTGAAAATTTGCCCGAAAAGCTTCCTCGAGCTCCTCCCAGCTTCCAATGGAGTTTTCGGGAAGGCTTTTAAGCCAGTGCCGAGCTGGCCCTTTGAGCTTGAGGGGTAAGTACTTGATGGCATGGAGATCGTCTCCTCGAGCCATGTGGATATGGAGGATGTAATCCTCAATCCAGACCCCAGGGTCTGTCGTTCCGTCGTATGCTTCTATGTTTACGGGTTTGAATCCCTCTGGAAATTCATGGTCCAGCACCTCATCGGTGAAACATAGGGGGTGTGCGGCACCCCTGTATTTGGGTGTACCGTGGTGTTCGGATTTGTTGTTGTGTTGCATTGCATGCTGGAGCGCGCTTTCTTGGCCCGTAGATGGATCTGGTTGGGTCGTCCTTTTGATGCGAGTCCTCATGTGGATCGCGTACTGGCTTCTGTGCGGCGTCGTTTGCCGCTCTATGCTGGCCACAAGGTCGTCTATCTGACCGGATGGCCGTTTTGTTTTTTGATTGTGGGGGCTCTAAGGCCTCATCATCGAATTCAGGTAGTAGCTTTCGCTTCGGGTAGCTCTTTGTGTGGCGACTGCCGCCATACTTTTCTGCGGTGTTGAGTACTTTACTCCATATGATTCTGAGTGTATCTTCCGCAGCCTTGAGCTTTCGCTTCTGCTTTTTCTGGCTCCGCGCAGTGGCGACAAGCCTTTGATGGAGATTCCTTTGCTCCAGGAGCTTGTCCAGTGTGATGTCATCCAGACTGTTATCTTCGCCGGAGACGAGTTGTTCGGTTTGATTCTCCGTGTCGCCCTTGTCGGACGGTTGTTCAATGCCGTGTTCATCGTCCGCTGGCTCACCCTGCTCTATCGCTGGGTCTGTATGATCGATGTTTCTGCCGAGGCGGGATTTGGAGCGGCGTTTACGCCACCGCTTTGACTGCTTCTCGAGGGAATGATCCTTCACTGCATCCTTTCGTTCCTCGTCGCCGTTTTCTTTGGGTGTGTCCATCATGTATACATCATGGGATGAGGTGGCTGTCCAGTGCCCTGTGGGCCGTGGTTCCTGTTCGTCTCCTACATCGTCGTCCATACCGTCGATATCGTTGGAGTCGAAGTCGAGCATGTCGGTCAAATCAACGACAGTGGCTACTAAGTGGGTGGTGGGTGGGCGGCGAATTTCTTCGTCATCCACATCCCAATCCTGCCGGACATAGTTCGGCCAGGTTTCTCCTGACAAGGAGAGGGACCTTAATGAGTTCAGTATGTCAGCGAAGGGCGAGTGCTGAAAGATATCTGCGGAGGTGAACTCCATGATTGGCGCTCAGTCGGATTCAACAGGCACGGGCGCAGGCGGTTCGGAGTCCGTGGCCGGGGAAGAATCCGGCAGTTTGGAGTCACGGCTCTCGTGAGGGGTAAGGTTGGTATTCGGCTCGATCGCTGCTGAGACTGTGGCCTCCGTGGCGAGGTCTAGCCACCCATCCATGGATGGCGCAATTGGCTCCGAATTGAGGGTCGGAGCGGTTGCAGGTGCGATCTCCTGAACACTGTCCGATGGCAGAGCTAAATCAAGCTCATCATGACCATGCGGCGCACTCGGCAGGGGCTCGAATCCGTCAAAGATCAAGTCTTCGCGGATGTCGGCCGTGTAGTTTAAACTTCCAAACCTGACCTGGTGGCCAGGGGCGTAACTCTCGATCTGCTCCAGATGGCCAACCGAGTTGGCCCGCAGTACGAAGCCGCCGAGCACAAAGATCTGTCCGAGGAGAAAAGTCTCACCCTGGACTGCATCGCTACCGATGATCGAAGGAGCCATCAGGCCTAACGATGATGGCATAGAGGAACTCTCAATGAAAGCACCAATATCGGTGTCAAAATCAGCGGATCTCGGGTAGGGGGTCCCGAACTGTGCGTCTACGCGGATGGTAACATGAGACAGGGGACACGATGTTTTTCCCCAGGTTCGGGCCCTCTCGATGGAGGTAAAACCCTACTCCTGCTTGATTGATCTTGATGATATGAGTATTACAAGAGTTGATCTACCACAAGATCAAGGAGGCTAAACCCTAGAAGCTAGCCTATGGTATGATTGTTGTTCTCCTTCGTCCTACGGACTAAACCCTCCGGTTTATATAGACACTGGAGGGGGCTAGGGTTACACAGAGTCGGTTACAAGGTAGGAGATCTACATATCCGTCTTGCCAACCTTGCCTTCCACGCCAAGGAGAGTCCCATCCGGACACGGGACGAAGTCTTCAATCTTGTATCTTCATAGTCCAACAGTCCGGCCAAAGGATATAGTCCGACTGTCCGGATACCCCCTAATCCAGGACTCCCTCGGGCGGTAAAGGGATTCCCAGTCCCCAACTAAAAAATGCAAATAATTAAACAAAACTCCCCCCGGACTGTTGTTGGTATGGACGACACCCATTGTTTCGGACAAGCCGTGGAGTGTGATTGTTGGTGGATGATACGTCTCCAACGTAACTATAATTTATGAAGTCTTCATGCTATTATATTATCAACCTTGGATGTTTTATATGCATTTATATGCTATTTTATATGATTTTTGGGACTAACCTATTAACCTAGAGCCCAGTGCCAGTTTCTGTTTTCTCCTTGTTTTAGAGTATTGAAGAAAAGGAAAACCAAACAGAGTCCAATTGACCTGAAACTTGACGGAGCTTGTTTCTGGACCAGAAGAAGGCCACGGAGTCAAAGTGTTGGGCCAGAAGAGTCCCGGGCTGCCCACGAGGGTGGGGGGGCGCCCACCCCCTAGGTGCGCCTCCCTGCCTCGTGGACAGCCCAGAGACCCCCCTGACTTGTTCTCGACGCCAACACCTCTCATATATATATATATCCAAACTTCCAGAAAGAAACCTAGATCGGAAGTTCCGCCACTGCAAGCCTCTGTAGCCATGAGAAATCAATCTAGGCCCTCTCTGGCACCCTGCCGGAGGGGGCCGTCATCATCGGTAGCCATGGAGGAGGATCCCGGAGAGGCCATCATCCCCATGAAGGCCAAGGACCAGAGGGAGACCCTCTCCCCATCCAGGGGGGAGGCCATGGAGGAGGAAGCACAAGGGGGAGAACCTCTTCTCCTCTCTCTTGGTGGCACTGGAGTGCCATCGAGAGGGGAATCATCGCCGCAGTGATCGTCTTCATCAATATCACCATCACCATCCTCATCTCTTTTACGCGGTCCACTCTCCCGCACCCTCTGTAATCCCTACTTGAACATGGTGCTTTATGCCACATATTATGATCCAATGATGTGTTGCCATCCTATGATGTTTTGAGTAGATATCCTTTGTCTTTGGGTTGATTGATGATCTAGATTGGTACGAGTTGTACGTTTTATTTTGGTGCTGTCCTATGGTGCCCTCCGTGTCGCGCAAGCATGAGGGATTCCCGCTGTAGGGTGTTGCAATACGTTCATGATTCGCTTATATTGGGTTGGTGAGTGACTGAAACACAAACCCGAGTAAGGGGGTTGTTGTGTATGGGAATAAAGAGGACTTGATGCTTTAATGCTATGGTTGGGTTTTACCTTAATGATCTTTAGTAGTTGTGGATGCTTGCTAGAGTTCCAATCATTAGCGCATATGATCCAAGTAGAGAAAGTATGTTAGCTTATGCCTCTCCCTCATATGAAATTGTAATGACGACTACCGATCTTGCTAATAATTGCCTAGGACAATTCCGCACACCGATCCATCATTATTCCACACTCGCTATTTATAATATTTAGTAATATATTCTAACTTTATGATAATTGCACCTACTTTTATATTTTAGCTTTTCGATATCATGCAAAGTTATCTTCTTCATACCCACAACGTAGTTTTATTTCTTGTTTCAAGTTGGGAGCAAACGTTCGGTGTACGTAGAGTCGTACCAGTGGCAGATAGGACTTGAGAGAATATTGATATTACCTTTAGCTCCTTGTGGGTTTGAAACTCCATAATTATCACTTCCACCTTTGGAAATTGCTACGATGATTCTCTGCACTTGGGGATTATCAAGCTCTTTTCTGGCGCCGTTGCCGGGGAGCAATAGCGTGGGGTTGATATTCTCGTGTGTGCTTGTTTGCTTTCTTCACTAAGTAGATTTTGTTTTTACTTTTTGTTTCTGTTTAGTTGTGGGTGAAACATATTTTTTTAAATAATTAAAATACAAAAAAAATTACTTGCCTCTCATGAAAAAAAAGTTTTTCAAAAAGAGAAGTGATTGGAAAGTTATGCATTGAAGAAGTGAGGGTCGACCTTGAGCACTTGTGTTCATGCTCACGGAAACAATGTAGAATTTTTCATGGAAGTTTCTCTGTAAATAATTATCCCCTTGTGTATATCCATTGTATTATAAAATAATGTGCCAAGCTTTGGTTTTAGGATGATTAGATTGCTTGTTTACTATGTGCAGAATAAAAACAGAAACTTTGGCTGTAGCGCGTGATTTTACATTTTTTACTGGAAGGTCAAATGGGTCTGAAACTTTTTGCACATTACTTCCATACAAATTTTCCAAATTTTCAAATTTATTTCATAATTTGTGGGGTCACAGAAGTTTACTAAACTTCCAAATTACTACAGACTGTCCTGTTTTTGGCAGATTCTGTTTTTCATGTTTTGTTTGCTTATTTTGATGAATCTATGGCTAGTAATGGAGTTTATGAACCGTAGAGAAATTGGAATACAGTAGGTTTAACACCAATATAAATAAAGAATGATTTAATTACATTACCTTAAAGTGGTAGTTTGCTTTATTACACTAACGGATCTCATAAAGTTTTTGTTAAAGTTTTGTGTGGATGAAGTGTTCGAAGATCGAGGAGTTATCAATATGAGAAGAATAAAGAGAGGCAAGAGTTCAAGCTTGGGGATGCCTAAGGCACCCCAAGTAAATATTTCAAAGGATACTCAAGCATCTAAGCTTGGGTATGCCCCGGTTGGCATCCCATCTTTCTTCTTCAACAATTATCGGTATACCTCGGTTTTTGTTTTGTTCACATGATTTGTGTCCTTTGTCTTTATCTTTTTATTCAAGAACCATGCTAGTGTGATATTTCGCTTCATCAATTTATAGAGTAATTCATGTACTTCACTTATATCTTTTAAGTATGACCTTATAGAATTGCTCTTTGTGCTTCACTTAAATCTTTTGAGTATGGTTTTATAGAATGCTTCGTGTGCTTCACTTATACATTTTGAGCTTGGGTATTGGTTAGCCTATATTAATTGTAGAATGCTCCATGGACTTCACTTATATCTTTTGGAGTATGAATAATACTATTATCTAAAGTGGGTTTGGAAGAGTGTCAACTTTAGGAATTAGTGTTCCCACTATTCCGAATGAGAAGAATTTTGCTTATGTGGAGAGTAGAAAATTTTCTATGCTTGTAGATCATGAAAATAATGCCTTATGTGATAGTTATATTGTTGAATTCATTCACGATGCTACTGAAATTTATTATGAGGGAGGAATATATGCTTATAGGAGTTGCAATAATATCAAGTTTCCTCTTTATGTGCTTAAAGTTTTGAAGTTATACTTGTTTTGCCTTCCTATGCTAGTTGATTCTTGTTCCTATAAATTATGTGCTCACAAAATCCCTAGGCATAGGAAGCGGGTTAGATTTAAATATGATAGTCATATTCTTCATGATGCTCTCTTTATGTTTCAATTCCTATCTTTTATGTGAGCATCATTGAAATCATCATGCCTAGCTAAAAGGCATTAAAGAAAAGCGCTTGTTGGAATACAACCCAATATTTACCCTTACTATTTTTGTATGTATACATTATTAACCTACTGTAGTAATCATGTTTTATATCTTTTGTTTCAATAAAGTGCCAAGTAAGACCTTTGGGAAGACTTGGGTGAAAGTTAATGTGATCTTGCTATATAAAACAGAAATTTTGCGCTCACGATATTAGCTGCCATTTTTTTACAGAAGAGTGATTTTAAGTTGATTATTTTATGAGAAGATTAATAGACAAATTCCTCACGTCCACCACTTTATTTCATAATTTTTGGAGTAGCAGAAGTATGGTTGCTTTTCAGATCATTACAGACGGTTCTGTTTTTGACAGATTCTGTTTTCATCGCATAGTTTGCTTGTTTTCTAATTTCTATGGCTTATATTTCTCAATATAAATTGTACAAATGATATGGTACAGTAGGCGTTGTGTGAGAACAACTATGAACCTTGTCTTTGATAGTACCAAAGTGAATGGTTTGCTCTTTATCATACTAACATATCTCACGAAGTTCCGTTAAGTTTTGTGTGATTGCGGTTTTCAAGCTTTGAGTGAGATATCGATATGAGGAGAATAAGGAGTGGAAAGGCCTTAAGATTGGGGATGCCCAAGGCACCCCAAGGCCTGGGGATGCCCCGGAAGGCATCCCCTCTTTCGTCTTCAAAACTATCGGTATACCTTACTCGGAGCTATATTTTTATTCGTCACATGATATGTGTTTTGCTTGGAGCGTATTTTCAATTTTACTCGCTATTTGAATAAAATCATTGGATCTGAATTATTGAATGAAAAAGAATCCTCCCATGGCTAGTTAATTATTTGACCACTCAGTGTTCTTCACTTATACCTTTTGGAGTAGTTTGTCATTTACTCATGTGCTTCACGAATATCCTATGAGTAAATGGTTGAATGAATTGAATGTCATAAATTTGAATTTATATATGTTTCATATGCTTATAACATGGGGAGTAATGACTTCACACATAATAAGTATAGGTAGTAAACTCATTGAATGTTAGCAAACGTAGAATTGGTCACTTGAACAATTCATGAAAGAATATTGAAGGAAGAGAGATTTCACATATAAATATACTATCTCGGACATCTTTTGTAATTGTGAGCACTCATTAAAATATGACATGCTAAAAGGTTGATGTTGGACAAGGAAGACAATGTAATGGGTTATGTTTGCTTATATCCAAAATAAAGTATATTGTCATGGATCATCCAGCATGCCGAGTTTGCACTTGGATGTAGGTTTTCATGAGTTATTATTGTTGACATTACCGTTGAGGTAAAAGGCTGGGAGGAAAAACTATAAGCCCCTATCTTTCTCTGTGTCCGATTAAAACTTTGAACCCATAAATATCACATGAGTGTTAACAATTGTGACAGATTAAATGATAGTTGAGTGTGTGGAGTTTGCTGAATCAAAGCTCTTACATAGACCCTTCCCAAAAATAAGATGAATTGCAATTTTTTGATGACTAAGAGCACTGTTTGTTAGTTTTGAAGAAAGTTTATGATCTATACTTTAACATGTGAATAGCTTGTTACTTGATCATGAAAAGTTTTACGAGATGAGCTACTGTTATGACATGTATTGATGCTAGAAAAAGTGACTGAAATTATCATTGATCAAACTTGTGCACTTGCTAGCATTCACACTTCATAAATTATTTCTTTTATCATTTACCTACTCGAGGACGAGCAGGAATTAAGCATGGGGATGCTGATACGTCTCCAACGTATCTATAATTTATGAAGTCTTCATGCTATTATATTATCAACCTTGGTTGTTTTATACGCATTTATATGCTATTTTATATGATTTTTGGGACTAACCTATTAACCTAGAGCCCAGTGCCAGTTTCTGTTTTCTCCTTGTTTTAGAGTATCGCGGAAAAGGAAAACCAAACAGAGTCCAATTGACCTGAAACTTGACGGAGCTTGTTTCTGGACCAGAAGAAGGCCACGGAGTCAAAGTGTTGGGCCAGAAGAGTCCCGGGCTGCCCACGAGGGTGGGGGGCGTGCCCACCCCCCTAGGCGCGCCTCCCTGCCTCGTGGACAGCCCGGAGACCCCCCTGACTTGTTCTCGACGCCAACACCTCTCATATATACCCAAACTTCCAAAAAGAAACCTAGACCGGAAGTTCCGCCGCTGCAAGCCTCTGTAGCCAAGAGAAATCAATCTAGGCCCTCTCTGGCACCCTGCCGGAGGGGGCCATCATCACCAGTGGCCATGGAGGAGGATCCCAGAGAGGCCATCATCGCCATGAAGGCCAAGGACCAGAGGGAGACCCTCTCCCCATCTAGGGGGAAGGCCATGGAGGAGGAAGCACAAGGGGGAGAACCTCTCCTCCTCTCTCTTGGTGGCACCGGAGTGCCATCGAGAGGGGAATCATCGCCGCGGTGATCGTCTTCATCAACATCAACATCACCATCACCATCCTCATCTCTTTTACGTGGTCCACTCTCCCGCACCCCACTGTAATCCCTACTTGAACATGGTGCTTTATGCCACATATTATGATCCAATGATGTGTTGCCATCCTATGATGTTTTGAGTAGATATCCTTTGCCTTTGGGTTGATTGATGATCTAGATTGGTATGAGTTGTATGTTTTATTTTGGTGCTGTCCTATGGTGCCCTCCATGTCGCGCAAGCGTGAGGGATTCCTGCTGTAGGGTGTTGCAATACGTTCATCATTCGCTTATAGTGGGTTGGTGAGTGACTGAAACACAAACCCGAGTAAGGGGTTGTTGCGTATGGGAATAAAGAGGACTTGATGCTTTAATGCTATGGTTGGGTTTTACCTTAATGATCTTTAGTAGTTGCGGATGCTTGCTAGAGTTCCAATCATAAGTGCATATGATCCAAGTAGAGAAAGTATGTTAGCTTATGCCTCTTCCTCATATGAAATTGCAATGACGACTACCGATCTTGCTAACCATTGCCTAGGAAAATCCCGCACACCGATCCATCATTATTCCACACTCGCTATTTTTAATATTTAGTAATATATTCTAACTTTATGATAACATCACTTACTTTTATATTTTAGCTCTCCGATATCATGCAAAGTTATCCTCTTCATACCCACAACATAGTTTTATTTCTTGTTTCAAGTTGGAAGCAAACGTTCGGTGTACGTAGAGTCGTATCAGTGGCAGATAGGACTTGAGAGAATATTGATCTTATCTTTAGCTCCTTGTGGGTTTGACACTCCATACTTATCACTTCCACCTTTGGAAATTGCTATGATGATTCCCTGCACTTGGGGATTATCAGTGGAGGGGGAGTAAACCTTTACTTTTATCGCTTAGGAGCCGCCACTAGCGTGCTTAGCATGGAAGATGTTGATAACTGATGGTCATGAAGTAAATGACAAGGGTGCATGTCTCAAAACACCATTTACCTCTGTTTTAAAAACTTGAGCTCTGGAACCTCTGCAAATCACTGCTTCCCTCTGCGAAGGGACTATCTATTTATTTATATGTTGTGTCATCACCTTCTAAAACAAGCGCCAGAACCTGAGAGCACAGCTGTCATGACTTATGCATTGTGTGTAGCTAATGTTGTGTGCATCATGACTGAATCTTTTCTACCATGAATTACAATGTTTAGTCGTTGCTTGAACTTTGGAGGTGCTCTGCATTTATGTTTTGCGGTCTCAGAAAGGGCTAGGGAGATACCACTATTGTCATATTATATCATGGTTATTTTGACAACATGTTGCTGTTTGTGATATCTTATTATTGCTCGCTAGCTGATTATGTCATTGATATGCATTAATTTAATCTTTAAGAGTTATTGTTAGCATGGTTAGTTATAATGTTGGCTGAAAACCTGGGTGCTGTTTAAGCTTATTTATGCAAACAAGAGCAAAAGAGTCCGTAAAAGTTTTCCCTTTTCACTTTCAGTTTATCAACTGAATTGCTTGAGGACAAGCAAAGGTTTAAGCTTGGGGGAGTTGATTTGTCTCCAACGTATCTACTTTTCTTAATGCTTTTCCTCTTGTTTTGCACTCTAAGTTGCATGATTCGAATGAAACTAACCCCGGACTGACGTTGTTTCCAGTAGAACTATCATGGTGTTGTTTTTGTGCAAAAATAAAAGTTCTCGGAATAGAACAAAACTTTGCGAGGAAGTTTTATATAATAAATAAGAATTTCTGGAGCCAAGACCTATCAGAGAGGGGCCCCTGGGTGGGCACAACCCATAAGGGCGCGCCCCCTCTCCTGGCACGCCCAGGTGGGTAGTCCCCACCTGGTGGCCCCGCAGACCCTGAAACCGACGCTATAAAATCCTATTTTTCTAGAAAAAATCGGGGAGAAAGAATTATCACGATCCACGAGACGGAGCTGCCGTCACCTCCTGTTCTTCATCGAGAGGCCAAATCTAGAATTCGTTTGGGGCTCCGGAGAGGGCGGTCTTCATTATTCATCATCACCAACCCTTCTCCATTGCCAATTCCATGATGCTCCCCACCAGGAGTGAGTAATTCCTTCATAGGCTCGCTGGTCGGTGAGGAGTTGGATGAGATTCATCATGTAATCGAGTTAGTTTTGTTAGGGCTTGATCCCTAGTATTCACTATGTTCTTAGATTGATGTTGCTATGACTTTGCTATGCTTAACGCTTGTCACTTTGGGCCTGGGTGCCATGAACTCAGATCTGAACCGCTTATGTTATCATCATTATATCCATGTTCTAGATCCGGTCTTGCAAGTTATAGTCACCTACTACGTGTTATGATCTAGCAACCCTGGAGTGACAATAATCGGGACCACTCCCGGTGATGACCGCAGTTTGAGGAGTTCATGTATTCACTATGTGTTAATGCTTTGTTCTGCTTCTCTATTAAAAGGAGGCCTTAATATCCCTTAGTTTCCAATATGGACCCCGCTACCACGGGAGGGTAGGGCAAAAGATGTCATGCAAGTTCTTTCCATAAGCACGTATGACTATTTACGGAATACATGCCTACATTATATTGACGGACTAGAGCTAGTGCCGTATCGTCCTAGGTTATATCTGTCTCATGATGAATATCATCCAACAAGTCACCGATCCAATGCCTACGAATTTATCTTATATTGTTCTTGCTAAGCTACTACTGCTATCATCACTGTTACACTTGCTACAAAATTACTGTTGTCACTGTTACTATTACCATTGTTGCTGCTACTATTATCAAAACTATCATACTACTTTGCTACTGATCACTTTGCTGCAGATAATTAATCTCCAAGTGTGGTTGAATTGACAACTCAGCTGCTAATACCTTCAAATATTCTTTGGCTCCCCTTGTGTCGAATCAATAAATTTGGGTTGAATACTCTACCCTCAAAAACTGTTGCGATCCCCTATACGTGTGGGTTATCATTAACGGGCAAACCAACACCAGGCGGCCGGTCTGCGCCATATAGAAAATTCTCGTAGAAAGAGATGCACTCTTGTGTCAGATAGCCCTAGACGATGCTTCCATCCGGACGGGACATGTTACGAACGAATCCTTTGATGATCTCATTCATCCTCTCAAATGCCATCATGTTGTGCAGAAATGACGGCCGCAGGTCCATTATGTCATTCACAATATGGACACACAGATGCACCATGATGTCAAAGAACGTGGGCGGGAAGTACATCTCAAGCTCATTTAGTATCACAACAATCTCTTCCAGTAGCCTTTGGAGTTGCTTCACACTGATCGACTTTCGAGAGATGACGTCGAAAAAGTTGCAGAGACCAATAAGCGTGTCACGGACATGCTTATCCATTATCCCTCTAAGGGCAACAAGTAGTATCTACGTCATCATCATATGACAGTCATGGGACTTCATCCCGCTGAACCTTTTCTTCTTCGTGTGTAGATATCTGCTTATCTTGCCACGGTAACCGGAACTAACTTTGATTCCGGTAAGGCACTTGAAGAATTGATCGATCTCAGCCGACGCAACAACGGGGGCAATAAACCTCTTTCTTTACTTTTTTGCCCTTATCCACCTGCGCCTCTATCTCCGTCTCTATATCCTCTGGCTTTTTACGGGGCGGCATGTGCAGATCTTCCCTGATTTTCAAATCTTGCAAGTCTTTTCTTGCCTTTGACCCATCCTTGGTCTCATCCGGCATGTTCATCAGTGTCGCAAGCAAGCTCTCAAGGACATTCTTACCGATATGCATTTGATCAAGGCAATGAGGCATGTCGAGTTTGTGCTAGTACTCCAAGTCCCGAAAAACAGACCTCGTCTTCCATACCTTCAGTAGAGGCTCCGTCACCTTTTTCATCGTGTTTCCCGGTGCGGGGCACTATTCCCAGTTTTTCAACAACTCGTCGATTTCGGCGCCACTCCGCTTACGTGGAGGTCCTCGATGCTCAGCCTCACCATTCAATAGATCTCCATGGTTTCTCCACGGGTCGTCCTTCTCGAGCCATCTTCGATGCCCCATGTACACAATTTTTCCAGACCCGCCATCTTTCCTTGACGTTAGCTACTGAGACGTCGTATCATCCATGCACCGCATGCATCCAAAATATCCATGGCACACCTGGCTGCGACATTTCCATAACCGAGATAGTCGTGCATCGTCGTGATCAACGCGACTCTCATATAGAAATACCCGCCTTTGCTGGCGTCCCATGTCTTGGCTGGTGTTTTCCATAACGTGTCTAACTCCTCTTGAAGTAGCCCCAGATACAGACTAATATTATTTCCTGGTTATTTTGGTCCTTGAATCAGCATGCTCATGTGTATGTACTTCGAATTCATGCACAACCATGGGGAGGTTGTACATCCATACAAACACGGGCCATGTGCTATGGTTGGTGTTCTGGTTGCCAAACGGATTCATGCCATCGGTACACGCACTGAACACGATGTTCCTTGCATCACATGTGAAATACCGATATTCGTCGTTGAGAAGCTCATCCTTTAGGTACTTGAGAAGCTCATCGAGGCTAGTGTCCGTCCATTTGTTTTTA
This sequence comes from Triticum urartu, assembly GCF_056163025.1. Lineage (NCBI taxonomy): Eukaryota > Viridiplantae > Streptophyta > Magnoliopsida > Poales > Poaceae > Triticum > Triticum urartu. Next base: position 514,001,239 of record NC_141878.1, read on the forward strand.
GCCTTCATCTTCAGGAGTTCGAGCGTGAAACTCAAGCGGGTCACCACATGATTGCAACCATGATATAATGGAGTGTTCAAGTCTACCACCAGTTGCTACAGCTTGGCCTCCTCTCTAGAAGCAACTCTCCCAGTACTCATCTCCTTGCGAAGCAGTGCTTGAACATGAGGGTCCCGCACGACTGAACTTAGTATCGATGAATTCTGTGGCGTGAAGTCCATGTTCTCTCCGCCGCCATGTCTGGACCCTTCTCTGTCGCCATGTCCGGCCCCTTCTCGTCCGCCATGTCCGACCTCTTTCCCGCCGCCATGTCTGACCCCTTCTCCGCCGCCATTATCGATCATCTCTCCATCTTGCCCCGTGTCGTCATTGCCTGCCCCGTCGGCATCCTCAACATCATTATCCCCATCTTCAATTATCCATCGAGTATAGCCATCCATGAAACATGAGCAGGTGCACATCGACATGACCATCATCATAGGGGTCGAGCCAAACTCGTCCTTTGCATCTTCGACACGGACATAAAACCTCTGTCAGGTTATTTTCTTTCATGTCCTGCACCGCCGACTGCAACCACCTGTCCACCATCGTTCCACTGACCATCATGAACGCCTGCATGGTAATAATAAACAAATGGATTATAAAAATGCATGCATGCATCAAAGTCATACAAAAATACGGCATGACCTTCCCTAAAAATAGGACATATAGAGTATGCCCGGAATTCGCCGAAACGGAAATAAATCGACATTTGGGCAAAACATAGGCAACTCACAAGCACAATTTGGCATCAACTCATGCCATAGACACAATTTCCATCATATCGCCCGATTATGTCATATAGCACACACATACACATATTTCCATTCTTGCAAAAGCATAAATTTTTAATCACCTATCTCAAGATCGAGCACGGTGAGATGATGATGTAGTTAGGGAGATCAAAAGTGGACAAAGCTCTTCTTGACAAGGCTAGATCTAGTTAGGGAGGTACATAGGTCACTTCACTAAATGCTACATCCACCTAGCTAGCTAGCTAGTTTGGGAGGAAACAAGTTCAACTAGTGGAGGGGGAAGGAAAAAGAGAAAGGAGATGCATTAATCGAGGTGGTGTAGTTACCTAGGAGTAATAAAGATTGAGAAAGGTAGGTAGAAGAAGGAGAGTAATGGGGGGAGAAGTAGTGAGGAAGAAGCAAAGTGAGGGAGAGAGGAGGTGGGAGCTAGGGGAAAGTGAGGAATAGAGGATGGGGGAGGGGGAGGGGAGGAAAAATGTGGTGTGGTTGCGGCTTTGCAGTAGCACTGGACGTAAAACGTGCTACTGCTAATAAGATAGCAATAGCGCGCTTCCAACACGTGTGCTACTGCTAAGCGAGGCCCGCCATGTGGGCAGTTTCAAAATTAGCAGTAGCGACATGCAAAAAAAGCGCGTCTCTTTTTGCTTACCTTTTGTGTGCTCGCTCTTTGTGTGATTTGTTCCCATCATGTCTGAAACTGGGGAGGTTATCATTAATAAGGATAGTGGTAATAACATGGAAAACTTTGATGCTTTTGATGATCCTCATGAAGAACCTACTATTTTACACACTAAAAAGTTTCGGATTGGTAGTGGTAATATTATTGGAAAAGGAGTTATTCAAGATTTCTTTACTTGTGCCGGTGCCTTGCCCACTATGGGTGGGTCTATTCTTCATAGAACTAGTAGTCTTGCCGATGGAATATCCTTGCTCGTAGTTGAACTTGAAAGACAGTTTATTCATATGCATCCTTGCATACAAAGGATTTTTCTAGAATTTTCCAATATTGAGCATTCCTCTATTAAGCAAGCAGCTACTATCTTTTGGGCACATGAGTTCAGATTTATAATGAAAGAGGCCAAAAACAATTTTGCGCATTATAGGGTGGACATTGGTCGTCCTCCCATAGAAGCTATCCTTTTTAATCAAGAAGACATAATGCGTTTACAATCTTTAGATCATGTTGCTTATAATGAAAACCTTAGAAAGAAGGTTCCTACCGATGTTCTAGTTGATAGAGTCTCTGAACTTAATGATGATTTTGATATTCAAAACAATGGGTTAGATTTTTCTCTTGAACAAAGGCTCATGACTTTTTGCCAAAAGAATGCTTATAATGATGAATTGGTTGACCAATATAAGGGGCCAAAGGAGGAACCCATACCACCCGAGCTTGATCTTGGGGACTTTTGTCCCATTAAATTTAGCCCTTTTGATTATTTTTGCTTGCCGCAAAGGAAGCTTGCTGCTGAACGTAGGGAGTACGAGATGAGTTTTCACGATTTGCCTTATCATTACGGCAATGTCTAGATCTATCCTTGATTTTATGCCTAGCTAGGGGCGTTAAACGATAGCGCTTGTTGGGAGGCAACCCAATTTTATTTTTGTTCCTTGCTTTTTCCCTGTTTAGTAATAAATATTTCATCTAGCCTCTGGTTTGATGTGGTTTTATGTTTTAATTAGTGTTTGTGCCAAGTAAAACCTATAGGATCTTCTTGGGTGATAGTTATTTGATCTTGCTGAAAAAGTCAGAAACTTTCTGCTCACGAAAACAATTGTTAAAAATCACCAGAATGTGATAAAATACTGATTCCAATTGTAGTAGATCAATAAAAAAATTATTTAGGTCTTCCGATTTTGGTAGAATTGTTTTAGTTACAGAGTTTGTGTTTGATACAGATTACTATAGACTGCTCTGTTTTTGACAGATTCTGTTTTTCGTCTGTTGTTTGCTTATTTTAATGAATCTATGGCTAGTATCGAGGGGTATGAACCATAGAGAAGTTGGAATACAGTAGGTTTAACACCAATATAAATAAAGAATGAGTTCATTACAATACCTTAAAGTGGTGGTTTGTTTTATTTCGCTAACGGAGCTCATGAGATTTTCTGTTGAGTTTTGTGTTGTGAAGTTTTCAAGTTTTTGGGTAAAGATTTGATGGATTTTGGAACAAGGAGTGGCAAGAGCCTAAGCTTGGGGATGCCCAAGGCACCCCAAGGTAAAATTCAAGGACAACCAAAAGCCTAAGCTTGGGATGCCCCGGAAGGCATCCCCTCTTTCGTCTTTGTCTATCGGTAACTTTACTCGATGCTATATTTTTATTCACCACATGATATGTGTTTTGCTTGGAGCGTCTTGTATGATTTGGTTCTTTGCTTTTTAGTTTACCACAATCATCCTTGTTGTACACACCTTTTGGGGAGACACACATGAATCGGAATTTATTAGAATACTCTATGTGCTTCACTTATATCCTTTGAGCTAGATAATTTTGCTCTAGTGCTTCACTTATACCTTTCTAGAGCATGATGGTGGTTTTATTTTGTAGAAATGATTGATCTCTCATGCTTCACTTATATTATTTTGAGAGTCTTTTAGAACATCATGGTAGTTTGCTTTGGCTATAAAATTAGTCCTAATATGATAAGCATCCAAGATGAGTATAATAAAAACTTTCATATAGAGTGCATTAAATACTATGATAAATTTGATACTTGATAATGGTTTTGAGATATAAAGGTGGTAATGTTGGAGTCATGCTAGTTGGGTAATTGTGAAATTGAGAAATACTTGTGTTAAGGTTGGCAAGTCCCGTAGCATGCACATAAGGTAAACGTTGTGTGACAAATTTGAAGCATGGGGTGTTCTTTGATTGCTTTCCTTATGAGTGGCGGTCGGGGACGAGCGATGGTCTTTTCCTACCAATCTATCCCCCTAGGGGCATGCGTAGTAGTACTTCGCTTCGAGGGCTAATAAACTTTGGCAATAAGTATATGATTTCTGTATGACTAATGTGAGTCCATGGATTATACGCACTCTTACCTTTCCGCAATTTGCTAGCCTCTACGGTACCGTGCATTGCCCTTTCTCACCTTGAGAGTTGGTGCAAACTTCGCCGGTGCATCCAAACCCCGTGATATGATACGCTCTATCACACATAAGCCTCCTTATATCTTCCTCAAAACAGCCACCATACCTACCTATCATGGCATTTCCATAGCCGTTCCGAGATATATTGCCATGCAACTTACCACCGTTCCGTTTATTATGACACGCTCCATCATTGTCATATTGCTTTGCATGATCATGTAGTTGACATCGTATTTGTGGCAAAGCCACCTTTATAATTCTTTCATACATGTCACTCTTGATTCATTGCATATCCCGGTATACCGTCGGAGGCATTCACATAGAGTAATATTTTGTTCTAAGTATCGAGTTGTAAGTAAATAGAAGTGTGATGATTTTCATTATTAGAGCATTGTCCCATGTGAGGAAAGGATGATGGAGACTATGAATCCCCCACAAGTCGGGATGAGACTCCGGACTAAAAAAAGAGGCCAAAGAAGCCCAAATAAATAAAAAAGAGGAAAAAAGGAAAAAAAAAATGAGAGAAAAAGAGAGAAGGGACAATGTTACTATCCCTTTTCCACACTTTTGCTTCAAAATATTACCATGAACGTTATGATAGAGAGTTTCTTATTTTGTCACTTTAATATACTAGTGGGAATTTTTCATTATAGAACTTGGCTTGTATATTTCAATGTTGGGCTTCCTCAAAATGCCCTAGGTCTTTGTGAGCAAGCAAGTTGGATGCACACCCACTTAGTTTCTTTTTTATGAGCTTTCATACACTTATAGCTCTAGTGCATTCGTTGCATGGCAATCCCTACTCCTCGCATTGACATCAATTGATGGGCATCTCCATAGCATGTTGATTAGACGAGTCAATGTGAGACTTTCTCCTTTTTTGTCTTCTCACATAACCCCTATCATTATACTCTACTCCACCCATAGTGCTATATCCATGGCTTGCGCTCATGTATTGCGTGAGGATTGAAAAGGCTGAAGCGCGTTAAAAAGTATGAACCAATTGCCCGGCTTGTCATCAGGGTTGTGCATGATGGGAGCATTTTGTGTGACGAAAATGAAGCATGGCCAAACTATATGATTTTGTAGGGATAAGCTTTCTTTGGCTATGTTATTTTGATAAGACATAATTGCTTAGTTAGTATGCTTGAAGTATTACTATTTTTATGTCAATATTAAACTTTTATCTTGAATCTTTTGTATCTGAACATTCATGCCACAATAAAGAGAATTACATTGAAAATTATGTTAGGGAGCATTCCACATCAAAAATTCTGTTTTTATCATTTACCTACTCGAGGGCGAGCAGGAATTAAGCTTGGGATGCTTGATACGTCTCCAACGTATCTATAATTTTTTATTGTTCCATGCTATTATATTATCTGTTTTGGATGTTTAATGTGCTTTAATATACCTTTTTATATTATTTTTGGGACTAATCTATTAACCGAAGGCCCAGTGCAAATTGATGTTTTTTTGCCTATTTTAGTGTTCCGCAGAAAAGGAATATCAAACGGAATGAAACCTTCGCGAGGATCGTTTTTGGAACAAACGCAATCTAGGAGACTTGGAGTGGACGTCAAGGAAGCGACGAGGCGGCCACGAGGCAGGGAGGCACGCCCCCACCCTCATGGGCCCCTCGTAGCTCCACCGACCTGCTTCTTTTGCCTATATATACTCTTATACCCTAAAAACATCCAGGGGAGCCACGAAACACTTTTTTCACCGCCGCAACCTTCTGTACCCGTGAGATCCCATCTTGGGGCCTTTTCCGGCGGTCCGCCGGAGGGGGAATCGATCACGGAGGGCTTCTACATCAACACATAGCCTCTCTGATGATGTGTGAGTAGTTTACCACAGATCTTCGGGTCCATAGTTATTAGCTAGATGGCTTCTTCTCTCTCTTTGTATCTCAATACAAAGTTCTCCTTGATTTTTGTCGGGGATATACCCCGCGGTATGACCCAGCTGGAGTTATAACCCGGCTGGGACTTGGTAAACCGGCAGATAGTTAAGACAGATAGTTAAGGCAGACCATTAAACTAGACGGTAAACCGATAGGTGATAAACCGGCTGACAGTTAAGTCAGAGGATAAGTCAGGTGATAAACCGGCTAACAGTTAAGTCAGATGATAAACCGGCAGATAGATAAACCAAATGATAAACCAGATGGTAAACCGGCGGACAGTCATAACCCAGCAGACAAAGTTGCGTGGGGTTAATAAGCCCGAGACGTTAAGAAGTCGATGGTGAGACGTCGATATAGGTTAAGTCCCAATCCGAGGTGGACTCTATATGTAACCCGCCCCTTCAACTTATATAAGGAGGGGCAGGGCACCCCAAGAGAGGGAGAAAATAATCTTAGGGTTAGACATAACTAGGAGAGCTGGTTTACGACGACTCCCTCGTGATGATAATGAGACCTAGCCACAAACAGCATGTAGGGTTGTTACCGGATGATGTTTTTCGGGGCCCGAAACTGTCTAAACCCTTGTCTTGTGTTGGGTTTCTCGATTTCGCTCAACCCCTCTCAAGCTACCACATAGATGCGTTGGCCTCATGACTAAGTCCTCACACTAGGACATCTGTCGTGACAATTCCACGACAGTTGGCGCCCACCATGGGGCATGCGCACGGTGGTGTTAAGTTTTTGGAGGGATCTTTTTCAAGGATTGAGAAGTTCATAATTTTCGGATGAGAAAAGACCTAGCTTGGAAGGATTAGCATCAGTTCCAAGTTCATCAGTCTAGATTTACAATTGGTGGGATTTAATGTCAAGGAAGAATTAGGGCTGCGGTTGATCCGCCACCACCGCTTGTGATGTGATTTAGTATTTGGATATTTTTTAAGTCGCCGATACCGACAAGAGTTTGCTGCCGATTCAACTAGTACGCAGCGATGGAAATTGATTCATGTACGGACAGTCTGCCGAAGAAGGAAAGAAAGAGAAACAATTTACGACCCGTAGGCGGTTTGACCACGGATTCGATCTCCAAACTGCCCCTGCCAGGGCCGCCGAGTCGCCCTCGCTTGACCTTAAGCCGCCCTCTACTGCTGCCTCCCCCCGCCACTGGGCCAGTCCGACCAAGCTGCCTCCGTCACCGCTGTGCCCGGCGAGGCCGTCTTAACTGCAGCAAGGATAAAACAGAAAGGAAAAATCAGATGCAACGATTGATTAAAAAGAAAGTCAGAAGTCGCCGACTGCGTTCGATAATAGGTAGCAGTTGCCACTTGCAAATACACATGAGTGCTTTGCACTAGTAATACCTCACGAGGGATTCCTGCACGGTTTTTAAGGAATTACTAATTTAAAAGACTAGTACTGCTAGTTCCAGATGTGAAGGCGGAAGTGATGCATCCATTGATCCATCAGCACGAGGAGATGGTAGTACAACAATGATCCATCAGCACAAAGAGAAAAGTCAAAACCAACGACAAACTCGGAGGAGGATTTGGTCATGGGTGCACGACGACTCTGAGCCGTTTCCAATCAAGCACTGACCAGACCCGCTCCGCTAACGTGGTCTGCCTCGTTCCATCAGCCGCCGTCGTCTGTCTTTCTGCTTCGGCCTAAACCGGTGAGACAGTAACCCGACGGCGCTCCTATTGAGCCGCTGCTAATCCGACTTTGTCATGATCCGGAGCCTCAGAGCCGGCCTGTACCACTGCTGAATCGCCGCCCCGGGGAGTTTCCTTAAACCGCCCCGTTTCGCCACGGATGAGTTGCCAGCTTTGGAGCTACTTTATTAACCCGGCGGCGTGGCCCTGAGTCACCTTTGCCTGATGCATTTGTTTCTCCGCCGGTTCACCGTGGCTACGAGCCGCCGTTGCCCTCGCTGCGGCAATCGCTGCGTCTCTTCATCCGCCTTGAGCCGTCGGTGCCTCTCCAACCCGCCGTCGGTCGAACAATCGTGCCGGTCCCGCTTCTAAACCGCCCGCGCCGTGAGTCGCCATTGTCTTCACCTCTGAGCGACCCCTCTGCCTGTTTCAAATCGCCGCCACCGACCTTGAGTTGCCGCAGCTACAACCCGTCTTGCCGTAGCCTTCGGATTCAAGGCCGGTTTTCCTCTGCACCTTGGGCCACCGCTGAAGCCCGCATTGACCCGGCCGAGTCGTCACCTCGTCATTTCGCCACCAAGAAGTCTCGGTCTCACCCATAGTTGCTATATTTTCGGTACGGTGAGAACGAGAAACGGGAACGAGGGACGAGAGTCGGTGGCTGAAAAAAATAAGATACAATAAGGGTATACATCTCTCGAACGATTTTTTTATAGCGGGGACGCGATTCAATTCATTTGGGTACAATGAACGGTACGGTACCATGAGTCGAGAAATGCAGTTCCTAAAGAACGACAACTCCCTGATGGTCAGCATTCCTTACTGTTAATGGATCCCTTGCAATTAATGGACTGGAAGAAGAACGAGGAGTCCTTAAAAAAAGAAACGACGGCGTGAGTAAATTATGCCTTGCATTTTGGTTGTTGGATTCTCGAACCTGAATCGAGGAGCAGGCCGCAGAGACGCCGAATCTTCATCAAATTATACTAAATTCGACCTTGTTCCCGAATCCAATTCCGGATCGAGGGACGGCCTACCGTTCCCCGTTTCCGGCTACTATGGTCTCACCCTTGCCAGGCCTCCTCCGTACTCGAGCTCTTCGTCGACTCCACCACGACCCGCCTTGGCCTTGAGTCTCCTCACCCGCGGCCGCACCGAGCCGCCAGGGCTGAGTCGCCATCCGCTCGGACTTACCTACTCCGACCCATCCGCGCGCCGGTTGTCTCTAATTTCGCCGCTCAAGCCGCCGCGCCTGTGAGTCGCCTCAGCCTTGAGATGCCCCGTACAACTGCTCCTGCTATTTTCTTCTGCCGTTCTCCACCTTGCTGAGGACGCCTTAAACCGGCCCCTGAGCCGCCGTTGCCGCTGCAGACCCTGCTCATCTCGTTGGATCACACCTTTTTCCTCGAGCCGTCGCCGAGCTCACCTCCACTTTGCCGCTATGAGCCGCCCCGGTCGAGGGCCGCTGAAACTCATCCTCACTTTAAGTCGCCGGCCGACTCTGCCTATTGCTGCGGCCGTGTGCCCGGCCGCGTCATCGCACAAACGCTCAATGTTGCGGGTTGGTCTACGCTAAAGCCTTTGTCAAAACGCTTGTGCCGCCGTGAGGCGCCCCCATTGCCCCGCTTGATTTTGCCTCTGAAGATGCGGCGTCCCTGCGTGCTGGCTGCCGTCTGCAGAAAGAAGAATTGGGGATTCGATTGGAAGATTGAAAAAAAGAGCAAGCTACTAGTGCGGCGTGCCGTGCACCACTTTGCACTTGCTAAAAAAAGAGGAGGGGATTCTCTCCCCACGTGAAGACCCAAGCCAATGCATAGTACCGACAAGGCTAGTACCCATTGATGAATATGATATTGCACAACAAGGCATTTACAACCCGAGCAGAGACGAAGAAAAGCTCTGTACACTCACCGAACGAAAGCAATCAGATGATATCCAGTCTGTTTTAATAACACATATAAATTTTTGTGTGAATGGTTGCTTTGGATTGCGATATTTTTTGATGCAGGGCAATTGTTCATTACAAATGAGGCATTATACTACGGTTTTACATCAACACGTCGGCCGACTCGCCCATCCACCCGCGAGACCGGTTCATGCACCCACGCCGGTTTCCAACACGGAGGGTAACTTGCTCGTTCGCACCGGCTTACAACGCCGTGACCGGCTCATCTGTATGCTCCTGCGGCCGACTCAGTTGTGATTGATTTCAGGTTCACAATGATAATTACTGGCCTGACATACTAGGTGAAATCCATTCAGTATATTTTTTATTAAATATTGCTTTCCTTCAAAGAACAATTACTTTGGTCTATATATTTTCATGTGCAGGACAAATTGTCTACTACAGAAGTGACCATCATGTCACCAAGTTTATTGAATGATTCATATTGGGATATACAATGAGTATGGCGAAGATTCAAGAACTCTGAGCCATTGGAGGTAAGATAACCCGGTCCCAGAGGCTACCGCCATATTGGTGAAAATTTAAAGGCCGTCAGAAAATTTCCGTCTTAAAAGAAAGATTCCAGTTTAAAATACAGCTCAAGGGAAAGTTGTCTCCCATAAAGCTTTGAAGCTCTCAATATCCGGTTTAAAACTCCGGTTGAAAAAAGAAATTCATCTCTCGCAAGTTCGAGTTCTCAAAAAAAATAAAGGTTGCCAAAGAGAACTTGCTGCCATGATATATGGTTCAAACATGGGTATCCTGCCTTATGGGCTTATCTTATTGGTCACTTGGGGGCTTCCTGCTCATTGAAGCGAAGCTATGATTACCCTTTAATCCGGCTTATACGCAATTCTTACAAAACACTTGGGGGCTTGCTACCCAAGTTAAAGGTACTAAAGATAGTCTGTTGCAAAAGCACAGCTCAAACATAGGTGCCCCTTGAGCACAGCTCAAAAATATTACTTGGGGGCTCTTTGTTCTAAAGAACAAAGAGTTTTTATAACCCTTGTAAAAGGCTTAAAAGCCAGGCTTGGAAGGCAGGTGTATTCACCTAAAACCCCGGGTTATCCTGCCTTTTTAAGTAAGCCACTCCGCCCAGGTAATCCTGGAATGACCCGCCGTACGTTTGACAAGTCAATCTTATGCAGACCCTGAACTTGTCAAAGTTAAAACGACGATTGGTTATGTGAGGTCCATCTTATAAGGTTTGTATATAGGTTTAACTCAGTGGCTGTGCGGCCCATGAAAGCACTCGATTTTCGGCCTGGCAGCCCATGAAAAGCCTCGTTTTTTCGTTTGATTTTATTCAACATATTTTTTGAGGTTTATTCGACGAAGCTTATAATGCTCTATGATTATATTTTACCGGTGTTTATTAACCCGGGCTGGCTTTAAAAAGTCGCCACTATGAGATGAGATAATTATCCGGTGTTTATTAACCCGGTCTGGCTTTGGACGTTAAGTCGCCAGTGTTGGAAATATGCCCTAGAGGCAATAATAAATTGATTATTATTATATTTCCTTGTTCATTATAATCGTTTATTATCCATGCTAGAATTGTATTGATAGGAAACTCAGATACATGTGTGGATACATAGACAACACCATGTCCCTAGTAAGCCTTTAGTTGACTAGCTCGTTGATCAATAGATGGTTACGGTTTCCTGACCATGGACATTGGATGTCATTGATAACGGGATCACATCATTAGGAGAATGATGTGATGGACAAGACCCAATCCTAAGCCTAGCACAAGATCATGTAGTTCGTATGCTAAAGCTTTTCTAATGTCAAGTATCATTTCCTTAGACCATGAGATTATGCAACTCCCGGATACCGTAGGAGTGCTTTGGGTGTGCCAAACGTCACAACGTAACTGGGTGGCTATAAAGGTACACTACAGGTATCTCCGAAAGTGTCTGTTGGGTTGGCACGAATCGAGACTGGGATTTGTCACTCCGTGTAAACGGAGAGGTATCTCTGGGCCCACTCGGTAGGACATCATCATAATGTGCACAATGTGATCAAGGAGTTGATCACGGGATGATGTGTTACGGAACGAGTAAAGAGACTTGCCGGTAACGAGATTGAACAAGGTATCGGGATACCAACGATCGAATCTCGGGCAAGTATCGTACCGATGGACAAAGGGAATTGTATACGGGATTGATTAAGTCCTTGACATCATGGTTCATCCGATGAGATCATCGTGGAACATGTGGGAGCCAACATGGGTATCCAGATCCCGCTGTTGGTTATTAACCAGAGAGTTATCTCGGTCATGTCTGCATGGTTCCCGAACCCGTAGGGTCTACACACTTAAGATTCAATGACGCTAGGGTTATATGGAATAGATATACGTGGTTACCGAATGTTGTTCGAAGTCCCGGATGAGATCCCGGACGTCACGAGGAGTTCCGAAATGGTCCGGAGGTAAAGATTTATATATGGGAAGTCCTATTTTGGTCGCCGGAAAAGTTTCGGGGTTTATCGGTAACGTACCGGGACCACCGGGAGGGTCTCGAGGGTCCACCAAGTGGGGCCACAAGCCCCGGAGGGCTGCATGGGCCAAGTGTGGGAGGGGACCAGCCCCAGGTGGGCTGGTGCGCCCCCCCACAAGGGCCCAAGGCGCCTAAGGGGAGGAGGGGGGCAAACCCTAAGGGCAGATGGGCCTTAGGGCCCATGCCTGGTGCGCCTCCCTCTCCCCCTCCACCTGGCCGCCACCCAGATGGGATCTGGGGGCTGCTGCCACCCCTAGGGAGGGAACCCTAGGTGGGGGCGCAGCCCCTCCCCTTCCCCTATATATACTTGAGGTTTGGGCTGCCCAAGACACACGAGTTCCTCTCCCAGTTGGCGCAGTCCTACCCCTCTCCCTCCTCGTCTCTTGCGGTGCTTGGCAAAGCCCTGCTGGAGTGCCACGCTCCTCCACCACCACCACCACGCCGTCGTGCTGCTGCTGGATGGAGTCTTCCCCAACCTCTCCTTCTCCCCTTGCTGGATCAAGGCGTAGGAGACGTCACCGGGCTGTACGTGTGTTGAACACGGAGGTGCCGTCCGTTCGGCACTAGGATCATCGGTGATTTGAATCACGACGAGTATGACTCCATCAACCCCGTTCTCGTGAACGCTTCCGCGTAGCGATCTACAAGGGTATGTAGATGCACTCTCCTTCCCTCGTTGCTAGATTACTCCATAGATTGATCTTGGTGATGCGTAGAAAATTTTGAATTTCTGCTACGTTCCCCAACAGTGGCATCATGAGCTAGGTTTATGCGTAGTTTCTATGCACGAGTAGAACACAAGTTGTTGTGGGCGTCGATATTGTCAATTTACTTGTCGTTACTAGTCTTATCTTGATTCGGCGGCATCGTGGGATGAAGCGGCCCGGACCAACCTTACATGTACTCTTACGTGAGACTGGTTCCACCGACTGACATGCACTAGTTGCATAAGGTGGCTAGCGGGTGTCTGTCTCTCCCACTTTAGTCGGATCGGATTCGATGAAAAGGGTCCCTATGAAGGGTAAATAGCAATTGGCATATCACGTTGTGGTTTTTGCGTAGGTAAGAAACGTTCTTGCTAGAAACCCATAGCAGCCACGTAAAACATGCAAACAACAATTAGAGGACGTCTAACTTGTTTTTGCAGGGTATGCTATGTGATGTGATATGGCCAAAGGATGTGATGAATGATATATGTGATGTATGAGATGATCATATTCTTGTAATAGGAATCACGACTTGCATGTCGATGAGTATGACAACCGGCAGGAGCCATAGGAGTTGTCTTAATTTATTTATGACCTGCGTGTCAACATAAACGTCATGTAATTACTTTACTTTATTGCTAACCGTTAGCTGTAGTAGTAGAAGTAATAGTTGGCGAGACAACTTCATGAAGACACGATGATGGAGATCATGATGATGGAGATCATGGTGTCATGCCGGTGACGATGATGATCATGGAGCCCCGAAGATGGAGATCAAAAGGAGCAAAGTGATGATGGCCATATCATGTCACTATTTGATTGCATGTGATGTTTATCATGTTTATACATCTTATTTGCTTAGAATGACGGTAGTAAATAAGATGATACCTCATTAAAATTTCAAGAAAGTGTTCCCCCTAACTGTGCACCGTTGCGAAAGTTCGTCGTTTCGAAGCACCACATGATGATCGGGTGTGATAGATTCTTACGTTCACATACAACGGGTGTAAGCCAGATTTACACATGCGAAACACTTAGGTTGACTTGACGAGCCTAGCATGTACAGACATGGCCTCGGAACACAAGAGACCGAAAGGTCGAGCATGAGTCGTATGGTAGATGCGATCAACATGAAGATGTTCACCGATGATGACTAGTCCGTCTCACGTGATGATCAGACACAGCCTAGTTGACTCGGATCATGTAATCACTTAGATGACTAGAGGGATGTCTATCTGAGTGGGAGTTCATAAGATGAACTTAATTATCCTGAACATAGTCAAAAGGTCTTCGCAAATTATGTCGTAGCTCGCGCTTCAGTTCTATTGTTCAGATATGTTCCTAGAGAAAATTTAGTTGAAAGTTGATAGTAGCAATTATGCGGACTAGGTCCGTAAACTGAGGATTGTCCTCATTGCTTCATAAAAGGCTTATGTCCTTAATGCACCGCTCAGTGTGCTGAACCTCGAACGTCGTCTGTGGATGTTGCGAACATCTGACATACACATTTTGATAACTACGTGATAGTTCAGTTAAATGGTTTAGAGTTGAGGCACCGAAGACATTTTAAAACGTCGCGAAACATATGAGATGTTTCGAGGGCTGAAATTGGGATTTCAGGCTCGTGCCCACATCAAGAGGTATAAGACCTCCGACGATTTTCTTAGCCTGCAAATTAAGGAAGAAAATCTCAATTGTTGAGCTTGTGCTCAGATTGTCTGAGTACAACAATCATTTGAATCAAGTGGGAGTTGATCTTCCAGATGAGATAGTGATGTTTCTCCGAAGTCATTACCACCAAGCTGCTAGAGCTTCGTGATGAACTATAATATATCAGGGATATATATGATGATCCTTGAGATATTCGCGATGTTTGACACCACAAAAGTAGAAATCAAGAAGGAGCATCAATTGTTGATGGTTGGTGAAACCACTAGTTTCAAGAAGGGCAAGGGCAAGAAGGGAGACTTCATGAAACGGCAAATCAGCTGCTGCTCTAGTGGAGAAACCCAAGGTTGAACCCAAACCCGAGACTGAGTGCTTCTGTAATAAGGGGAACAGCCACTGGAGCAGAATTACCCTAGATACTTGGTAGATGAGAAGGCTGGCAAGGTTGATAGAAGTATATTGGATATACATTGTGTACTTTACTAGTACTCCTAGTAGCACCATGGTATTGGATACCGGTTCGGTTGCTAAGTGTTAGTAAACTCAAAATAAAAGGCTGCGGAGTAAACGGAGACTAGCTAAAGGTGAGCTGGCGATATGTGTTGGAAGTTTTTCCCAAGCTTGATGTGATCAAGCATCGCACGCTCCCTCTACCATCGAGATTGGTGTTTGCGTTGAGCATAGACATGATTGGATTATGTCTATCGCAATACGGTTATTCATTTAAGGAGAATAATGGTTACTCTGTTTATTTGAATAATACCTTCAATGGTCTTGCACCTAAAATGAATGGTTTATTGAATCTCGATCGTAGTGATACACATGTTCATGCCAAAAGATATAAGATAGTAATGATAGTACCACCTACTTGTGGCACTGCCACGTAAGTCGTATCGGTATAAAACACATGAAGAGGCTCCATGTTGATGGATCTTTGGACTCACTCGTTTTGAAAAGTTTGAGACATGTGAACCATGTCTATTGGTGTATACGCATGAAGAAACTCCAGTAAGATGGATCGTTTGGACTCACTTGATTTTGAATCACTTGAGATATGCAAAATCATACCACATGGGCAAGATGACTGAAAGCCTCGTTTTCAGTAAAATGGAACAAGAAAGCAATTTGTTGGAAGTAATACATCTTGATGTGCGCAGTCCAATGAGTGCTGAGGCATGTAGTGGATATTGTTATGTTCTTACTTCACAGATGATTTGAGTAGATACTGAGTATATTTACTTGATGAAACATAAGTCTGAATTATTGAAAGGTTCAAGTAATTTCAGAGTGAAGTTGAACATCGTCGTGATAAGAGGATAAAATGTCTATGATATGATCGTAGAGATGAATATCTGAATTACGAGTTTGGCACAGAATTAAGACATTGTGGAAATTGTTTCACAACCAATACAGCCTGGAACACCATAGTGTGATGGTGTGTCCGAACATCATAACTGCACCCTATTGGATATGATGCATACCATGATGTCTCTTATCGAATTACCACGATAGTTTATGGGTTAGGCATTAGAGACAACCACATTCACTTTAAAAAGGGCACCACATAATTCCGATGAGATGACACCGTATGAACTATGGTTTAGAGAAACCTAAGCTGTCATTTCTTAAAAGTTTGGGGCTGCGACGCTTATGTGAAAAAGTTTCAGGCTGATAAGCTCGAACCCAAAGCGGATAAATGCATTTTCATAGGACACCCAAAACAGTTGGGTATACCTCCTGTCTCAGATCCGAAAGCAATAAGGGATTGTTTCTAGAATCGGGTCCTTTCTTGAGGAAAAGTTTCTCTCGAAAGAATTGAGTGGGAGGATGGTGGAGACTTGATGAGGTTATTGAACCGTCTCTTCAACTAGTGTGTGGCAGGGCACTGGGAGTTGTTCCTGTGGCACCTACACCAATTGAAGTAGAAGCTTATGATAGTAATCAAGAAACTTTAGATCAACTCACTACCAAACCTTGTGGGATGACAAGGATGCGTACTACTTCAGAGTGGTACGTAATCCTGTCTTGGAAGTCATGTTGCTAGACAACAATGAACCTACAAGCTATGGAGAAGCGATGGTGGGCCTGGATTCCAAAATGGCTCGAGGCCATATAATCCGAGAGAGGATCCATATATGAAAACAAAGTGTAGACTTTGGAAGAACTACTTGATGGTCGTAAGGCTGTTAGGTACATATGGATTTTAGAAGGAAGACGGACATTGATGGTAAGTATCACCATTAAGAAAGCTCGACTTGTCGTTAAGATGTTTTTAGACAAGTTCAAGGAGTTGACTACGATGAGACTTTCTCACTCGTAGCGATGCTAAGAGTCTGTTGGAATTATATTAGCAATTACTGCATTATTTATGAAATCTTGCAGATAGGATGTCAAAAACATTGTTTCCTCGACGTTTTTCTTGAGGAAAGGTTGTATGTGATACAACCGGAAGGTTTTGTCAATCCTGAAAGATGCTAACAAGTATGCAAAGCTCCAGCAATCCTTCTAAGGACTGGAGTAAGCATCTCGGAGTTGGAATGTATGCTTTGATGAGATGATCAAAGATTTTGGGTGTATGCAAAGTTTATGAGAAACTTGTATTTCCAAAGAAGTGAGTGGGAGCACTATAGAATTTCTGATGAGTATATGTTGTTAACATATTGTTGATCAGAAATGACGTAGAATTTCTGGAAAGCATGCAGAGTTATTTGAAAAGTGTTTTCCAATGGAAAGCCTGGATTAAGCTACTTGAACATTGAGCATCAAGATCTATAAGGATAGATCAAAACGCTTAATGGTACTTTCAAATGAGCACATACCTTGACATGATCTTGAAGGTGTTCAAGATGGATCAGTCAAAGAAGGAGTTCTTGCCTGAGTTGTAAGGTATGAAGTTAAGACTTAAAGCTCGACCACGGCAGAAGAAAGAGGAAGGACGAAGGTCGTCCCCTATGCTTTTGTCATAGGCTCTCTACAGTATGCTATGCTGTGTGCCGCACCTGAAGTGTGCCTTGCCATGAGTCAGTCAAGGGGTACAAGAGTGATCCAAGAATGGATCACAGGACAGCGGTCAAAGTTATCCTTAGTAACTAGTGGACTAAGGAATTTTCTCGATTATGGAGTTGGTAAAAGAGTTCGTCGTAAAGGGTTACGCCGATGCAAACTTTGACACTAATCCAGATTATTCTGAGTAGTAAACTGGATTCATATAGTAGAACAGTTATTTGGAATAGCTCCAAATAGAATGTGGTAGCTGCATCTAGGAGATGACATAGAGATTTGTAAAGCACACACGGATCTGAAAGATTCAGACCCGTTGACTATAACATCTCTCACAAGCATAACATGATCAAACCCAGAACTCATCGAGTGTTAATCACATGGTAATGTGAACTAGATTATTGACTCTAGTAAACTCTTTGGGTGTTAGTCACATGGGGATGTGAGCTTGAGTGTTAATCACATATCGATGTGAACTAGATTATTGACTCTAGTGCAAGTGGGAGACTGTTGGAAATATGCCCTAGAGGCAATAATAAATTGATTATTATTATATTTCCTTGTTCATGATAATCGTTTATTATCCATGCTAGAATTGTATTGATAGGAAACTCAGATACATGTGTGGATACATAGACAACACCATGTCCCTAGTAAGCCTCTAGTTGACTAGCTCGTTGATCAATAGATGGTTATGGTTTCCTGACCATGGACATTGGATGTCATTGATAACGGGATCACACCATTAGGAGAATGATGTGATGGACAAGACCCAATCCTAAGCCTAGCACAAGATCATGTAGTTCGTATGCTAAAGCTTTTCTAATGTCAAGTATCATTTCCTTAGACCATGAGATTGTGCAACTCCCGGATACCGTAGGAGTGCTTTGGGTGTGCCAAACGTCACAACGTAACTGGGTGGCTATAAAGGTACACTACAGGTATCTCCGAAAGTGTCTGTTGGGTTGGCACGAATCGAGACTGGGATTTGTCACTCCGTGTAAACGGAGAGGTATCTCTGGGCCCACTCAGTAGGACATCATCATAATGTGCACAATGTGATCAAGGAGTTGATCATGGGATGATGTGTTACGGAACAAGTAAAGAGACTTGCCGGTAACGAGATTGAACAAGGTATCGGGATACCCACGATCGAATCTCGGGCAAGTATCATACCGATGGACAAAGGGAATTGTATACAGGATTGATTAAGTCCTTGACATCGTGGTTCATCCGATGAGATCATCGTGGAACATGTGGGAGCCAACATGGGTATCCAGATCCCACTGTTGGTTATTGACCAGAGAGTTATCTCGGTCATGTTTGCATGGTTCCCGAACCCGTAGGGTCTACACACTTAAGGTTCGATGACGCTAGGGTTATAGGTAATAGATATACGTGGTTACCGAATGTTGTTCGGAGTCCCGAATGAGATCCTGGATGTCACGAGGAGTTCCGGAATGGTCCAGAGGTAAAGATTTATATATGGGAAGTCCTGTTTTTGTCACCGGAAAAGTTTCGGGGTTTATCGGTAACGTACCGGGACCACCGGGAGGGTCCCGGGGGTCCACCAAGTGGGGCCACAAGCCCCGGAGGGCTACATGGGCCAAGTGTGGGAGGGGACCAGCCCCAGGTGGGCTGGTGCGCCCCCCCACAAGGGCCCAAGGCGCCTAAGGGGAGGAGGGGGGCAAACCCTAAGGGCAGATGGGCCTTAGGGCCCATGCCTGGTGCGCCTCCCTCTCCCCCTCCACCTGGCCGCCACCCAGATGGGATCTGGGGGCTGCTGCCACCCCTAGGGAGGGAACCCTAGGTGGGGGTGCAGCCCCTCCCATTCCCCTATATATACTTGAGGTTTGGGCTGCCCAAGACACACGAGTTCCTCTCCAAGTTGGCGCAGTCCTACCCCTCTCCCTCCTCGTCTCTTACGGTGCTTGGCGAAGCCCTGCTGGAGTGCCACGCTCCTCCACCACCACCACGCCGTCGTGCTGCTGCTGGATGGAGTCTTCCCCAACCTCTCCTTCTTCCCTTGCTGGATCAAGGCGTAGGAGACATCACCGGGCTGTACGTGTGTTGAACACGGAGGTGCCGTCCGTTCGGCACTAGGATCATCGGTGATTTGAATCACGACGAGTACGACTCCATCAACCCCGTTCTCTTGAACGCTTCCGCGTAGCGATCTACAAGGGTATGTAGATGCACTCTCCTTCCCTCGTTGCTAGATTACTCCATAGATTGATCTTGGTGATGCGTAGAAAATTTTGAATTTCTGCTACGTTCCCCAACAGCCAGTATATATTGGGATTGCGCCATTGGAATCATGCGCTTATAAATCATTGGATTATATTATTCAAATCTTTAATAGCCAATATGGCTGGATCTTTATTATGGTTATCAGTAGCCAATATTATGACTGAGGTTTACAAAGCTACTTCAGAGTAATGGCTATTATGTTTTCATCCAAGAATACCAGCTCACACCAAGGAGTATGGTTCAATATTGATATGCAAGGCATTCAGCAATATCATACAGACAGTGGATATGATTTATTTACAATGGAAGGGATAGTCCCGAGTCCCTGCAGGCTTACGACCCGGCACTTGGGGGCTACATTATTCAGATCATGATTATATCAAATATGCAAGTCCCATGTCGCTGCAAGCATGAACCATGACACTTGGGGGCTAATGCAAGGTCATTTTTTACTTATTGAAGACCCGACTCATCACATTGTAATGAGTCGGCCCTTGGGGGCTACCAATTGCTCCTGTCAAAAATTCCAAGTACACAAGCTTTATTCCATTATATTGAAGGATCCACTGCTCAGTTGGTAAAGCACAAAGCTCTTAACCTTGTGGACGTGGGTTCAAGCCCCAGGATGGCGGTTACATCGTATGATGTTATTTTCAATGAAGTATATATAAAGTCCCAGCTCAATATTATCTTACTGAGCCAGCCCTTGGGGGCTACACGTTGCTATTCAAGTCTACATGATCATATCCATAAAGTCCCTGCTCCTTATTGCATAATGACCTGGCCCTTGGGGGCTACACTGGTTGAAGTTTTTATGAACATAAAGCAATTACAAGTCCCAGGTTGCTGCAAGCATGAACACCTGGCACTTGGGGGGCACATATGTGGAATATTCAGTTTGACAAGTGACTGAGATGAACAACCCGGATTTCTTCAAGGTTGTGACATTTATATTTGAAGCAAGTATTAAGCCGTTACTACGCTTCCTTCTTAAGACTTGGGGGCTACAAGTGATATGCATATAAGGGAGGTACATTTTTCAAGCTTGATGTTAGCAACAATTATGACCCGGTGCTATCAATATTTACAAAACAGAGATTTTGGCAATGATAAACCGGCAGTATTTTCTATGAGAAACCAATGTCAGCAAATTGATTATGAAGCTAGCCTATTCACCTGGATTTTCTAGAAGAAGGAAATGTCAAGGACTTAAGGATGATCAGGATCAGTTTAACATGGATAAATCCAAATTAAACTGGGGGCTAATGTCAGGGATATACCCCGCGGTATGACCCGGCTGGAGTTATAACCCGGCTGGGACTTGGTAAACCGACAGACAGTTAAGACAGATAGTTAAGACAGACAGTTAAACCAGACAATAAACCGGTAGGTGATAAACCGGCTGACAGTTAAGTCAGATGATAAGTCGGGTGATAAACCGGCTGACAGTTAAGTCAGATGATAAGTCGGGCGATAAACCGGCTGACAGTTAAGTCAGATGATAAACCGGCAGACAGATAAACCAGATGGTAAACTGGCGGACAGTCATAACCCAGCAGACAGAGTCACCTGGGGTTAATAAGCCTGAGACATTAAGAAGCCCAAGACGTTAAGAAGTCGATGGTGAGACATCGATATAGGTTAAGTCCCAATCCGAGGTGGACTCTATATGTAAACCTCCCCTTCAACTTATATAAGGAGGGGCAAGGCACCCCAAGAGAGAGGGAGAAAATAATCTTAGGGCTAGACATAACTAGGAGAGCCGGTTTACGGCGACTCCCTCGTGGTGATAATGAGACCTAGCCACAAACAGCATGTAGGGTTGTTACCGGATGATGTTTCCTGGGGCCCGAAGCTGTCTAAACCCTTGTCTTGTGTTGCGTTTCTTGATTCTGCTCAACCCCTCTCAAGCTACCACATAGATGCGTTGGCCTCACGACTAAGTCCTCACACTAGGACATCTATCGTGACAATTCCACGACAATTCTCTTGGAGATCTATTCGATGTAATACTTTTTGTGATGTGTTTGTTGAGATCCGATGAATTGTGGGTTTATGATCAAGATTATCTATGAACAATATTGAATTCTTCTCTGAATCCTTATATGCATGATTTGATATCTTTGCAAGTCTCTTCGAATTATCAGTTTGGTTTGGCCTACTAGATTGATCTTTCTTGCAATGGGAGAAGTGCTTAGCTTTGGGTTCAATCTTGCGGTGTCTTTTCCTAGTGACAGCAAGGCACGTATAGTATTGTTGCCATCGAGGATAAAAAGATGGGGTTTATGTCATATTTCTTGAGTTTATCCCCCTACACCATGTCATCTTGCTTAATACATTACTCTATTCTTATGAACTTAATACTCTAGATGCATGCTGGATAGCGGTCGATGTGTGGAGTAATAGTAGTAGATGCAGAATCGTTTCGGTCTATTTATCACGGACGTGATGCCTATGTTCATGATCATGGCTAGATATTCTCATAACTATGCGCTTTTCTATCAATTGCTCGACAATAATTTGTTCACCCACCGTAAAATATGCTATCTTGAGAGAAGCCACTAGTGAAACCTATGGCCCCAGGTGTCGATGTCAAAACCGGCGGATCTCGGGTAGGGGGTCCCGAACTGTGTGTCTAAGGCGGATGGTAACAGGAGGCGAGGGACACGATGTTTACCTAGGTTCGGGCTCTCTCGATGGAGGTAATACCCTAGTTCCTGCTTGATTGATCTTGATGATATGAGTATTACAAGAGTTGATCTACCATGAGATCGTAGAGGCTAAACCCTAAAAGCTAGCCTATCATTATGATTGTTGTTGTCCTACTGACTAAACCCTCCAGTTTATATAGACACCGGAGGGGGCTAGGTTGACCCAGAGTCGGTTACAAGGGAGGAGATCTACATATCCGAATTGCCAAGCTTTCCTTCCACGCAAAGGAGAGTCCCAGCCGGACACGGGACGAAGTCTTCAATCTTGTATCTTCATAGTCCAACAGTCCGGCCAAAGTATATAGCCCGGCTGTCCGAGGACCCCCTAATCCAGGACTCCCTCAGTAGCCCCTAAACCAGGCTTCAATGACGATGAGTCCGGCGCGCAGATAGTCTTCGGCATTGCAAGGCGGGTTCCTCCTCCGAATACTTCATAGAAGATTTTGAACACAAGGATCGTGTCCGGCTCTACAAAACAAATTCCACATACCACCGTAGAGAGTACAATATTCCACAAATCTAATCTGCTGACAACTTTTCATAGCGTGACGCCCTGCCGTGGCCCGGTCATTTTTTGAATCGTTTTTCTCAACCAGCTACTGCACATATTGCGAGGCGGTTTTCTTGGCACATCTTGTCAAAGCAGAGATCGTGTCCCCTTATCACGGGATTCTCATCAATACGGGTGTGGGTAACACAATCGCGCCATCAATCACGGCGCTTGGGGAATAAGCGAGTTTACCAAGCAAGTGGGGAGGAACACAATTTCTACCGCCCTTATAAAGGGACAAGGACTCCTCCTTTTCACCCTCGCCTTCTTCTTCCCTGCCCATCCATTCTCGTGCACTCGAGCTCCAGCGCCCAAGTTCTCATTTTCTCCGCAAAAACCATTCCAAACATGTCCGGATCGGGGGGCAAGTGGATGGTCTCCTCGGTTACGGAGGAGAACATTACGAAGCTCCCGGAAGCCGGATACCTGACCGCAGACATCGCGCGTCGGCTCCCAAACGCGGGGCAGATCGTCCCTACTCCAGAACCCCACGAGAGGGTTGTATTCCTTACCCACTTCGTCCGCAGGCTGGGATTTCCCCTCCACCCATTTGTTCGCGGGCTCATGTTCTACTACGGGCTGGACTTCCATGATCTGGCCCCCAATTTCATCCTCAACATCTCGGCGTTTATCGTCGTGTGTGAGGCCTTCCTTCGCATCAAGCCCCACTTAGGCTTGTGGCTCAAGACCTTCAACGTGAAACCAAAGGTGGTGGTCGGCCAGCAAGCGGAGTGCGGAGGCGCTATGGTGGGAAAAATGCCCAACGTCACCTGGTCGAAGGCTCCTATGTGGAGACCGTGAAGGGGTGGCAATCGGGGTGGTTCTACATCACCGAACCACGCGACACCAACTGGGTGGCGGCCCCCGAATTTCGATCCGGCATCCCCACGCGGCTCACCTCCTGGAAAGAGAAGGGCCTATCCTAGGGTTCATCGGTGGAGCTGACCGGACTCCAGAACTGTGTTAAAAACATGATAAGCAAGAAAATCAAGCTCGTCAACATGGTCCAGGTCATGCTCTTTCGCCGGATCCTCCCGTGTCAAAGACGGGCATTCAATATGTGGGAGTTCGACCCTGCCAAGCACCAGACGCTGCGAGAGCTTTTCGACATGACGCACCAAGACGTCTGGAAGGTGCTGTTCAAGGCCGTCGAGGTACCTCCTCTCCTTACTGAGGATCGCGGACTCAGCGCAAAGCGCCCTGCCAATCCAGTAAGCTCTTTATATCTCATAAGATGTTCCCTTCCCCACTATAATCATGTGAAGGATCTGAGCCTCCATGCCATTTTAACAGGACTGGGTAGCGACAGCGGAGCGGATCGATTGTCTGGCCCCATTGCTCAAAGATCCAGCAAGGGCTCTCTTAACGGAGATGCTGGTTCCGGCACCTTATGAGGCGCCGGAGAAGAAGGCCAAGAAGAAGGCCGCGGGGACCAAGAAAGGTCTCCGGCGCAAGGTTGTATCGGACTCATCGTCCGATAACACTGAGGTGCCCTCCTCCCACGAAAACGAGGAGGAAGTGGAAAGTTCTCCCCCCTAGCCGGGGGAGACAAGAAAAGGAAGGCCGCCCCATCTAGGGAGGCCGAAGGGTCCAAGAAGGGAAGGACCCTCCTTCCGGACTACTCCACAGCAGCCGCTTTCAGCGACGAGGAGTGGCTACCCAGGGACAAGCCCCTGGCGAAGTCGTAAGTATCCGAACACCATAATAGTTCTAGTATGTTTTGTTTTATTGCTTATTATCATGCCAAACATGATCATGCAGTCCATCCAAAGCCCATATCGACGTATCCTCTTCGGATGAGTCTTTGGGCCAGTCGGAGATGAACATCGATTCACTCCCGACCGCCTCCTCCCCCTGCCCTATGGACGATGTCGAGGTGTTGTCTCAAAGGGCACTGAACCAAGGGGAGATAGTTCCGGAGGCGCCCCAAGGCGACATTCCAGACGCTGGGCGCATGGGGGCAAGACTCCCATGCGCTCTAATGCCGGGGGCAGCAAGTTTAGCCCCCAGCCGAATAGTGCGCCGGAACCTCCAGTGGTTCCGGATTCTATCAGGCAACCCCTCGCCAAGGGGGGCAAGCCGTCTGTGCCGATGGCCTTTGTCCATCCAGAGGCATCGGACAATTTGCTGGAAGCGCTTCGCGGCGCTTCCATTGATGAAGAGCACCGCACTATCATGAGTGCGGTCGTCAAGAAGGTTCGGTCCACCAAAAGCGGACTGACTAAAGCCTGTGCCAGCCTCCTAACAGGCTTTGAGGTAAGTAATCAAATTATGAGAAAAATGTTACAGCATAGACAGTAGCCCCTGATGCTCTATTTGGTGTTCGCAAAGAAAGGCCGAACAGAGGATCAAATAATAATCACAGGAGTCTAATCAGAATATGTCTATGTGAATAAGCAGGCTTCGCTGCTGGCCGCTGCCGCTCGTACGACGGAGGTCTCTTCACTGAAGCGGGACCTTGAGCGGTCCGAGGAAGAGCTCGACCTTACCAAGAGGCGGCTCGAAGAGAACAAGGGTAAGTGATACCCCGTTTGTTTATTGATAAAGAAAAAAGAAGGTGGTTGTTAGATCATAGGATCGTCATGAATTTTGCTAGGGGCCACGACAGAAGTGGCGGCCCTGAAGAAGGTGTTGTCCGAGGCCAAACGCAAAGCGGGCAAGGAGCACGCCGAGCACGAGAAGCAAGAGGCCCGAGTCGGTGAGGTTCAGCAAGAGCTCCAGGAGTTTGTCAAGAAGTACGAGTCCTTGGAGCGTGACTCTAAGACGCAAGGGTCCGAGCTTGCGAAGGCCCTCGAGAATGCACAAAATGCCAAGGCCAAAGCCCAAAAGGCCCTCCAGGAAATTTAGGCGGTCAAGAAGATAGCGGCGGTTAAGGCATTCATTATGCAAAGCAAGCATGTGAAGGAAACTTTCCTTTTACTTACCCGAATTCGGAGCTCTCCAGGAGCGTTCACAGATCTACCCAGCAGTGTGTCGGATGCCGCGGAGTTCTACCGGGCTAAGGAAGGGAGCTCGACGGAGAAGTTGTTCTAGTCTCAGTATACTGGGACCGAACAGCCGATGCCCTTGAGCGACCAGTTGAAGCAACTGGTCGAGCTTCACAAGGCGGCCGAACTGGCCATGAAGGGTCTCATAGTCCGGATGTGGCCTGGCGAGCCCCTGCCTGGCAGCTATTTCGGCCTGGTAAGGCGGCTTATGAATGCCTACCCACGGTTTGAAGTCATAAAGCGGTCCGTCTGTATTGAGGGTGCGCGCAGGGCTTTTGCCCGGGCGAAAGTGCACTAGGCGAAGATGGACGCCAAAAAGCTGGTGAAGGAGGGGCCGCCAGAGGACAAGGAGCATCGCCACCCCGAAAAGTATTATGACAGTGTTCTGAAGGGTGCTCACCTTGTGGCGGAGGAATGTGCTCAGGATGTAATATTTGAATGAATGTACTCATGTGATCCTGTAATATGAAAACGAGTTCATGTGTGCTATATAACACTTGTTGATTTAAAATATTACCTTCTGTGCGGCCGTTTATAAAATTTGAGAGTTGGCAAGTCGTCGGCTTCTGCCCCCATGTAACTAGTACTGAGGTGTTCAGGATAAACCTGATCACTCTTTATCCCAGTTTTGGGTCCTTCGAAGGAGGTGTTCAGCACAACGAACCAGGCAATCGGACTATAAAGCTTTATCACTCTCACTTAGCCATAGAAGTCTATAATTTTAAATTTTGGCGAAGCCCCTAGTATTCGAAAGGCCGAACTTGGGGCGCTACATACGCCTAAATCGGTCAAGGTCGACTCCTCACCCTAAGCGGAAAAAATCTTTAAGGATTTGAGACCTCTCGAACAGCGACCAGCTCTTGCCGCATCATGACAGTCAGTTTTCGGCTTTATCTACTGAGGTGCTTGTCCGGAAGAACTGGGACACAATCGCAGTAGTTCTCCCAGTGCTACTTAGCCGATATAGCGGAACGTAAGGTACCAAAACATGGGAGCCGGGCAAACCCAACTATTGACCCAAGACATGATTCGGAGCTGATGCATATAATGCTATAAGTTCGGGGTGCCGCACTGTCGAAAGTGTTCGGACTTTTCATGTCGTGTTATGGGGTACACTGAAGCCCCTGGCGCACTGGACGTATCAGAATGTACGTGTGCAATTTGTCGTAAATAAGCAGACAAGGGAAAAAGATGAAGGAATGCAATAATGAGCTAATGTTGTACATTGTTATTTAAGTGATACGTCAAAACGTATGTATACAAAGTAGTGCAATAAGTAAAAATAGGACTATTTGACATGTCTTGTCCAAGGGCAAGCTGTGTGTGGGTATGTAAAACAGGTATAGCGATCGTTATCAGAGACCACCTGGGGATTCCCTTGTACGTCAAAGCTTCTTGCTTCCTTGGTGTTTTCTTCCCGTGACGGGTCCGATAATCAGGCGATCGGAGAGGGCCTTCAGAGAACAGGGGCCTGGAAGGAAGAAAATGTTAAAGATATACGGGTCCTGAAGCGGTTGAGCCGCATTGTGGGTCGTGCCATAGCCGTGCCTCCGCATGTGCCCATGGTATCTTGAGTGTGTAATTATGTACACGCGGTGCAAATTTCGCCGCTTGACTGGGACTAGGACGGAGGCCGAATTGCTAGGCGAGCTCTGAACGTGCCTGGCGATCCTCTTGCAGGGTACTCCGGACTCGCTTGAAGGTGTCCGGGGTCTTTTTCGCTGAATTGGTGGTTTGCCTCATAATGCTGCTTTGCGCTTCTGCTGCGAGGGCCGCAATGTGCTCCTCCGTGCGAAGCGAGCGTTCTGTGTTTCCATTAACTGTTATAACCCCACGAGATCCTGGCATTTTGAGCTTGAGGTATGCATAATGCGGCACCACATTGAATCTGGCAAATGCGGTTTGCCCGAGCAGTGCATGATAGCCGCTGTGGAAGGGGACGATATCAAAGATTAACTCCTCACTTCGGAAGTTGTCCAGAGATCCGAAGACCAATTCCAGTGTGATTGAGCCCATGCAACAGGCCTCTACACCTGGTATGACACCTTTAAAGGTGGTTTTGGTGGGTTTGATCCTTGGAGGGTCTATACCCATTTTGCGCACTATATCTTGATAGAGCAGGTTCAGGCTGCTGCCACCGTCCATAAGGACTCGAGTGGGGTGAAATCCGTCAATAATGGGGTCAAGGACCAATGCGGCAGAACCGCCATGACGGATACTGGTGGGGTGGTCCCTGCGACCGAACGTGATCGGACAAGAAGACCATGGGTTGAACTTTGGGGAGACTGGCTCCATCGCATAGACGTCCCTCAGTGCACACTTCCGTTCCCGCTTGGGAATACGGGTCGCGTATATCATGTTTACCGTTTTCACTTGGGGAGGAAATTTCTTTTGTCCTCCTGTGTTCGACGGCCGGGGCTCCTCCTCCTCGTCGCTATGCAGCCCCTTTTCCTTGTTTTCAGCATTCAACGTGTCGGCCTGTTTGAACACCCAGCATTCTCTGTTGGTGTGGCTGGCTGGTTTAGTGGGGGTGCCGTGAATTTTACACGAGCGATTGAGTATGCGGGCCAAGCTGGACGGGCCCGGATTGCTTCTTTTGGACGGCTTTTTCCGCTGACCGGTTTTAGAGCCACTGAATCCGGCATTAACTGTCGTGTCTTCGGCGTTGTCAACGTTGTTGCGGCGCTTGTGTCTGTTGCGCCGTGGCCTGCCGTTGCTATCTTTGGCATCTGAATTGCCAGGATTTCTTGATGTGTTGTTGCTGCGAGCCAGCCAGCTGTCCGCCCGCACAAAAGCGGGTCATGAGTGTCGTGAGGGCTGCCATAGACTTCGGCTTTTCTTGGCCGAGGTGTCGGGCGAGCCACTCGTCGCGGATGTTATGCTTAAATGCCGCTAAGGCCTCGGCATCTGGACAGTCCACAATTTGGTTCTTTTTAGTTAGGAACCGAGTCCAGAATTTCCTGGCTGATTCCCCTGGCTGTTGGGTTATGTGACTCAAGTCATCGGATCCGGTGGTCGCACATAAGTGCCCTGGAAGTTGTAAAGGAATGCGTCCTCCAAATTCTCCCAACTACCAATGGAGTTTGTCGGCAGGCTATTGAGCCAATGCTGAGCAGGTCCTTTGAGTTTTAATGGGAGGTATTTTATGGCATGTAGATCGTCACCGCGGTCCATGTGGATGTGGAGGAGGAAATCTTCAATACATACCACGGGGTCTGTTGTACCATCATATGATTCAATGTTCACGGGTTTAAAACCTTCTGGGAATTCGTGATCCATTACTTCATCAGTGAAGCATAGGGGGGTGTGCAGCGCCTCTATGCCGGGCTATGTCTCGACGCAGTTCATACGAGTCTTGTCTACTGTATTCGGCCCAGCCGGATTTGCTTGTAGTATATCCGGCATGACGGACGTCGTCACGCGTTGGGGCGCACCCCCGTGATCCGTAGATTGAGCTTGTATGTCCTGCTTTGTTTTGCAATACATCTCGCAGGTCCTGCGTGTGACCCCGGGCCTTGGTATTTTTGTTTAACTGGCGACGGGGTGTGGGCTGGACTTCGGGCTGATATGCCGCTTTGTCTCGGCCACGAGATGGCCGGTCAGCCGCATCATACGCTGGAAGTGTGGGCTTTAATGCTTCCTCCTCGAGTTGGGGTAGCAACCTGCGCTTTGGGTAACTTTTGGTTGGGCGCTCGAGTTCGTATTCCTCGGCCGCCAGGACCTTAGTCCATCTGTCTGCTAGCAGATCTTGGTCAGCTTGAAGCTGTTGTTGCTTTTTCTTCAGGCTTTTTGCTGTGGCTATAAGCCGGCGCTTGAAGCGCTCCTGCTCCACAGGATCCTTAGGCACGATAAATTCTTCGTCGCCGAGGCTCTCCTCGTCTTCAGAGAGGGGCATGTAATTGCCGTCCTCTGATTCTCCTTCTGCTGCCTGTTCCTTAGGGCTAGCTTGCCCATCCTCCCGCTCGAAGCCTGGCTGGAGGGGATTGTCTTTGTCTTCGGCACTATCCTCTGCGTTATTGTCTCTTGTGCCGGTATCGCCGCTTTTGCTATGGCGGGGCTTAGATCGGCGCCGTTGACGCCGGTGCTTAGATTGCTTCTCGAGGGTATTATCCTCCGATGCCATATTGCCATCACTTTCTTTGGGGGTGTCCACCATGTATATATCATATCATGAGGTGGCAGTCCAGCGCCCTGTGGGCGGTGGTTCCTGTTCTTCTCCTGCATCGTCGTCCATACCGTCGATGTCTTCAGAGCCGAAATCAAGCATGTCGGTTAAGTCGTCAACAGTGGCTATTAAGTGGGTGGTGGGTGGGGAACGAATTTCTTTGTCATCCGCTTCCCACTCAAGCCGGACATAGTTCGGCCAAGGGCCTCCTGACAAGGAGAGAGACCTCAATGAATTTATCACATCGCCCAAGGGCGAGTGCTGAAAGATATCCGGGGAGGTAAACTCCATGATCGGTGCCCAATCAGATTTGATAGGCACGGACACAGGCGGTTCGGAGCCCGTGGCCGGGGACGGATCCGAGGGTCCGACAACACAGGTCTCATAGGAGGTGAAGTCAGTATTCGGCTCTATCGCCGCTGAGCGTGCGGCCTCCATGGCGGGGTCTATCCCCCCATCCTCGGACGGTGCGATCTGCTCCAGATTGAGGGTCGGAGTTGCCACAGGTGTGATCTCCCGAACACTGTCCAGCGGCAGAGCTAAGTCATGCTCGTCGTGACTGTGCGGCGCACCTGACATAGGCTCGAATCCGTCGAAGATCAAGTCTCCGCGGATGTCGGCAGTATAGTTCAAGCTTCCAATCCTGACCTGATGGCCAGGGGCGTAGCTCTCGATCTGCTCCAGATGGCCAAGCGGGTTGGCCCGCAGTACGAAGCCGCCGAATATGAAGATCTGTCCTGGGAGAAAAACCTCACCCTGGATCGCATCGTTGATGATGATCGAAGGAACCATCAAGCCTTTATCGTGACGGCACAGTGGAACTCTCAATGAAAGCACCAATGTCGGTGTCAAAACCAGCGGATCTCGAGTAGGGGGTCCCAAACTGTGCGTCTAAGGCGGATGGTAAAAGGAGGTGGGGGACACGATGTTTACCTAGGTTCGGGCCCTCTCAATGGAGGTAATACCCTACTTCCTGCTTGATTGATCTTGATGATATGAGTATTACAAGAGTTGATCTACCACGAGATCGTAGAGGCTAAACCCTGAAAGCTAGCCTATGATTATGATTGTTATTGTCCTACGAACTAAACCCTCCGGTTTATATAGACACCGGAGAGGGCTAGGGTGACCCAGAGTCAATTACAAGGGAGGAGATCTACATATCCGAATTGCCAAGCTCAAAGGAGAGTCCCACCCGGACACGGGACGAAGTCTTCAATCTTGTATATTCATAGTCCAACAGTCCGGCCAAAGTATATAGTTCGGCTGTGTGAGGACCCCCTAATCCAGGACTCCCTCACCCGGGTCTATTTTCCATCATATTAATCTACCGTCAACAAGCTATTTCTATCGCCGTTTATTTTGCAATCTTTACTTTTCAATCAATACAACAAAAATACCAAAAATATTTATCTTATTATATTTATCAGATCTCACTTTTGCAAGTAGCCGTGAAGGGATTGATAACCCCTTTAACGCGTTGGTTGGAAGGTTCTTAATTGTTTGTGCAGGTATTAGGGATTTGCGTGTAGTCTCCTACTGGATTGATACCTTGGTTCTCAAAAACTGAGGGAAATACTTACGCTACTTTTCTGCATCACCATTTCCTCTTCAAGAGAAAACCAATGCATGCTCAAGAGGTAGCACACTCGAATAGTACGTCCACTACACATTCACGCATTTCACATCTTTCTACATCTATGGGAACCTACGAAAGGGTTAACGTAAATTGCCTCTCTCTCTCCTCCCTGATTTTCATGGTGGTGGGCCCCTCCCCCCCCCAATCGACAATCAATAGCTCACACGTTTCACATTACGTTAATTACGTAACTGGGATTACATAGGTGTAGCATTACTCGTCTTAAAAAACCTAACTAAGCCAACCTCCCAGCATATCACGCGGGAAAAGACCCGGCCGTGCCGTTTTAGTCGGGATTACCAGATTACTAGTAGTAGTATCGATGGATCGCCCAAAGCACCAAGGTTTTTTATTTGAGGGTGCGAAACACCAAGTTTAAAAGGAAAAAGGCGGTACACTCACAGCACCCATGTCGCGGTCGCAGTGCACCCCACACATGTTCGGTCCTACACACGGCTCACGTAAACAAAATGCGCTTCAGCTTGCCTCTTCACTGACACATGGGACTGCACTTGGAGAAACCGACCATGCGCCAAACTCCCCCCCCCATCGTGCGAAAATACCCCCAAAAAATTCCCCCCAAATCCCAAATTCAACCGCCTTTCGGCCAACTAGCCAATAATATTCCCCAGACCCCCCTCCCTCCCCCCGGCCCCCTCCACTCCATTCGCTCCGCCAAAGCCGCCCTCCCCACTGCGCCGATACGTCAGAACCGCTCTTTGTGGAGGGGACGCACGGTGATCCTCTCGCTCCCACAGTACGCTCTCGTAGACTGTCGTCCTCTAGCTGCGCCGCCACCGCTGGCGACGTTCTTGTGGAGATGCACGGCGGTCAGCGCCGCCACCGCTGGCGACGTTCGTGTGGAGATGCACGGTGGTCAGCTTCTCCCACGGTATGCGCATTCTAGACTGAGGCCCCGTGCATGTCGGTGTAGCGCTGAATGTTAGCTGATAGAAGTTGTTAATCTCACTATTTACCAAAGTAGTTTACAGTCAATATGCTCTGCTTAAGAAGCTTTCTTGCCCTATTCTACACTCAATCTGCTTAGCTGAGATGGCATGCCAAGCCCGATTAGTTGCTAAAATATCCTTCCATATATTTATTATGACGTAGATTGCCATGGTCTAGTAGCCAATCTGTTAGGTGAAATAGCTCTACACCGTTTTATACTCAATCTTTGTTCCTGAATGGCCTTCGATAGTTCGATGGCTGTGTGCTCGGCCGCATTGACTACTGAAACAACCTACCATAATTTAGCACTCAAATTTGTTTGCTGAATTAGCTTTACATATATTTCGTTACTTAGATCTGCTCGTCCAAATATCTTGCCATTGCTTTAGACATCGACCTAGGTATTTTTTTCTGGACTTCATAAAAAAGCATATATGTTTTTCCAGTAATATCTAGTACAAGAACTAATTTGTATGTCTAACAGATGGACAGGACTTGGATAACTTCTGCTCGAAGATTCTCTGCTGCATATGTCGAGGGGGTTGAAAACTTCATGAACTTTATCAGAGCTGAGTATGGTGGTCCGAAATCAGATGTGCTCTGCGCGTGTAGCACTTGTATGAATTCAGTTACAAGACCCCAGTCAACTGTGCAAAACCATCTACACTTGTATGGGATGTCGGTCACATATACTAGGTGGGTTCATCATGGTGAATCTGTGAACGTCAATGTTACTGACTATGTGGAAGCAGCAGATCACCATCTTGATCTGCCTGATGCTCAGGTGGAAGAGGAGGAGGAGGTGGTGGTGGCGGAGCCAGTGAGTTTGACCAACATTGAAACAATGCCGAAATGCTCATGCATTTCATCAACTTTCACCTGCTGAAGAAAAACGGTGGGCCCGCATGTTGGAACAATGCAATGTGGCTGTCACCCCGGGAAATAAGCTGTCAGTATTCTCAGCTATGGTCACCTTTCTTTAGGTGAAGACATCTGAGCAGATGACCAAGAAATCATTCGATGCGATTTGGCTGATTTCCACAAATCTTTCCCAGATGCGTCTGAGCAGCCACACACCTACAGTAAAATAAAGAATTTCCTTCGTGCAGTTGGAATTGGATATGATATGATCCATGTTTGTAAGAATAATTGTGTTATGTTCCTGAAGGATTATGCCAACTTAAGTGAATGCCCGAAATGCAAATCATCAAGATGGAAAGATGGCGATGCTGTGAAGAGGATTCCTCATAATGTTCTGAGACATTTTCCAATTATACCATGATTGTAGAGGTTGTTTCATGATGCTGAAACAAGAGAGGATGTACTGTGGCATTCTAGGAACCAGGAATATAGATATCAGAATGTAATGAGCCATCCATCTCATGGTAGTGACTGGAAAAGCTTCAATCAGAAACACAAAAAGTTTGCTGCTGACCCGAGAAACATTGGACTTGGCTTAGCTTCAGATGGATTTAACCCATTTGTCCACCAGAGCGCCACATATAGCATGTGGCCAGTGCTTGTTATCCCTTATAACATGCCTCCAATTGTCTGCACCAAAGAATCAAACTACATGATGGCCTTTCTCATCCCAGGTCCAAAAAGTCCTGGAAAGGATTTTGATTTATTCATGGAGCCTCTTGTGGAGGAACTTCAACAGCTATGGAGGGGTGTTCTCACTCGAGACCTATATAGCAGCCCACCCGCTGGTTTCTTTTTGTGTGTTGTTATAATTTGGTGCATCCATTATTATCCGACTTTGGGCACTATGTCAGGGCGAACGACACATGGTTACAATGCATGTGTTCGCTGTGATAGGAATCCGCTGTCATATGCAATACTTAGCAAGATCCATTACATTGGACACCGCCGTTTCCTTGCCAAGGACAAGCCGCATCCTACAAAATACCAAACATATGTGTTCAATGCAAAGCATGAAAACCATGATGCGCCAAAGAGGCTCACCATCGATGAGTTGCAAGTGGAATTAGAGAAAGTCGGGCATATTACACCAGGAAACCATCCTAGTAATGGTAGTGGGAAAAGGAAGCATGGCAGGGTAGAAGAGAAATTATTATTTACCCGCAGGTCCACTTTGTGGGACTTGAAGTATTGGAAAGATTTGGATCTGCGGCATAATCTTGATGTGATGCACATCGAGAAAAATATATGTGACAACATTATCGACACACTTCTTAATATTCAAGGCAAGACGAAAGATACCTTAAAATCTAGGATTGATTTGACACACCTGGGTATCAGAAAGGATTTGCAGGTGGAAGATGAAGGTAAACCACGGGATATGGCAGCAGTTGTGTACGTCTTGGACAAGGTAAAAAGAAAAGAATTCTGTGAGGTCATGTCACGTGTGAGATTCCCACATGGATTTGCTTCCAACCCTGAAAGGAGAGTCAGTGCAGATGGAAACAAGGTACAAGGGTTGAAAACTCATGACTGTCATGTCCTACTTCAAAGGGTTTTACCTATTATCCTTAGAGGATTGGGCCGCCCTGACTTATACAGAGCAGTTGTAGAGTTGGGACAATTCTTCAGGGAACTCTGCAGTAGAAATATCAGGATAGATGCTTCGGAGCGTCTTAGAGACAAGATACCAACTATCCTATGCGACCTTGAGAAGATATATCCTCCAGCCTTCTTTGATGTGATGGTGCATTTGGTTGTTCATCTACCTGATGAGGCACTACTTAGAGGTCCAGTACAGTATGGTTGGATGTACCCTATTGAAAGGCGGCTAGGCACTTTCAAGGGCTATGTTAGGAATAGAGCTAGACCCGAGGGTTCCATTGTAGAGGCCTACATTGCTACATAAGCATTGACATTCTGCTCAAAATACATTGAAACAGCTGATCAACATAGCAAAGAGGTGGGTGAAGACAATCACGGGCTCAATGTTTTTGATTATTCTGTTCGAGTTACAGGGAAGATTCGACAAGAGGACAAACCTAAAGATTTGGACAAAATGGTTTGGCATGTGTTGAATAACTATCCTGAGATACTACCTTATATCAATTAAGTGCTAAGTACTGCAGCTTACACATCATAATCTACTAAACTTGCAGCACATTCTTATATATTTAGATGTTTGACACGATCACTATGTTGTGCAGCATCTACAAAAAGGAGTTACTGCCACAAAATCCAAGAAACATTGACAAACTGGTTATGGCAGGATTTGCAAAATGGTTCAAGAGCCATGTAAGCTTTTGAATTGCACTATCAATTTTTTTAATATATTGAGTACATAAGATGATCATCTTGTCTATTTTATAACCATAGGTTAAGAAGATGCGAGAGGATGGGCAGGCAGTTGATGATGCCTTTTACGCACTAGCAATGGGTCCTGATACTCGGGTAAGACATTATGAATCTTGCGTTGTTGGAGATGTGCGCTACAACACCCTTGCACGCGACGAATGCAGGAAGACACAAAACAGTGCCATCGTGAGCATGGATACGTACGGCAGAGAGATAACTGAAATGTATGCTAACATAACAGACATTGTTCAGTTGCAGTATATCTCCAGTTTCGAGGATCATTTGTGTGTGGTTCTGTTGTGTTATCGTTGGTATAACATGTTTTCCAGGGTCGCAAAACCCAAAGTTGATGATTATTTCAAATCCATCAATGTCAAGGCAGCGTACCAGAGCAACGAGCCTTTCATTTTGGCAAATCAAGCAACACAAATATTTTTCTTGGAAGACACATTTGCATGTAGCGATGATTGGAGAGTATTGCAAAGGTTTGAGCAGAGGAATTCGTTTAATGAAGTTGCACAACAAGATGATGCTTACACTGCTCCTGATGTACAAGA
This sequence comes from Triticum urartu, assembly GCF_056163025.1. Lineage (NCBI taxonomy): Eukaryota > Viridiplantae > Streptophyta > Magnoliopsida > Poales > Poaceae > Triticum > Triticum urartu. The sequence goes on from NC_141878.1 coordinate 514,037,592, forward strand.
TTCCATAGATGTTCCTAATATCTTTGAGAACCATCACCTCAATGACACTGGCGAAAAGATTGCATGTCGTGTTGTGGGCATACAAGAGTTGATCAAGAAGAAGCCAACGTTCGAGGACATTGAGGATGAAGAAGAAGATGCCATTGTGGGGAATTACGATTCAGACTGATACACATGGCGAAGATGTTAACGCTGCTGCTGCGGATGATGATTAGATTGCTTTTGTCGTATTTTCCTGTCAGAAGACGTTTTTTATCTACTATGTGAAATTGTGTTTGCTATGACAACTGAAACCTTATGAACGTGTTGTTTAGTATTTTGATGTGAGAATATCACTTGTTATGTATGTTGATTTTGTGTTTGGTGATTGTATGACGACTAAAACATGATGACATTGTTGTTTAGTTGTACTCATATTTGGCTGTGAAACTTGAATTTGATGGCATAGTTTACTATTGGACTGCAATTTGCTAGACGTCTTCGAATAGGAACAAAGCTGATCCGACAGGGCCTCTGCTAATTTATTTATTTATTACCAAAAGGGCCGCTGCTATTTATTTATTTATGAGCAAAAGGGGATACCCCCGGTTTCCGTTAATAGAAACCATTAGATGTTCACAACACTACGCCCAGCCTGCTACACAGGTTTCATTCATTACTAGTTTCAGCAAAGTGCTCATGTCATAGCCACTGAATATATCAGAGTGTTACATACACTGCAAATAAAGAGACAATCATCCTACAGAGCACATTGATTTTGCCCATTATCTTCACAAGCTCTTTCATCTCCTCATTGTTGTCAAGGTCGTTCAGCAGTTGTTGCTTGGCCATGATCAGAGAAACTGCATCTTTAACCTTCTGCTCTGCATCTTCCTCTTCTGTCGTTCCTTCAGTTACTTGTCCAACACCCCAACCTGCTGGTAATGGGATTCCTCAGCTAACCAAATAATCAGCATAGTTGCATTCCCCAACATCAGCAACTTCCCAGAAATACAAATCACACGAATCTTCTCTTTTCTGCACGAATCAAATTGGAAAATCATCAACCAAACTATTAAAAAAATCAGCAACTGAAAGCAGCAGAACAACACTTAACATATTATTACCCCATGATTCGGGCATTTGTAGAAGACTCGGTCAGGGTTGAGGATTGTGGTTGAGATGCGACAGATAGCTCTGCGTGATTTGCAGCAGTGGCACCACACCAACGGCAGCGGGTTGCGATGAGCAACCGGCTGCAGTGCGTGTGCCGGCGGGGGCGTGATGAGACCCACAGGCGATGGTACGGGTGGCGACTTGGCGCATATCTGGTTGTTGCCTGCTGAAGAGAAGGTGGACGAGCAGCCAGCAGACATGGTTGCTGCGGCCAGAGCTTCTGATGCTAGGCAGAGTAAGTAGAGAAGAGGAGAAGTGAATGTTGGATATGTCAGTTTCATTACTTGCAGAGTAGCATAGCACCATATATAGTCATAGTCTAGGTTTGGATTCGAACCAGCTACAGGAGCACGCCTCTCTTTTTCTAAAACTCATCAACGTCTCTTTATTGGTACACTAGCTTATTCTGTACGCCTTCTCAAGTCTTTGATTTTCTTTCTTTTTTGCGAGGAAGGAAGGAGGGCAAATTTGAGAATTCCTGGGACTCGAACCCAAGAACTCTCGGTTAAAAACCAAGGGTGCTAGTCACTTATGTGGCGAACGTTCCCTGGGAGGAGGACGGCAGACAAACGCATTTTCGTCACAGTTTTAATTGCGAAGCAAGATCGAACGATCACAGTTTCGGGAATGTTATCAGGCGAATGAGCCAAGTTTTTCTTTTCTTCCTATATATAAAAAGTATGCTACTTGGTGTCGGCTTAGTCAACAAACGATTGTGCCAACCTTGACTGTTGGATTGACATTCAACGTTTGTCGTGTTTCTTCAGTCTCTTCTTCCTGCAGCCACCAAAGTCAAACCAGCGCCGGAGGGACTGCATGCTCCCGCCTCCCACGGCTGGTTGTGCTACCGCGCATGCATCGTGGCTACATCGCACCCTAAATCTCTACGCATCTTCCCTGGCTCCTTTACGTTCCCATCCGAGGCCTCACCATCGTCCTCCGCCTTGGTTCGCTCGCCGCGGTGTCGCCCTCCTGTGTTATCAACATGGTCAACAACCGAGAGGAATAAGGAGATGACTGTACATGGTGAGGATGACAGTAGGGACCCAACAGCGCGCAGTAATTTTGTTTTTCCGGGACGGAGAAGGGCATCAACTGGGTTGTGCGGGAGCTGTGGCCCGTCTAGCCCAGGCTTTTATTTCATATGTTTACCACATGACCAGCCCAGTTTATTTGTTCTTTCCTTTATGAAAATGGCTAGCCCAGCTATTTTGTCTTTTGCAGAATAACCAACGTAGGCCTACTTGCTTTTCTACGCCCTGCTGGGCCGGAAATCTTTCAAGACGGGGAGGGATGCATTCAGGCTTGCCCAGAAAATGGGATATAAGTAATAAGAAATGGGCTATAACTAATAATAAATGGGCTGTAAAATGAAAAAATACAGCAAACAGGAATTAGTTCCAAAATACTTTTTTCTTTCGGATTTTGATATTTTAAATTTCATTGTTTTTGTGCGGGTAAAATTTCATTGGATTTAAATTAAGGTATGTTTAGTTTTTAAATTAATTTGAATCTGGCTATAAATTTCGGGATGTATGCTGTTTGGGACAGATTTGGAGGCTCACTTGTGGGTCTACTAGGTTGACGTGTATGAAAGGCTTTGTCAACTTAGTCCACAAACGATTCTAGCAGCAGTGGCTGTTGGATGTTAATCCAACAGCCGTGCTGCTTCTTCAATATCTGATCTTCTTGCTCCAGCTGCCCAAACTAGCGCCGGTGGGACTGTCTGCTCCCGCCTCCCGTGGCCAGTTGTGCTGCCGCACAGGCCGCACCGCCCCACCCTACTCCATTGCTGGCCAGGCCATTCCTCTACTCACCCACACCTCCTATTATTTTCTGGTGACGGCAGCCGAACCAGTAAACTCTCGTACTCCCCACCGCGTGGGCAACCACTGTCAAGTCTTCCCCGGCTCCGTGGCATTCCCTTCCTAGGCCTCGTCGTCGTCCACCACCCTGGTGCTCTCGATGCGGCGTGGTCAACGTGGTCAACGAACGACATCCATCGGAAGTGGACTATACATGAAGAGGTTGACAACTGGGTCCACAGCCGCACACAAGGAAATGCCTCCTTATTACGCGCAAAATAATGATTCCTCCACCTGATAGTTGGGACCCACCGGAAGGGCCTCTGTATTTCACAAAAAAAAAACGTTCCCCCCGCTGACAGCTGGGACCCACTAGCTATATCTTCGCACGCAAGGAAGTGCCTCCAACATACTCCCCCTGCTAGCTGGGACCCGCCATAGTGGTGGGCTAACCTGTGGGCCTACTAAGTTGACGCGGACGGAGGGCTTTGTCAACTTAGTCAATATGAACAATTCTAGCTCCTGGTGACCATACGATGTCCATCCAACGGCCGTAGTGCTTCTTAAACCTCTGGTCTTCTTGCTCCAGCCGCCCAAACCAGCGTCGGTCGTGCCGCCTGCTCCTACCTCCCGTGGTCAGTTGTGCTGCCGCGGAGGCCTCACCTCCCCTACTACTTCCACGGCTGGCCAAGCCATCCCTCTACTCACCCACACCCCTTGTTATTCTGTGGCGAAGGCAGCCTCACACCAAAGCCGAACCAGTGAACCCTCGTACTCCTCTCCGCGTGGGCATCCACTGCCACGTCTTCCTTGGCTCCGCATCATCCCCTTCCTAGGCCTCGCTGTCGTCCACCTCCTTGGTGCTCTCGGTGCGGCGTGGTCAATGTGGTCAACGAACGACTTCCATCGGAAGAGTACTGTATGTGGAGAGGCTGACAGCTGGGTCCACGGCCGCAGCAAGGAAGTGCCTCCTTATTATGTGGAAAATAATGATTCCTCCACCTGACAGCAGGGACCCACCAGACGGTCCACCGTATTTCACCGAAAAAACTTTCCCACCTGACTGCTGGGACCGACCAGCTACATCTTCGCATGCAAGGAAGTGCGTCCATATTACAGGCAAAAAAATGCTTCGCCCCCTGACTGCTGGGACCCACCAGCTACATCTTCGCACGCAAGGAAGTGCCTCCTTATCCTCCCTGACAGTCGGGACCCACCTGATCGAAGCGTACGTAGCGTTGTCATTCTGGTCGCGAACGTGTACGTACATATTGGTCGATTGGTCTATCTGCAGGCTGCAGCGATGAACCGTGGCTGAGTAAGGAAGGGCACGTGTTGTAGTAGAGGCGCGGACGTAGCATGTACACATACGTACAGCCAGGGTGCAAGAAAGTAAATACGGCCATGTACGTACATACTGGCGGGGTCTCGAACGCCTACTCGCGCATATGTACGGCCAGGGCTCGTGTACATGGCTGGGTCGGAACGGAGAAACTGCGTCATCGTGTTCATCGGGAGCCAACCGGCTTGGACGGAACAGCCGATCGAAACGAGGCCTGGCATACTGCAGAACAGAGGAAACTGGCTTATGTTCGACCGGCCACGGTCGTAATGTGATCCTGTTCATCGGGAGGGGTCTGGCGTACCGCAAAACGGAGGAAACAAACTTCTCTTGGACCTCCTACAGTCGAAACGGGGTCCTGTTGATCGGGAGGGGTGTGGCGTACCGCAAAACGGAGGAAACGGACTTGTGTTGGAGCGCTGCGGTCGAAACAGTGGACCTGTTCATCGGGAGGGGTGTGGCGTACCGCAAAACGGAACTCCACGGGATACTGTTCATCTCCACTGTCGAACTCCTCCAGCCCCCACGCGCAACTGTTTATCCACCGTCGACCTCCTCCAGCCTCCACATGCGACTATTCATCCACGGGTCCTGTTCATCCAGCCTCCACCGCTCCTCCAACGGCTACTGTTCAACCAGCCCTCTCCACGGGGTCCTGTTCAACCACCCCTCCACAGGCAACTATTCATCCAGCCCTCCACCGGCTACTGTTTAACTAGCCCTCCATGGGGTCCTATTCATCCACCCCCAACCGGCTCGATCGGGGTCCTATTCATCCAGGGGCAACGGCCTCTACTACCACGGGGTCCTGTTCATCCAACACCCACTGGGAACTGTTCATCCACCCCCCCGAATAACGCTCATTGTTCATCAAGAGGCAGCAGGTTCAATCGGCTTCAGTTAGCAGCAGTAGCGAAAGAATCGCTCGATCGGGTTCAGTTAACAGCCAGATCGATCGATCGCTCGGGTTCAGTAACGTGTAGCCTGTAGTGCAATCGCTCGGGTTCAGTAGGCGAACGCCTTGCTCGGGTTAGGTTAGAGCCCAACGCCTCGCACCCACGCACGCCGCTCGGCCCCCGACCACCCACCGTAACGGAGAACTCCCCGATATTTTCCTCGCCCTCGCTTCTACCATGGTTTTTTCGTCATGGACGGCCCAAAGAATGTCATGCAGCTGCGTCTCCGGCCCGCCCAAGATGAAAAGCCCATTTTCTGTCATGATTTTTTGTCATAGAAGTAGGAGCCCACCACATCTATGATACCGGGTTTTGTCACAATTATCGTCATAGAAGTGTCATAAGCATGACAGGAAAAAAATTCGTTCGGCCCAAAATGTCACGGATGTCTTTTTTTGTAGTGAAATGCAATGGCAATGGCACACAGAGTGCCCAAGTCCTTCTCTCCCAAATCCCACCAAAGCAACTAATGCTAGGGAGGGAAATGAGAGGAAGAACGAAGAAGAGAACACGAAGAACTCCAAGATCTAGATCCAAGGGGTTCCCATCACACAGAGGAGAAAGTGATTGGTGGAAACGTAGATCTAGATCTCCTCTCTCTTTTCCCCCTAAAACTAGCAAGAATCCATGGAGGGATTGAGAAATAACAAGCTCGAAGAAGGTCAACAATGCGGGAAGAACACGAGCTCAAGGGATAAGGTTCAATGGGGAAGAAGACCCCCTTTTATAAGACCTCCCGAATCCAACCGTTATGTGCTCAGCCTGCACACGAGCGGTACTACCGCTCAGGGGAGCAGTACTACCGCCCGGGCAGTAACGCACATAGAGAAATGCAATGGTGCGAGACCACGAGCCGGTAGTGCCACCAGAGCGGTACTACCGCTTGCCACAACGGTACTACCGCTAGGGTTGCAGCTCAGAGCACTAAGGAGGCAGAGCAGGACAAATGGGGTGAAGTAGAGCCACACCAGTAGTACTACCGCTCGAAGGAGAGGTACTACCACTTAGAGGCGGTAGTGCCACACAACCACTACCGCTCGGAGCACGAAGGGTCCTGGAGGGGAGCGGAAGCGGAGTGGTAGTGCATGGGCGGTACTACCGCTCGTACTACCGTTCCACTACCGCGCAACCCGACACGAAAAATCACATCCCCATAAGCAGTGGTTCTACGCGCGGCACAGGGCTGCGGTACTACCGCTTACAAGCGGTACTACTGCTCGAGAGACCGGTACTGCCGCTTGAGGCCTTCAGGAACACAGCAAAGAAACCAGAAGCTACAATAAAGCCTGAACTGCCAAAACTTCTGCAAATGAGCTCCGAATTGAGCAAACTCAAGCTTGTTTGATAGATGACGACAAGTAGCATCCAACAGGAAAAAAGAGGCAATAGAAAAAAGTCAAAGGTATATAGATGTGAAACCTCTATGAATGAAGAACTGGCAAAAACTCCAACATCGAAAACATCATAGAAGATACACATGAACTCCGTTTTTTATGAACTCGAGCTTGTCATCAAGGTGACCATAAGTTCTAAGACTCACAAAGAGAAACAACAAACAAGAACCAAGAAAGATGATGCAAGGATGCGATGGTTTGAGCTCTCTATGAACGATATGATCAAGCTACTCATTGAGAGCCCCCCTTGATAGTACGGCAATCGATCCTATAACCCGGTCTCCCAACTACCATCATGAGACCGATAAAAATAAAAAACCTATCAAGGGAAAACCTTTGCCTTGCACATAGTCCACTTGAGCTAGATGATGACCACCTTGACTCCCTCAAGTTGGACCAATTTTCTTGATTGTGTTGGCTCGATGAAGACTAGTAGATTGCTCCCCCATACTCCACTATGGCTGAGCCACTCTTCAGAACATCTTCACAAGTCCATTGTCACTACAATGGGGCAAGCTTCAAGCATGACCTCTTCATGATGCTCCACTTGAACTTGCACACCGCAATCTTGATGACGAACACCACTTGATGTCATCCTCCAGGGGTCGTATGAGATCTTCTCTTGACGCAAGCCCATGGAAACATACCTAATCCCACATAGAACTCTCACGTAGACCATGGGGTAGTACACAAAGCGTAATGGGCAATGCTTACCTACCATGGGATCCCTCTCGGTACATCTTGTATGCTTTGTGTGTTGATCAACTTGATTCACTCTTTGACCACTCTTGATAAACCTTGTTTCATGTCTTCTCTCTAACCAAAATTTGGATAATTCCTTGAATAGCACCTTGATCAACTCATAAACTCCTTGAAACCAACACATGGACTTCAAGAAATGCCCATGGACAAATACTTCAAATATAACTCAAGGCAACCATTAGTACATAGAGAATGTCATCAATTACCAAAACCTAACATGGGGGCACCGCATGTTCTTTCAGCTGTATCATGGATGGTGGGCTGCCAAGCGAACAAACCTGCTCTAACATGAAGAAGCCGAAATTGCGAGCCAATAAGAGTGAAGGATTTTAGGAAACTGAGCTAGAGGCTTTGGTCCACTATTACTTTAGTGGAAGAGGAGGGCACTTTGTTATGGCTTGTTTACTCTTTTAGATCCTTGTATGTTATTATAACTTGAGAGGTGTTAAGCCTGTTTATTTGCCTTCTGTCTGGTCTTTAAAAGTTCCTCCCAAAATACAATTTTTCATGTGGTTGCTATCTCAGAATAAGATATTGGTCATAGATAATTTGATAAAAAGAAGGATACCCAAACCTTTAGAATGTGAGAATTGCAAAGAAATAGAATCGGTGTTTCACTTATATTTTGAGATCATCCTGACAAAGCATCAATGGGCTGAGGTCCAGGTTAGTTTTTAGGTGCATATTCATGATTTCATTCCGTTTGTGTTAAAATGGATTTTTAACAAAAAGTATAACAACTGAACATAGTATCCTCTATAATCCTGTGGGGGTTGTGGTTTTTGAGAAATGACCTAGTGTTTAAACGATGTTCCTGGTTGAACATGAAACAGGTCTGGCTGTGGTTTTGAAAAACCTTCAATCATGGAGGCTGGTCTTCAAGGGAGAAGAATGTGTGATGGTGGACAGGTTAATCCAGCATATGTTGTGCAAGTTAAGGGCTCCTTTCCCTTTGGACACCATATGAGAGTTTCAAAGGAGATGGATGATGCTCCTGCCTGGGCTAGAGCAGTGGATGATGGAGGACACGGCGGTTACGGTTCCCTAGATCACTTACGCAATAACCCTTTGGAAGATGACGCGCTCCATGTGCTGAGAGGATGAGCTTCTAACTCCCTCCAAAGTTTCATCAGTTGTTGGAATAAAAGATTTGTTAGGTCATGTGTTTGTGGAGTGAAGAGCAAATATGGTTCTTCTCGACTGAAACGATTGGAGTATTGCCTTGTAGTTTAACTTCACTGCCTCAATGCCGTTAACTCGAGCTTTAAATCTGTTGAACTGGCTACCATTCCAACATGGTGTAGCTTTTAGAGTCATTGTTCTTTTCAAGAACGAAAAAGGTACCTACCTACATACTTTGTACAAACTTGCTTCAGAGGAAGATAGGGTATGGATTCGGTTAATGAGTAACAAATATCTTCATTCCAAGACTCTGTTGCTGACTTTGTCATCCAAGTCATGGAATGACCGTATGACTCTACCTTCTAAAAGGGATTGATGCGGACTAAAGTTACAAGTTGTGTTCTTTAATGGAGGTGCTTTTAAGGTGGGATATGGTGGTACCATGTCGTTCTTGGGAGGATAGTTAGCTAGGGGACGCGCCGCTAGCCTTATAGTATCTGCAACGAAAAGAGCCGTTCATCGACACAATATTAGGGATTGTTCACTTGAATATCCAATTTAGGCGCACTCTGATCAGAGATAAGACATGCTTGGCTTCATCTTGTACATAGGTTGATGACAGTCAACTTAGCTAATGAGCCAAATGCTTTTCAACATGGCATGCCACTCCAATCTTATGTTTTCCCTCAAATACGTTTTAAAAAGTCATGTAAAACAAAGAGGCCCTTAGGGCATCTCCAAATCGGACCTTAAACCTCCACTATATTCTGGAGTACAGTATCCAGACCACTTTTGCCATCCAACGGGATTTGTAAATGTCCGCTTAGCAATCCGGGCGTACGGATTCCGATATTAAAGAAACAAACGTGGGGGCTTCGCCGGAGTCCGGACGTGAACTAAACTAATGACAGCATGGTCCCTCTTTTTTCTCTCTCTCTCTCTCACCTCCCAACCGTGCATGCATGATCCATCTATCCTCTCTCTCCTCCCAACCGGGCATTAAACCATAAATATCCCACCACATGCATGGTCCCCATCTACTTATTCTCCTCCCGACCAGATACTTTGTGATTAGCATTGGATGACTCCCTCCCGCATCATGTCCGCAGACCACTTCCGGACATAAAAGCGGACATATATCAAAGACAATTGCAGGTTAGCTTTGGAGATGCCCTTACATGTTCCTTTGGCCTGAACAAAATATTTGGACCTTTTATGGAAAATGGAACTTAATAAAATCAAGTGATTCTTGTTAAACTCTTTGATATACATAAGACTATGTTTGGTTGCTGGGAAGAGATTCCAGGATTAAAAGGCACAGTTGTGATTTCCCTTGAAACACTGGAATCCATGGGCATTCCAAGGGAGATCCTCGACACCATTTGGCACTTCAGGTGCGGAATCTAACCCAGGGTAGGCCCAAGGAAAGGGACTGAATCCATCCCCATTGCGAGGGTGCGTTTAGTTGCAAGGGTGGCCAGGGATGGGTTGGGATCGTTCAAAAAAATAGACATGTTTGGTTATAAAGCACTTGAATGGTTCCACTCAAAAAAGAGAATATTCTCTAAAGATGCTGAACCATTGCACCCCAAGAAATCGGTCGAATCATATGGCCACCCATTGCATGCATGATCATGTGAGCATGACTAATGGTCCCTTCTCAAATAATTAGCTCATCTCTTATATAGCCAACACATGAATTGAATGGTTCCATCCCAAAAAAATTGGGCGGTCCAAAACCTTCAACCAAACGCATCCTAAATGCCGCCGTAAGCTCTCCATGGGCGATTCAGCTCGTGGTTTTCCCACCCAGGGAAAGGAGGAGGATCCCTTGCAACAAAACAAAGCCTAAGGAGCATCTACAGCCGGAGTGGGCAAATTTGGCCTCTCAAACATCCGCGGACGTACCCGGTCAGTGTTCGGGCGTGTCAATTTTGGGTCCCTGTTTGTCCATGTACGCGGCCATTTGACCCACTTTTTCCCCTATACGTGCAGGCGCATGCATGTGACCGGTAGAGATGAAGAGAGAAAGAAAAAAAGAGATAAAGATGGTCCGTGGTGGGCCAAATCCTATGTTACGGACACAGGACCACTGCCAAACATGCCCGGGCACTCCTCATATTGCCCCCGTATATAGGCTGGGTACGAGGAGCTCATATTGCCCCCATATATAGGCTGGGTACGAGGAGTACCGGCAGCCTGAACGTTTAGGGAGGCTTTGTGGGGTTCGATTCAACATTTTCTTCTCTCTTATGTCCGGCTTTGTGGGGTTCGATTCAACTTTTTCTTCTCTCTTATGTCCGGTCAATGATCCTGCGTCCGTCCAGTCTTGAGGAATCCGGTTGTAGACGCTCAAAGTGTTGATCGTCTTGGGAATCTCCATTCAAAACTGAATGCACTTTCCTAAGTCTCCAATCATTTCAGTTGAGAAGAACCATATTTGCCTTTCAGCCGGCAAAGAACTTCCTTCCTCGACCTTGTCCCATTTCAAGACAGAACTGCACACAGTACGCACATCAGCGTGCTTTGCCGCTTGAGAAAACGGTACACAGTAGGCACTCTTAAACAAACAACAATCTCATAACATTAGCCTGCTAAGATGAACCAACATGTCTGATTTACTAGCTCACAAGTTCCGTGGTTCAACCTGAACCAGCGATCAACATACACACCCAAGCGCTACGCCATAATGTCAAGCACACAAGCCGCGATACTTCTGGTCTTGGTAACACATATAGATAGACGTTTCAGGACATTTCACATGACGGCTTTAGTAATACGTTAACCTGTTTCGTGATAGCGAGTTCGGAGTGCTCAGACGCGATCGTCGACCTCCTCGTACATCTTGAGGATCTGCGCGCATGCAGCCAGAGGGGTGTCCTTCTCGAACCCCAGAGCATTCGCCAACCGAACGTTGGACGCGACACCGTTGTTGTTGTTGAGGAAGACAGGGGCCCTCTCCCGCCCAGCGACTGCCTTGGCACATGCCGTGTCCGGGCTGCTGACGAGGACAGACTCGCAGAGCTCGTGCTCGTGCTCGTCGGCCACGGGGATGTTGTAGGTACCGGTGTGGTCGGTGTGACCCTCGAAGCTGCATGTCTGGGCCCCAGTAGATCTCGACTTGCACTCAACTCTAACCTTCGCTCCTGTTGAAAGCAAGGATGGCATATTAGTGTCAGTTGGCAAACAAAAACAATAAATTCTCATGAATAGCAACTAGTAGTTGGTAATTTTGATAGATGAGATTTTATTCGAATGAGGTATTCGATAACCAATCAATGTTAGCTTCTCAAACATTCGGCCCTATATTCATATTACCATGTATTGTCACAACCACAAACTAGTGGCGATTCAACTCTCAGCTCTAGCTCCTACTCCCTCCGTCCCATAATATAAGAACGTTTTTGACACTAGTAGTGTTAAAAACGTCCTTATATTTTGGGACAGAGGGAGTAGCATTTTACGAATGATTATTACCAAGCCAGTTAACCATAAAGATCCAAAATGAAGAACCAACCAAGGTAACTATAGAAGTCATAAAACAACTTTGTCTTGTGTTCTCGAGATGCATTGAACCCTCAACGCTGTGTTCTATCAGCAATGCTGATTTCTAGCCCTCGCCTCCTCAGTGTGACAAATAGCCATGCTCATATGCAGTTCTGCGCTATTTGCACAACATGTACAGCTGCTACTAATGGATGGTTATTTAAGCAATGTTCAGATAATCGAGCAGGGCATTTGATCTGGCCCAGCTTTCGACAGACAAAATGTTTCCACTATCTACAAACCTAAGCATGGTTTATTGCCTGAATTGCCCTGTGTTATGAACAAACATGCATAATGATTTGTTCTTATTTAGGTAGGCCTCCAAATTTCACCCGAGATTGTGCAAGAACATTATAAAAGATTACAAGATGGACTGGTGGTTTAAATTTTTACCATTTGAATAGATCTCTAGGCAATGTGATGATAGTAGTAGTGTGGGTACATGTGGGAAAGCCATACTCATTTCCTAACTAAGTTACTTAGCTGCTGCGATGAAGCCTAATGCTGCTGCATCACATAATCCATGTGCAATAATAGTTGCAACATTACAGTTACAAGGACCTATTTGCAAGTAGTATCTTGAATTATTGATCCATAACAACAGGGTACTCGTCCAAAATCTGGATACTATATGATACTCCCTCCATTCCAAAATACTTGAAGTTATAGGTTTGTCCTAAGTCAAACATTTTCGAACCTTATAATTTTTTTTTGCTAATATCTACAAACTCAAACGTATACAATATGAAAATATATTATGATAATGAAGCTAATTTGGTGCTGTAGATGTTGGTACATTTTTCTATAAACTTGATCAAACATTAAGAAGTTTGACTTAGGACAAACCTAGAACTTCAAGTATTTTGCAACGGAGGGAGTAACTGAGGCTTAACTTGAATTGTGAACATATTTCTTTCGCTGTGACATGCATGCCGGTTCATTCCAGACTGTTTTGCATTTTGGCATGCCTTATAAGTAACTGCAGTCTTCTAGACTGTTGTGTTCCATTTCTTACACTGTTTTGTTTGCTAACGAAAAATTTAAAATGGATGGGAAAGGTTCAGGAAAGATGCACAAAATGAAGGTCAGTGTAGTGCTAAGATAAATTACATGGCATACTAGTATGCTTGTTTTTCTAATATGTTCTATTGCAAATGCCGAAAAAATCAAATTGCATGTATCTCACAATAGAAGTACAACCAGATAAACCGGTGAAGTCTTCTGTTTTTTTAGGAAAAACCGGTTAAGTCATGTAGCCTGTCAGCACAAAGATACTTAGTAGCCAAACACATAAGATATATTGTGATTCGACCACTAGCAATTTTATCAAGCAAAGAATCCATTTGCACAAAATCACAAAACAACAAACTTTGTACAAAGATAATCAATGCATACAAGAACAGTACTACAAAAGTTATAATTCTATTGACAATTTCACATAGGAAGGTGCCTGTACAGGTTCCCTTGAAAACAGTAGGTATGTTCACAGGATGTTCTTGAATGTACAATTAATAGTGGGTAATGATAGGTGAGCTGTATTTGTAATCAATCCAATTCACAAAGGGTTTTGTACATAAAGCAAAACATAATTAACACTAGCTATCTGTCTAAAAATCCAACTTGAACTAAAATTAAATTGGTCGTTGCCACCTGCAGACTAGCTAAATAACCAAATCATGTTAAGTTCGAGCGTTCTCATTTCATAGCAGGTTCAGTCTAGTCTTTATAAAGATTGAAGTCTGAATACTTATCTGTACATCACCTTATACTATCTGGTGTCAAGAATAACCTTTTTCTCAGTGAAAAACTGGAGAATTCATATACATTTGTGCTCATTAATGATACAATCTCTCTGCTGTTCAGATGAATGTGTGGTTTTGGTTCTTCTGGATACTGAGCCTATATTTTTTTTTACTAGAGTGTGCAGGGAACATGCCTGCGCACACCAGCATGTTGTGTGTGCATTGTGGGCATCCACTTTATCATTTGTCTGAAAAATGCCAACTTACTTCAGATATCAAACACCAACGAACCCATCTGTAAATCGACTATATTCGGTTCAGACAGAGGTTTGTGTTCTGTATCGTTATTTAACAGAGAGCAGTAGGATGAGGTCCAGACACCAGTATCCAACAATGTCTGATTATACCGTTCCGAGTATGAACTATGCGATAAATGAAACCATCAACCATGGCCAGAGATCGTATGATATTAGATCTAGCACATGATATGAACTCAGTCTGCAACTCAGCATACCAGCATCTTACTACATTTCACCCCGGCGCGGTACAGAGCCTGTAATAATTTCACGGGCATGGCGCATGAACGTTCGCATCTATCCAACCGTAAACTGTAAAAACACATCGGTCAGTTCATATCTTCACCACAAACTGCAAACATAACAAATGAGATCCTGCAAACTACTACTCGTAGACAATGCTAGTTTAACTTGTGCACAAAGTGATCATGAAGATCTAACAAAAGTTCCCACAGAAACGCAAATTAGTGCTGAGGATTCCAAAAACCATGCATCCAGCGTGAACCAACCACTAGCTACTTCCGCTACGAAATCAGATCGCAGGGGAAAACGAAGAGAAAGCAACCTATTTTTTCACCGTCTGGACGCATACTTGTTACTTGGTCCTATCAGGCAACATTCCTGGATAAACTAACGCCTTTTTTTTCGAATCAACTAACGCCTTTGGAGGAAGGAAAAGGAACGGTGAAACGACGGGGAGAGGCCGAGGGAGAGACGCGCTCCCGCGAAATCGATACTGGTACAACCGTAACGGATCGAGAGAGGAGGAAAGAGGCGGGTGCGGCGTAAGCACGTACCAGCGATGAAGGTGGAGGCCGGGGTCTCGAATCCGGCGCGGCAGGTGTCGCACCAGACGCGGCCGCGCACGACGAACTGGGTGGGGCGCGAGCGGAGGTCGCGGGAGGCGGAGGCGGACGACGCCGCGAGCGCGCACAGCACGGCAGCGAGCAGGAGGGAGGCGCGGAGGGACGCCATTGCCGCCGGCGGGTTGGGGAGCGAGCGAGAGTGGAGCGGCAGAGTGCAGTGGAGGATTGAGATTGCGGAGAGAGTGGAGTGCAGGGAATGATGGTCGCGTGGGGCCGTTATCGTGAGCGTTGGGGATCCGCGCACCGCGCGGTGGTGAGGGAGGGCTCGAGAAAATCTAGGGGTCTCGTTGCTTTGCCTTTTCTTTTTCTACTCGAAAGAAAAAAATGAGTAAAATGCACTGGCGGTACTTGAACTTGCGAAGAAAGCACGTTTTGATCACTATACTTAAAAATACGGCCAATATAAAGTCACTCAATACGACCAGATATGATTGTCCGATCACTGTTCACCGTACGCCACTCGTCGCCGCTTCATTTGACCACTTGTTGACCAATCTGAGGCGACAGGTAGTGTTCGCGGGGGGTTCTACAGCACTTTGGGGTCCTTGTAAAATGACCAGCCCCTCTCTCAAATCCCCTCGCCCTCTCTCAAATCCCTAAATCCCTAGGTCGCCACCCGCTCGCCTCCCCTCGACGCCGCTGTCGCGCTCCCCTCCCCTCCACGCCGCCGTCGCGTTCGATCCCGCTCCGCTATGTCGACAAGCTCCATCGGGTCGGAGATGGGCGGCCATCCTGTGGTCGTGTCGTGCATCAAGTGTCCTTAGTGCCGCACGCGCGTCAAGTTCTACCTGCCGAACACGGAGAGACATGAAGGGTGGGTCTTCTACAAGTGCGTTAATAATCGAGGTAAGTAGTGTGATGTGCTTAGTTTTGGTCGTGGTGTGATTGGTTTGACATTTTGTTCACGATCTGGGTCTTTTTCTGCTTAGGTCACTTGTGAGTTCTGGTATTGGGAGCTCGAATATGTTGCTTATCTTGTTCAAAATCGCTACCTCGAAGGCAATAAGGCAGTGGATGCACCAGGTGCTGCAGAGGATAGAAGGGAAGAGCTGAATCGAGCAGCAAATGGAAGAGCAAGTCAGAGTGATCTACAGGTGCAGGTAGAATGCATGGAAGGAACGAAGAATGGGTTGCAGATGGAAAGGAGCAAGCATGGATTCTAGAGCAAGCATGGGTGATGTCGTCGCACGGGCGACATCCCTATGGCGCAGCTTCAGCCACGAGATGAGCCGCGTCTCCACGGCGACTCTCGCCCTTGCCCTCGCCGATGATGGTGCAGTGCGGTGCGATGCAGCCGACGATCGCCTTCCTCTGACGCCTCTCTCCTTTCTTTTCGTTATGATCGAAGCCGAACAGCCAGGGAGATGTGATGGATTCCTGACCAAAGCAGGGGTTTTCCTGCAAAAGTGTCGTGCCACCGTCGACCAAACGAGGGTTTTTCCTGCAAAAGTGCCGCGCCACCGCCCGCAAAGGCCAGCTGGCGCCTTCAAGTGGTCAGCATGTGGTCAAATGAAGTGGCGACGAGTGGCGTACGGTGAACAGTGACCGTACACTCACGTCTTCTCGTATTGAGTGAGCATATTAGATGCATTTTTAAGTATGATGATCAAACCGTGCTTTCTTCGCAAGTTCAAGTACCGCCAGTGCATTTTACTCAAAAAAGAATAAGAACACAAAAGAAAGGAAAATTTCTCTGGAGCAATGTGACGCCCCCGATTTGACCGTACGCTAATCATGCACGCAAATGTGTACGATCAAAACCAAGGACTCACAGGTAGATATGACAACACAACTCTACAAATAAAATAAGTCATACAAGCATCATATTACAAGCCAGGGGCCTCGAGGGCTCGAATATAAGAGCTCGATCATAGACGAGTCAGCGAAAGCAACAATATCTGAGTACAGACATAAGTTAAACAAGTTTGCCTTAAGAAGACTAGCACAAACTGGGATACAGATCGAAAGAGGCGCAGGCCTCCTGCCTGGGATCCTCCTAACTACTCCTGGTCGTCGTCAGCGGGCAGCACGTAGTAGTAGGCACCTCCGATGTAGTAGGAGTCGTCGTCGACGGTGGCGTCTGGATCCTGGGCTCCAACATCTGGTTGCGACAACCAGGTAGAAGGGATAGGGGGAAAAGAGGGAGAAAGCAACCGTGAGTACTCATCCAAAGTACTCGCAAGCAAGGAGCTACACTACATATGCATGGGTAAATGTGTAAAGGACCATATCGGTGGACTGAACTGCAGAAAGCCAGAATAAGAGGGGGATAGCTAATCCTTTCGAAGACTACGCTTCTGGCAGCCTCTGTCTTGCAGCATGTAGAAGAGAGTAGACTGAAGACCTCCAAGTAGCATCGTATAGCATAATCCTAACCGATGATCCTCCCCTCGTCGCCCTGTGAGAGAGCGATCACCGGTTGTATCTGGCACTTGGAAGGGTGTGTTTTATTAAGTATCTGGTTCTAGTTGTCATAAGGTCAAGGTACAACTCCAAGTCATCCTATTACCGAAGATCACGGCTATTCAAATAGATTAACTTCCCTGCAGGGGTGCACCACATAACCCAACACGCTGGATCACATTTGGCCGGACACACTTTCCTGGGTCATGCCCGGCCTCAGAAGATCAACACGTCGCAGCCCTACGTAGGCACAACAGAGAGGTCAACACGCCGGTCTAAATCCTATGGCGCAGGGGTCTGGGCCCATCGCTCATTGCACACCTGCACGTTGCAAGGGCGGCCGAAAGCAGACCTTGCCTAGCAGGCATTCCAGTCCAATCCGGCGCGCGCCGCTCAGTCGCTGACGTCATGAAGGCTTCGGTTGATACCACGACGTCGAGTGCCCATAACTGTCCCCGTGTAGATGGTTAGTGCGTATAGGCCAGTAGCCAGACTCAGATCAAATACCAAGATCTCGTTAAACGTGTTAAGTATCTGCGAACGCCGACCAGGGCCAGGCCCACCTCTCTCCTAGGTGGTCTCAACCTGCCCCTGTCGCTCCGCCACAAAGTAACAGTCGGGGGCCGTCGGGAACCCAGGCCCACCTCTACCGGGATGGAGCCACCTGCCCCTTCAGCCCCCATCTCCGAACAGTATCATAAGTAATGTAACTGTGTAAAGTATTTAGTATATGCCCGTGATCACCTCCCGAAGTGATCACGGCCCAGTAGTATAGCATGGCAGACGGACAAGAGTGTAGGGCCACTGATGGAACACTAGCATCCTATACTAAGCAGTAGGATAGCAGGTAATGGTAACAACAGTAGTAGCAAGGACAGGCTATGCATCAGGATAGGAATAACGGAAAGCAGTAACATGCTACGCTACTCTAATGCAAGCAGTATAGAGAAGAGTAGGCGATATCTGGTGATCAAAGGGGGGGCTTGCCTGGTTGCTCAGACAAGAAGGAGGGGTCGTCGGTGACGTAGTCGACCACAAGGGCATCAGCATCGTCACGGGGTCTACCGGAAAGAAGTAACGGAGGGGGAACACAATAAACAACAGAGCAATCAAAGTATAACATGGCAATGCGTGGTGCTAGAGGTGACGTGACGCGGTAGTAAGTGATACTGGTGAAGGGGGAAACATCCGGGAAAGTATTCCCGGTGTTTCGTGTTTTCGGGCAGGGGAGCCGGAGGGGGAAAGTTGCGAGTTTGATATGTTAGGGGTGCGTGGCGGACGAACGGGCTGCGTATCCGGGTTCGTCTCGTCGTTTTGAGCAACTTTCATGTACAAAGTTTTTCCATCCGAGCTACGGTTTATTTTCTATTAATTTTAAAAGATTTTAAATCATTTTAGGATTTATTTAATTATTTTAATTCGAAAATTAGAGGTTAAATGCTATGGATACACATAAGTGTACCCAGAGGTGTACACATGGGGCTGACTGGTGGGGACAGGGGGCTGACTCAACAGCCCAGTCAGCAGTCAAAGTTTGACTGTTGACTGGTCAACCTGACAGATGGGGTCCGTTGACTGGGTCAACTGCACAGTCAGCAGTCAACAGTCCTGTTGACTTAGTCAAACTTAAGTGTGGGTCCCACTGTCATTGACTGTTAACTAACTAACTATGTTAATTAGGTTAACTAGTGTTTAGGTTAAACTAAAAAGAATTAATTAAGTTAATTAATTACTAAATTAATTAATTAATAATTATTTTTATTATATATTTATTTTTAATATATATTTTTTTAAATCCTTTTTTAAATAACGTTCCAGGGGCTGGGCCCAACATGTCAATGGCCCAGAGGCCTAGCGGTTTTGGGCGCTGGTTGCAGGCATAGCCCGAACGGGCGCACGCCCAGGGGCGGGCAAAACCGACCGGTGGCGAGCGGGCGCAAGGGCAGCGGTGGCCGGAGCGATGGCGGGCAGGGGGCCTCGGTGGTCGAGACGTGCGGGCATGCGGGTGCGGGCGAAGCCGCAGCCCGCCTGGTAGCAAGGTGAGGCCGGAGCAGGGTCTGCTCGGCGCGGCCGGTGCAGCCGGCCGGCGCGGGCGCGGCCGAGCCATGGTCAGCGGCAGGAGGCAGGGGGGCCAGTGCGGGGGGCGGCGACGCATCGGCGGGTCGGTGGCGCGAGGCGCGCTGCGGCGCCGGCAAACAGCGGGACAGCGAGCGGCAGTGGAGGGACCGCGGCAAAACTGTACGGGACAGAGGGAGAGACGGGGGAGGGCGAGGCCCTCACCGGCGATGTAGAGACCAGGGGGGCGGCGAGGCTCGAGGTGGCTTTAGGGAGGAGGACAGGGACGATGCGCGGGCGAGTGGAGGCAGGCCGGCGGGGAGGTCCGACGTCGTGGCCTCCGGCGATGTCCTCGGGCGGCGGCGTCGAGGCGATCCGGCGACGGCAAGGGATCAGTGGCGTATCCGCGCGATGAGGGTGAGGTGGAGGTGGGATGAGGCGGCGGCGAGGAACGCCAGTGGCATCGGCAGGGGCGGGGCGTCGTGCCCTGCCCAGATCGGGCAGAGGGGGGGCGAGGAGCAAGGGGGAGTGGGGGTTTCGTCCCCGATCCAATCTGGATCGGGAGGGGGTGGGAACGACGTGGGGGGGGGGGGAGTGCGGGTGGTTGGGTTAGGGTTTGACCAGGGGTGGGGGTTATGGGAGTGAGGGGTGTGGCTGGTTGGGCCGGTGGCCGAACGGGCCGGCCTGCTGGGCCGAAGCCCAGTGGGGGGCCTTTCTCTCTTTTCCTTTTGTTTGTTTTCTGTTTTCTTTTATTATTTCTTTCTTTCTTTATTTTAGTTGCATTTTAATTTAGTAAAATATACACTTAGTATCTAACTTAGTGTTTCAACTTAGTCCATAGTCACAAAAAAATCTAGACCCCAAATAACTTAGTTTGACATTTTATTAATTATAAAAGGTATTTAATTAATCGTTTTGCTACTGTTTTATTTATCTCATAGTATTTAAACGTTTTATAAATGTGCAGTTTTCCCATCATAATTATCTATGCAATATTTGGTTCACTCCGAACATTTTAGTTTTAATATTTGAAAACTTTTATCGTTTGCCTGATTTTGAATTTGAATTTGAATCTGTTTCGAACTAACTCGAGATTAGCAACTATAATTGAGGTGACGTGGCATCATTAGCAGAGGAGCACTGTAGGTTAATTACCCGGGCGTCACAATTCTCCTCCACTACAAGAAATCTCGTCCCGAGATTTAAGAGGGGAAGTGCGGGGAAGGGATTAGGTTGCAAAATTCTAACGGGTCTTGTTGGTCTTGGTTACTCTTCTCGAGGAGGTCGATCCATTACATTGTTGTCTTCACTTCTCTGCTTCAGGTCATCATGGTGATGTCGTCCTTTTCTCGGGAACTCCAACGTACTTACGAATAGGTAAGGGGCAGCTCGGCTACGACAGAATGCTTATGAGAGAAACAATCTAGGGGTTAACCCATGAATGAGCATAAGATTATCTCTCGAGTTGAACATATCGAATACATCAAGAGTAAGGTACGAAGGTACAATAAGAGGTTCCAAGTGGATAGATAGTTGCTCGAAGTCTGAACCAGAGTGAGAAAGGGTTTCAGAGCAGCGAGAGTAAGTATTGCGTCTGATACCAGAATAGAGCACTAGGAAGGTGGCCCGTGAATTAAATACGAAGCCAAGCGCGAGGAATAACTTCGACAACAGGGTGTATAGGAGAGTCAGGTTTCAATCCTGTGGAACTGTGGGTTATGGGCCCACCATGTGGGTTAAAACTAGGAAGGGCGTTGACATCTTGCATGGTCATGTAGGCAAGGCATGTCAGAGATTAGTCTGTCGGTTATGTCAACAACAACATCGCTACCAAGGGCGAGGGACGAAGAGAACCATTTTCCTGCTCGTTGAACGAGGCGGACCATTAGGCAAAGTTTCTCGTCCATCGGTGGTTACCGGAATGTCAACAACAATAGTAACAGGGTCTTACTGACAGAGTTGTACACTGAGGTGCTTATAAAAGCAGTGACGTATTACTGCTTAGATCATATAAACCTCAAGAAGTTTAAACAGAACAATGGAAAGGAGAATGTGATTATCAGATTAAACAGAACAATGGAAAGGAAAATGTGTTTAAACACATATTTCGGGGGTATATCCTTCCCAAGAACAAGCAGAGTATGATATCCAAGCCCGGATATTAAGTAGAAAAGCCTCTGGGTAAGGGGAGAGAAATTTCATGACATTATCCATATAGCGTTGTTTGGATAATTGAGCAAGAAACAATTAGCATTGGGCTTCAAATGTTCTTGTTGATGAAGAGAGTACCACAGACATGCTTTGAGATAGCATTGACATGGTCTTCAATCAAAGGTCGTATACAAAGGATTCACCAGGAACAATTTATAAAGAAAGTCATTCCATTTCCTCATGGAAGAATGGTTATCCTTGCTAAAAAGGAAACTAAAACATTAGGTACTCCGGTGAGGTGTGCTAGGCATGACATCGCCTTACCGAGTCATATAAGGACCAATGTTATGACTCTTGAAAAATGTTCCAACCATCATATATGACCGAGGTTCAGATCCGATTGGTGTCAGGATACCTCAGACATTAGGATGCCTGAGAAGAAAAAGGTCCAACATAATTTTGACGAGATGACCATGTAAGATTCTCGGGGAAATGAACTATGGAAGCGAGTTCCAAAACAAGAGTTCATCATTAAACCAAGAAGAGGATGAGGAGGTAGCTAATGAACTCAGTGACAATTCATTGATATCTCCAAAATATGGATTTCCACGATTATGTGAACAAGGAGATAACATTTTCAGATCAAATAATATAATGAAGTATGCTCGAGGAAAACATACACAATTAAACATTGGTTGAAAGGTGTGCCCGAATTATGGGTTGGGTTGCACGACCAATGTCAGAATGGTGATTCAATAATCAATAGTCTAAGAATGAACGGATATGGCAAGAAGTATCACTTGTACCAAGAATGCATAAGAGGTGGTGAAATTCCCACAACATTCTTGACATAAAAGGTGCAATATCCAAGGTAAAGAAGAACAATGCTGGGTAGCAAGGAACTCAAGGTATAACACAAAACACGAACAAGTTTGTGTCGAACGGAAGGCAATAAAGTGGTAGATGATAAAACAAATCATCAAGGGCAAGGATGGTATTTCTCATCATGAATTCGATATAAATCTTGGAAGAGCTCAGGATGTTGCTGATGACCACGACACATTTGTCGAGAGATTTCATGAAGATGTAATCGGTCGGCGATGACATCAAGTCAAATGATGATGCAGCAAAAGTCAAATAATACTTGAAGAAGAACTCATAAGAAGTTAAGCAGTTCCGTGATAATCTCGAGATACCAGAGGGGGTAATACTCGATGATAGATCACAGTAGAGGTTGGACTGGGGTATTGCTCTACAGAAGACAAGCACTTAAACTTGCACGTGAAATGGTATTTAAAGGAAAACATGGTCGGAACCATGATTGCAAAAGGCCAGATCCCGGATATAAGATGAACTCATACCAAAGGAATAATTTAATTTAAGAGAAGCTTTAATGATAAGATCTACATCGTGTCCATGGGCATGAACACAAAGTTCAAGGTCGACTCCCACTTCTCCAATGCATAACCTTTCATTCATTTCTCACTTTCAAAGAAGTTGTAGTGTTTGAAATTTTATCTAGCAAAATACCAGAAGTGTATGACTCGTGAAAACTTTCGAGTTCACACAGTTTAGAGAAGGCATATGTTCAACCCATAGGGGCTTCTTACAAACATATACCACAAGTTTCAAGAGTAAATATCACAAGCTCGAAAGTAGAGCAAGGTTGAGAAAGTAGATGATACCATTTGCCAAAGGCATTATGTATCCGAGGGAAGGCTCACAAGGTTATTGAATATGAAGGACGCTGTCGGATAAAATCCATTAAAGGATCTGCCGGTCCATAACAGAGCTGACGTGAGCACCGGCACACAACCAGAGGAAGTAACAATGCAAAGGCATTGGATTATGGAAACAACTGACTAATCCAGAGCTCAAATGCAAAGGAATTATGATTTTCAAATCAAGGGATCAGAAGCAATGTTCTGATTAGGGATGGATAAGTTGAATAGCCTTAGGGGTACAATCGACGGCAATTGGATTTGTTGAGAACCAACTCATGTTTAAAATGACATCTGAGCCGGAAAGATAATTTAGAAGGATCAACTGATGATTGCGTGCATTTGCACTCATGTTGAATAAAAGGGATCAAAATGACGGTGTCTAAGGATACTAACGAATATTGTCAGACATATGGAAAGCATCCATCATGCAAACAGACAAGTATTGCAGAGCAATAAGCTACTAAGGATTTTTTGGAGGATCGAATAGTATTTCGATGACCATTGTGAAACATATGAACAACTGGGGGATGAGCGGATACTCGATAAGTGTGAGAATTATCCATAGGGGTATTCAGGTGACAAAGAACAGCAAGGCAGTAAGCTCAAAGGATTATCGAAACAACGACGAGTATTTCGGGGTATCTTGTAATAACAAGACCAACTGGGAATAAAAGAAAGAACGACATGTGTAAGTATTTATCCATAGGGATTTTTCGGTGGTAGGGAATTGCAAAATCAATGGCACAAAGTTTCAGGAGAACATCAGAGAGTATTATCAGAATCTTCTGTTGAAGCAGTCGATCATCTGTAATGAAGGGCTCTCCAGGAGAAAGTGATAACGAGATCCTAATGTTAGATTTAGCAAAATTTATTTAACCCGAATAGAAGAAAATTCAAAGTCCCAGAGTAAGGATCGAGGAGTAAAAGATCCTAATACCACCCAGAGGGCGACGTGGGCCCGTAAGCCGCACAGCCATGTTAGTAAAAGTTTTTCAATGACTAGACTCGACTTCGGCCAAGGAGTTGGAAAGGGGGATTCCTACAGGCATTCGGCTCTAATACCAACTTGTGACGCCCCCGATTTGACCGTACACTAATCATGCATGCAAATGTGTACGATCAAAACCAAGGACTCACGGGTAGATATCACAACACCACTCTACAAATAAAATAAGTCATACAAGCATCATATTACAAGCCAGGGGCCTCGAGGGCTCAAATACAAGAGCTCGATCATAGACGAGTCAGCGAAAGCAACAATATCTGAGTACAGACATAAGTTAAACAAGTTTGCCTTAAGAAGGCTAGCACAAACTGGGATACAGATCGAAAGAGGCGTAGGCCTCCTGCCTGGGATCCTCCTAACTACTCCTGGTCGTCGTCAGCGGGCAGCACGTAGTAGTAGGCACCTCCGATGTAGTAGGAGTCGTCGTCGACGGTGGCGTCTGGATCCTGGGCTCCAACATCTGGTTGCGACAACCAGGTAGAAGGGATAGGGGAAAAGAGGGAGAAAGCAACCGTGAGTACTCATCCAAAGTACTCGCAAGCAAGGAGCTACACTACATATGCATGGGTAAATGTGTAAAGGACCATATCGGTGGACTGAACTGCAGAAAGCCAGAATAAGAGGGGGATAGCTAATCCTTTTGAAGACTACGCTTCTGGCAGCCTCCGTCTTGCAACATGTAGAAGAGAGTAGACTAAAGACCTCCAAGTAGCATCATATAGCATAATCCTAACCGATGATCCTCCCCTCGTCGCCCTGTGAAAGAGCGATCACCGGTTGTATCTGGCACTTGGAAGGGTGTGTTTTATTAAGTATCCAGTTCTAGTTGTCATAAGGTCAAGGTACAACTCCAAGTCATCCTGTTACCGAAGATCACGGCTATTCGAATAGATTAACTTCCCTGCAGGGGTGCACCACATAACCCAACACGCTCGATCCCATTTGGCCGGACACACTTTCCTGGGTCATGCCCGGCCTCGGAAGATCAACACGTCGCAGCCCTACCTACGCACAACAGAGAGGTCAGCACGTCGGTCTAAATCCTATGGCGCAGGGGTCTGGGCCCATCGCCCATTGCACACCTGCACGTTGCGAGGGCGACCGAAAGCAGACCTTGCCTAGCAGGCGTTCCAGTCCAATCCGGCGCGCGCCGCTCAGTTGCTGACGTCACGAAGGCTTCGGTTGATACCACGACGTCGAGTGCCCATAACTGTCCCCGCGTAGATGGTTAGTGCGTATAGGCCAGTAGCCAGACTCAGATCAAATACCAAGATCTCGTTAAACGTGTTAAGTATCTGCGAATGCCGACCAGGGCCAGGCCCACCTCTCTCCTAGGTGGTCTCAACCTGCCCCTGTCGCTCCACCACAAAGTAACAGTCGGGGGCCGCCGGAAACCCAGGCCCACCTCTACCGGGATGGAGCCACCTGCCCCTTCAGCCCCCATCTCCGAACAGTATCATAAGTAATGTAACTGTGTAAAGTATTTAGTATATGCCCGTGATCACCTCCCGAAGTGATCACGGCCCAGTAGTATAGCATGGCAGACGGACAAGAGTGTAGGGCCACTGATGGAACACTAGCATCCTATACTAAGCAGTAGGATAGCAGGTAATGGTAACAACAGTAGTAGCAAGGACAGGCTATGCATCAGGATAGGAATAACGGAAAGCAGTAACATGCTACGCTACTCTAATGCAAGCAGTATAGAGAAGAGTAGGCGATATCTAGTGATCAAAGGGGGGGCTTGCCTGGTTGCTCAGACAAGAAGGAGGGGTCGTCAGTGACGTAGTCGACCACAGGGGCATCAGCATCGTCACGGGGTCTACCGGAAAGAAGTAACGAAGGGGGAACACAATAAACAACAGAGCAATCAAAGTATAACATGGCAATGCGCGGTGCTAGAGGTGACGTGACGCGGTAGTAAGTGATACTAGTGAAGGGGGAAACATCCGGGAAAGTATTCCCGGTGTTTCGCGTTTTCGGGCAGGGGAGCCGGAGG
This sequence comes from Triticum urartu, assembly GCF_056163025.1. Taxonomy (NCBI): domain Eukaryota; kingdom Viridiplantae; phylum Streptophyta; class Magnoliopsida; order Poales; family Poaceae; genus Triticum; species Triticum urartu. The sequence goes on from NC_141878.1 coordinate 514,063,916, forward strand.
GGGAAAGTTGCGAGTTTGATATATTAGGGGTGCGTGGCGGATGAACGGGCTGCGTATCCGGGTTCGTCTCGTCGTTCTGAGCAACTTTCATGTACAAAGTTTTCCCATCCGAGCTACGGTTTATTTTCTATTAATTTTAAAAGATTTTAAATCATTTTAGGATTTATTTAATTATTTTAATTCGAAAATTAGAGGTTAAATGCTATGGATACACATAAGTGTACCCAGAGGTGTACACATGGGGCTGACTGGTGGGGACAGGGGGCTGACTCAACAGCCCAGTCAGCAGTCAAAGTTTGACTATTGACTGGTCAACCTGACAGATGGGGTCCGTTGACTGGGTCAACTGCACAGTCAGCAGTCAACAGTCCTGTTGACTTAGTCAAACTTAAGTGTGGGTCCCACTGTCATTGACTGTTAACTAACTAACTATGTTAATTAGGTTAACTAGTGTTTAGGTTAAACTAAAAAGAATTAATTAAGTTAATTAATTACTAAATTAATTAATTAATAATTATTTTTATTATATATTTATTTTTAATATATATTTTTTAAAATTCTTTTTTTAATAACGTTCCAGGGGCTGGGCCCCACATGTCAATGGCCCAGAGGCATAGCGGTTTTGGGCGCTGGTTGCGAGCATAGCCCGAACGGGCGCACGCCCAGGGGCGGGCAAAACCGACCAGCGGCGAGCGGGCGCAAGGGCAGCGGTGGCCGGAGCGATGGCGGGCAGGGGGCCTCGGTGGTCTGGACGTGCGGGCATACGGGTCGGGCGAAGCCGCAGCCCGCCTGGTAGCAAGGTGAGGCCGGAGCGGGGTCTGCTCGGCGCGGCCGGTGCAGCCGGCCGGCACGGGCGCGGCCGAGCCATGGTCAGCGGTAGGAGGCAGGGGGGGCAGTGCGGGGGGGGGGGGGGGGGGGCGGGCGGGCGGCGACGCATCGGCGGGTCGGCGGCGCGAGGCGCGCTGCGGCGCCGACGAACAGCGGGACAGTGAGCGACAGTGGAGGGGACCGCGGCAAAACTGTACGGGACAGAGGGGGAGACGGGGGAGGGCGAGGCCCTCACCGGCGATGTAGAGACCAGGGGGGCGGCGAGGCTCGAGGTGGCTTTGGGGAGGAGGACGGGGACGATGCGCGGGCGGAGTGGAGGCAGGCCGGCGGGGAGGTCCGACGTCGTGGCCTCCGGCGAGGTCCTCGGGCGGCGACGTCGAGGCGATCCGGCGACGGCAAGGGATCAGTGGCGTATCCGCGCAACGAGTGCGAGGTGGAGGTGGGATGAGGCGGCGGCGAGGAACGCTGGCGGCATCGGCAGGGGCGGGGCATCGTGCCCGGCCCAGATCGGGCAGAGAGGGGGCGAGGAGCGAGGGGGGGTGGGGGTTTCGTCCCTGATCCAATCTGGATCGGGAGGAGGGTGGGAACGACGTGGGGGGGAGTGCGGGTGGTTGGGTTAGGGTTTGATCAGGGTGGGGGTTATGGGAGTGAGGGGTGTGGCCGGTTGGGCCGGTGGCCGAACGGGCCGGCCTGCTGGGCCGAAGCCCATTGGGGGGGGCCTTTCTCTCTTTTCCTTTTTTCCTTTTGTTTGTTTTCTGTTTTCTTTTATTATTTCTTTCTTTCTTTATTTTAGTTGCATTTTAATTTAGTAAAATATACACTTAGTATTTCAACTTAGTCCATAGTCACAAAAAAATCTAGACCCCAAATAACTTAGTTTGACATTTTATTAATTATAAAAGGTATTTAATTAATCGTTTTGCTACTGTTTTATTTATCTCATAGTATTTAAACATTTTATAAATGTGCGGTTTTCCCATCATAATTATATATGCAATATTTGGTTCACTCCGAACATTTTAGTTTTAATATTTGAAAACTTTTATCGTTTGCGTGATTTTGAATTTGAATTTGAATCGGTTTCGAACTAACTCGAGATTAGCAACTATAATTGAGGTGACGTGGCATCATTAGGAGAGGAGCACTGTAGCTTAATTACCCGGGCGTCACAAGCAACCAGGGGAAAAAAATCTTATACAACCAAGGTCGTAAGCAACCTCAGATGAGACTATATCTGGCCATCCATCAGGCCGGGCCGGGCCTAACAAAGCCCAAGACAAAAAACCTAGGCCTATGCCCAGCCTGGCCCAACAGTAGGTCCTGGTTTTTAGGCCCAAGCCTGGCCCGACGGTGAAAAAGTCCGCTGGACCTCAGGACTCGGGCCAGGCCCCTTCCCTAAAACGTGAGAAAGCCAGGCCCAGCCCCGACTGACGTGTGCTTCAGTATCAAAACTCAGGCCCAGGCCCGCCCCGCGGGCAAGAACGGGCTAGGTCAGGCTTTTTAGGGTCGAGTCGGGTTGGGCCGTCCGGGCCGGGCCGGTCGGGATTTTTAGACCCACCTCGATTCTTGACACATGTCCTTTTCAATCTCAAAGCACCAGTCACTTCCGCTTGCTGATTACCATCCTTTCTTTCTTTTGACAACTGAAAGTCCCACCCACTTCTCGCTGGCGGCGGCCATGCGGCACGACGACGCGTCTTCCTCGATGTAGTAGTGGGGGATACCTATCCATCTGCTTCATTACGAGTGCAATCATTCATGGCGACGGACCGCATCAGGTCTTGTCACCGGCGGACGCGCGGCACGCCGGCGGGGATGGAGCCCCCAAAAGGATGGAATGCGACGAGCAGGGGAGCTGCGGCCGGCGGCAGGGAGCGCCACTTCAATGATGTGGAGAGCAGCCAGGGCAAATTACGCCGGCGGCCGGAGAATGGTGCAGCCGGTACATCAATCTGGGCTACAGAAATCGGGATTTGGTACAGGAAAATGATGAAAGAAGCTGATAGCTACTTTGAGATTCGGTTTGACATGTGTCAAACATCCGAGGTGGTCCCCAATTTGGGTCTGTATGACCCGGTCGTATAGGATTTTTTTCCAGCAACCAGATCCCTGAAAGAAAATTTTCATAGCCAAACCCTTAAAACTTAACTCATTAAAAAATTAACACAAATAAATTTCTTTCGAGACCATGGATTTAGAGCTTACTACCCACTTACTTCATTAAATGACACCATAGGTATATACTTCACCAGTTCGTCACTATGAGGTCACTACAAGCACTGATCCAAAGAAAACAACAGAAAAACTACACACTTTAATGGAAACACAACTTCCTTGACTGCTTCTACATGTTAAGTCAATATTTTCTCCATCTCCTTATTGCTCTTCTCTGTTGCCTTCTCTAGCATGCACACTTGTTTCTTCTTTGTCTTCTCAAACTTAGACATTACGTCATCTTCAATCTCATTTATAGCAACTAGTGCACCAACATCCAATAGACCTCCCTTGATCAATTACAAATGTATTCTTCTTCCCAAAACCAAAAGTTGCAAGATTTGTTTTGAGTAGGAGCAGTCAAGGAAGTTATATCTTCTTCGAGACCTGACACGTCACCAACTAGTGCACCAACATCCAATAGACCTCTCTTGCTCAATCTGGGATGTTCTATCGTCTTTGAGACCCGGCGCATCACCAGCCGTCAGCGGTCATCACACTTGATGATTGGTAGAGGCACACCCATGAGTAGCTAGGCGAGAGTTGAGCTTTGCCTATCGGGCGACGAGTATGTGTTGTTGGAAATATGCCCTAGAGGCAATAATAAATTGATTATTATTATATTTCCTTGTTCATGATAATCGTTTATTATCCATGCTATAATTGTATTGATAGGAAACTCACATACATGTGTGGATACATAGACAACACCATGTCCCTAGTAAGCCTCTAGTTGACTAGCTCGTTGATCAATAGATGGTTACGGTTTCCTGACCATGGACATTGGATGTCATTGATAACGGGATCACATCATTAGGAGAATGATGTGATGGACAAGACCCAATCCTAAGCCTAGCACAAAGATCGTGTAGTTCGTATGCTAAAGCTTTTCTAATGTCAAGTATCATTTCCTTAGACCATGAGATTGTGCAACTCCCGGATACCGTAGGAGTGCTTTGGGTGTGCCAAACGTCACAACGTAACTGGGTGGCTATAAAGGTACACTACAGGTATCTCCGAAAGTGTCTGTTGGGTTGGCACGAATCGAGACTGGGATTTGTCACTCCGTGTAAACGGAGAGGTATCTCTGGGCCCACTCGGTAGGACATCATCATAATGTGCACAATGTGATCAAGGAGTTGATCACGGGATGATGTGTTACGGAACGAGTAAAGAGACTTGCCGGTAACGAGATTGAACAAGGTATCGGGATACCGACGATCGAATCTCGGGCAAGTATCGTACCGCTAGACAAAGGGAATTGTATACAGGATTGATTAAGTCCTTGACATCGTGGTTCATCCGATGAGATCATCGTGGAACATGTGGGAGCCAACATGGGTATCCAGATCCCGCTGTTGGTTATTGACCGGAGAGTCACCTCGGTCATGTCTGCATGTCTCCCGAACCCGTAGGGTCTACACACTTAAGGTTCGGTGACGCTAGGGTTATAGAGATATTAGTATGCGGTAACCCGAAAGTTGTTCGGAGTCCCGGATGAGATCCCGGACGTCACGAGGAGTTCCGGAATGGTGCGGAGGTAAAGAATTATATATAGGAAGTGCTATTTCGGCCATCGGGACAAGTTTCGGGGTCACCGGTATTGTACCGGGACCACCGGAAGGGTCCCAGGGGTCCACCGGGTGGGGCCACCTGCCCCGGGGGGCCACATGGGCTGTAGGGGGTGTGCCTTGGCCTATATGGGCCAAGGGCACCAGCCCCAAGAGGCCCATGCGCCAAGAGAAGAGGAAAAGGGAGAGTCCTAAAGGGGGAAGGCACCTCCGAGGTGCCTTGGGGAGGATGGACTCCTCCCCCCCCACCCTTGGCCGCACCCTTCCTTGGAGGAAGGGGCAAGGGCTGCGCCTCCCCCCTCTCCCTTGGCCCTATATATAGTGGGGAAAAGGAGGAGCAAATATACCTAAGGCCTGGCGCCTCCCTCTCCCTCCCGTGACACATCTCCCTCCTCCCGCAGCGCTTAACGAAGCCCTGTTGGAATCCCGCTACTTCCACCACGCCGTCGTGCTGCTGGATCTCCATCAACCTCTCCTTCCCCCTTGCTGGATCAAGAAGGAGGAGACGTCGCTGTTCCGTACGTGTGTTGAACGCGGACGTGCCGTCCGTTCGGCGCTAGGATCATCGGTGATTTGAATCACGACGAGTACGACTCCATCAACCCCGTTCTCTTGAACGCTTCCGCGCGCGATCTACAAGGGTATGTAGATCCAATCCTCCCTCGTTGCTAGATGACTCCATAGATTGATCTTGGTGACACGTAGGAAAATTTTGAATTTATGCTACGTTCCCCAACAGTGGCATCATGAGCTAGGTCTATTGCGTAGATTCTATGCATGAGTAGAACACAAAGTAGTTGTGGGTGTTGGTTTTGTTCAATATGCTTGCCGTTACTAGTCTTATATTGATTCGGCGGCATCGTGGGATGAAGCGGCCCGGACCGACCTTACACGTACTCTTACGTGAGACAGGTTCCACCGACTGACATGCACTAGTTGCATAAGGTGGCTAGCGGGTGTCTGTCTCTCCTACATTAGTCGGATCGGATTCGATGAAAAGGGTCCTTATGAAGGGTAAATAGCAATTGGCATATCACGTTGTGGTCTTTGCGTAGGTAAGAAATGTTCTTGCTAGAAACCCATAGCAGCCACGTAAAACATGCAAACAACAATTAGAGGACGTCTAACTTGTTTTTGCAGGGTATGCTATGTGATGTGATATGGCCAAAGGATGTGATGAATGATATATGTGATGTATGAGATGATCATGTTCTTGTAATAGGAATCACGACTTGCATGTCGGTGAGTATGACAACCGGCAGGAGCCATAGGAGTTGTCTTAATTTATTTATGACCTGCGTGTCAACATAAACGTCATGTAATTACTTTACTTTATTGCTAACCGTTAGCCATAATAGTAGAAGTAATAGTTGGCGAGACAACTTCATGAAGACACGATGATGGAGATCATGATGATGGAGATCATGGTGTCATGCCGGTGACGATGATGATCATGGAGCCCCGAAGATGGAGATCAAAAGGAGCAATATGATATTGGCCATATCATGTCACTATTTGATTGCATGTGATGTTTATCATGTTTATACATCTTATTTGCTTAGAACGACGGTAGTAAATAAGATGATCCCTCATTAAAATTTCAAGAAAGTGTTCCCCCTAACTGTGCACCGTTGCGACAGTTCGTTGTTTCAATGCACCACGTGATGATCGGGTGTTTGATCCAAACGTTCACATACAACGGGTGTAAGACAGATTTACACATGCAAACACTTAGGTTGACTTGACGAGCCTAGCATGTGTATAGACATGGCCTCGGAACACAGAAGACCGAAAGGTCGAGCATGAGTCGTATAGAAGATACGATCAACATGAAGATGTTCACCGATGTTGACTAGTCCGTCTCACGTGATGATCGGACACGGCCTAGTTAACTCGGATCATGTAATCACTTAGATGACTAGAGGGATGTCTATCTGAGTGGGAGTTCATAAGATGAACTTAATTATCCTGAACATAGTCAAAAGGATTTTGCAAATTATGTCGTAGCTCACACTATAGTTCTACTGTTTAGATATGTTCCTAGAGAAAAATTAGTTGAAAGTTGATAGTAGCTATTATGCGGACTAGGTCCGTAAACTGAGGATTGTCCTCATTGCTTCATAGAAGGCTTATGTCCTTAATGCACCGCTCAGTGTGCTGAACCTCGAACGTCGTCTGTGGATGTTGCGAACATCTGACATACACGTTTTGATAACTACGTGATAGTTCAGTTAAATGGTTTAGAGTTGAGGCACCGAAAACGTTTTTGAAACGTCGCGAAACATATGAGATGTTTCGAGGGCTGAAATTGGGATTTCAGGCTCGTGCCCACGTCAAGAGGTATAAGACCTCCGACGATTTTCTTAGCCTGCAAACTAAGGATAAAAGCTCAATTGTTGAGCTTGTGCTCAGATTGTCTGAGTACAACAATCATTTGAATCGAGTGGGAGTTGATCTTCCAGATGAGATAGTGATGTTTCTCCGAAGTCATTACCACCAAGCTGCTAGAGCTTCGTGATGAACTATGATATATCAGGGACATATATGATGATCCTTGAGATATTCGCGATGTTTGACACCGCGAAAGTAGAAATCAAGAAGGAGCGTCAATTGTTGATGGTTGGTGAAACCACTAGTTTCAAGAAGGGCAAGGGCAAGAAGGGATACTTCATGAAACGGCAATTCAGCTGCTGCTCTAGTGAAGAAACCCAAGGTTGAACCCAAACCCGAGACTAAGTGCTTCTGTAATAAGGGGAACAGCCACTGGAGCAGAATTACCCTAGATACTTGGTAGATTAGAAGGCTGGCAAGGTCGATAGAAGTATATTGGATATACATTGTGTTGATGTGTACTTTACTAGTACTCCTAGTAGCACCAGGGTATTAGATACCAGTTCGGTTGCTAAGTGTTAGTAACTCGAAATAAAAGCTACGGAATAAACGGAGACTAGCTAAAGGTGAGCTGATGATATGTGTTGGAAGTGTTTCCAATGTTGATATGATCAAGCACGCTCCCTCTACCATCAAGATTGGTATTAAAACCTAAATAATTGTTATTTGGTGTTTGCGTTGAGCATAGACATGATTGGATTATGTCTATCGCAATATGGTTATTCATTTAAGGAGAATAATGGTTACTCTGTTTATTTGAATAATACCTTCAAATGGTCTTACACCTAAAATGAATGGTTCATTGAATCTCGATCGTAGTGATACACATGTTCATGCCAAAAGATAGTAATGATAGTACCACATACTTGTGGCACTGCCACTTAAGTCATATCGGTATAAAACGCATGAAGAAGCTCCATGTTGATGGATCTTTGGGCTCACTCGTTTTTGAAAGGTTTGAGACATGTGAACCATGTCTATTGGTGTTTATGCATGAAGAAACTCCATGCAAATGGACCGTTTGGACTCACTTGATTTTGAATCACTTGAGACATGCAAATCATACCACATGGGCAAGATGACTGAAAGCCTCGGTTTCAGTAAAATGGAACTAGAAAGCAACTTGTTGGAAGTAATACATTTTGATGTGTGCGGTCCAATGAGTGCTGAGGCATGTAGTGGATATCGTTATGTTCTTACTTCACAGATGATTTGAGTAGATGTTGAGTATATTTACTTGATGAATCACGAGTCTGAATTATTGAAAGGTTCAAGTAATTTCAGTGTGAAGTTGAAAGATCGTCGTGACAAGAGGATAAAAGATCTATGATATGATCATAGAGATGAATATCTGAATTACGAGTTTGGCACAGAATTAAGACATTGTGGAAATTGTTTCACAACTAATACAGCCTGGAACACCATAGTGTGATGGTGTGTCCGAACATCATAACTGCACCCTATTGGATATGATGCATACCATGATGTCTCTTATCGAATTACCATGATAGTTTATGGGTTAGGCATTAAAGACAACCACATTCACTTTAAATAGGGCACCACGTAATTCCGATAAGATGACACCGTATAAACTATGGTTTAGAGAAACCTAAGCTGTCATTGCTTTAAAAGTTTGGGGCTGCGACGCTTATGTGAAAAAGTTTCAGGCTGATAAGCTCGAACCCAAAGCGGATAAATGCATCTTCATAGGACACCCAAAACAGTTGGGTATACCTCCTGTCTCAGATTCGAAAGCAATATGGGATTGTTTCTAGAATCGGGTCCTTTCTCGAGGAAAAGTTTCTCTCGAAAGAATTGAGTGGGAGGATGGTGGAGACTTGATGAGGTTATTGAACCGTCACTTCAACTAGTGTATAGCAGGGCACAAAGAGTTGTTCCTGTGGCACCTACACCAATTGAAGTGGAAGCTTATGATAGTGATCATGAAACTTCAGATCAAATCACTACCAAACCGCGTGGGATGACAAGGATGCGTACTACTTCAGAGTGGTACGTAATCCTGTCTTGGAAGTCATGTTGCTAGACAACAATGAACCTACGAGCTATGGAGAAGCGATGGTGGGCCTGGATTCCGATGAATGGCTTGAGGCCATATAATCCGAGAGAGGATCCATGTATGAAAACAAAGTGTAGACTTTGGAAGAACTACTTGATGGTCGTAAGGCTGTTGAGTACAGATGGATTTTAAAAGGAAGACGGACAATGATGGTAAATGTCACCATTAAGAAAGCTCGACTTGTCGTTAAGATGTTTACTGACAAGTTCAAGGAGTTGACTACGATGAGACTTTCTCACTCGTAGCGATGCTAAGAGTCTGTTGGAATTATATTAGCGATTACTGCATTATTATGAAATCTTGCAGATAGGATGTCAAAAAACCATTGTTTCCTCGACAATTTTCTTGAGGAAAGGTTGTATGTGATTCAACCAGAAGGTTTTGTCAATCCTGAAAGATGCTAATAAGTATGCGAAGCTCCGGCAATCCTTCTAAGGACTGGAGTAAGCATCTCGGAGTTGGAATGTACGCTTTGATGAGATGATCAAAGACTTTGGGTTTATACAAAGTTTATGAGAAACTTGTATTTCCAAAGAAGTGAGTGGGAGCACTATAGAATTTCTGATAAGTATATGTTATGGATCAGAAATGATGTAGAATTTCTAGAAAGCATATAGGGTTATTTGAAAAGTGTTTTTCAATGGAAAGCCTGGATTAAGCTACTTGAACATTGAGCATTAAGATCTATAAGGATAGATCAAAACGCTTAATGGTACTTTCAAATGAGCACATACCTTGACATGATCTTGAAGGTGTTCAAGATGGGTCAGTCAAAGAAGGAGTTCTTGCCTGAGTTGTAAGGTATGAAGTTAAAGACTTAAAGCTCGACCACGGCAGAATAAAGAGAAAGGACGAAGGTCGTCCCCTATGCTTAAGACATAGGCTCTACAGTATGCTAAGCTGTGTACCGCACCTGAAATGTGCCTTGCCATGAGTCAGTCAAGGGGTACAAGAGTGATCTAAGAATGGATCACAGGACAGTGGTCAAAGTTATCCTTAGTAACTAGTGGACTAAGGAATCTTCTCGATTATGGAGGTGGTAAAAGAGTTCGTCGTAAAGGGTTACGCCGATGCAAACTTTGACACTAATCCAGATTATTTTGAGTAGTAAACTGGATTCGTATAGTAGAACAGTTATTTGGAATAAGCTCCAAATAGAACGTGGTAGCTGCATCTAGGAGATGACATAGAGATTTGTAAAGCACACACGGATCTGAAAGGTTCAGACCCGTTGACTAAAACCTCTCTCACAAGCAACATGATCAAACCCAAAACTCATTGAGTGTTAATCACATAGTGATGTGAACTAGATTATTGACTCTAGTAAACTCTTTGGATGTTGGTTACATGGCGATGTGACCTGTGAGTGTTAATCACATGATGATGTGAACTAGATTATTGACTCTAGTGCAAGTGGGAGACTGTTGGAAATATGCCCTAGAGGCAATAATAAATTGATTATTATTATATTTCCTTGTTCATGATAATCGTTTATTATCCATGCTATAATTGTATTGATAGGAAACTCACATACATGTGTGGATACATAGACAACACCATGTCCCTAGTAAGCCTCTAGTTGACTAGCTCGTTGATCAATAGATGGTTACGGTTTCCTGACCATGGACATTGGATGTCATTGATAACGGGATCACATCATTAGGAGAATGATGTGATGGACAAGACCCAATCCTAAGCCTAGCACAAAGATCGTGTAGTTCGTATGCTAAAGCTTTTCTAATGTCAAGTATCATTTCCTTAGACCATGAGATTGTGCAACTCCCGGATACCGTAGGAGTGCTTTGGGTGTGCCAAACGTCACAACGTAACTGGGTGGCTATAAAGGTACACTACAGGTATCTCCGAAAGTGTCTGTTGGGTTGGCACGAATCGAGACTGGGATTTGTCACTCCGTGTAAACGGAGAGGTATCTCTGGGCCCACTCGGTAGGACATCATCATAATGTGCACAATGTGATCAAGGAGTTGATCACGGGATGATGTGTTACGGAACGAGTAAAGAGACTTGCCGGTAACAAGATTGAACAAGGTATCGGGATACCGACGATCGAATCTCGGGCAAGTATCGTACCGCTAGACAAAGGGAATTGTATACGGGATTGATTAAGTCCTTGACATCGTGGTTCATCCGATGAGATCATCGTGGAACATGTGGGAGCCAACATGGGTATCCAGATCCCGCTGTTGGTTATTGACCGGAGAGTCATCTCGGTCATGTCTGCATGTCTCCCGAACCCGCAGGGTCTACACACTTAAGGTTCGGTGACGCTAGGGTTATAGAGATATTAGTATGCGGTAACCCGAAAGTTGTTCGGAGTCCCGGATGAGATCCCGGACGTCACGAGGAGTTCCGGAATGGTGCGGAGGTAAAGAATTATATATAGGAAGTGCTATTTCGGCCATCGGGACAAGTTTCGGGGTCACCGGTATTGTACCGGGACCACCGGAAGGGTCCCGGGGGTCCATCGGGTGGGGCCACCTGCCCCGGGGGGCCACATGGGCTGTAGGGGGTGTGCCTTGGCCTATATGGGCCAAGGGCACCAGCCCCAAGAGGCCCATGCGCCAAGAGAAGAGGAAAAGAGAGAGTCCTAAAGGGGGAAGGCACCTCCGAGGTGCCTTGGGGAGGATGGACTCCTCCCCCCCACCCTTGGCCGCACCCTTCCTTGGAGGAAGGGGCAAGGGTTGCGCCTCCCCCCTCTCCCTTGGCCCTATATATAGTGGGGAAAAGGAGGAGCAAATATACCTAAGGCCTGGCGCCTCCCTCTCCCTCCCGTGACACATCTCCCTCCTCCCGCAGTGCTTAACGAAGCCCTGTTGGAATCCCGCTACTTCCACCACGCCGTCGTGCTGCTGGATCTCCATCAACCTCTCCTTCCCCCTTGCTGGATCAAGAAGGAGGAGACGTCGCTGTTCCGTACGTGTGTTGAACGCGGAGGTGCCGTCCGTTCGGCGCTAGGATCATCGGTGATTTGAATCACGACGAGTACGACTCCATCAACCCCGTTCTCTTGAACGCTTCCGCACGCGATCTACAAGGGTATGTAGATCCAATCCTCCCTCGTTGCTAGATGACTCCATAGATTGATCTTGGTGACACGTAGGAAAATTTTGAATTTATGCTACGTTCCCCAACATGTGTTGGCGGTTGGACGATGATGCAAGCGACGATGTGAGGAAAACATACCGCGAGGCGACGCAGTGAGCTCCGGATGGCTGTGTGGTTTGGTTTTTATGACCAACCCGACAAAATACAACGTCGTCGGGGCGTCGAATCTGGCGATGACGGCAACTGGCGTAGACACATTGAATCCGACAGCATGGGGACATGCGGCGACCAAATCAAAGTGGGAGGAGGAGCGACGGGCGCTACAGAGCGACTACGGTGATGTGTGGTGGCCTAGAAAGGCAAGGACCACCGCGCTGGAGTGGATGCGGTCTATTAGGCCTTGTTTGATAGGAAGGGATTGCAGAGGTTTCGGGAGGGGGGATTTCAGGGGATTTGGTGAATCCCCATCTTCCACCCAATCCCCTCAAAACCCCTTGAATCCTCAAAACCCTTCCTTTGACAATCCTCTTTGTTTAAAATTTTTATTTGGTAGAAAAGGTTTATCATGTTGACATAACATGGTGTAGAACATTTAAAAATCCAATCTTTACAATGTAACCCTTATATCCTTGCTGCAGAATTGATAAAAATGACTTGGAGCAGCAGCACCACCTCTTTATCATAACAACATACTTTGAAGCAGCTTGTTTATCACCAAGCTCATAGGCCGTGCTGCTGTGTTCACAAGATGAAATCAATATCTCATCACAACAACTACATAATTTATCATAACAACATGTCTTTGAATAAGAACATATCAGAACCTCCCAATCAATAATTAAAAATGAAACAGGGAAAATCAGGTATATTCCAATCAGGTTACATCATATCATATCTTTCAATTCGGGCAATACTCCAATTTGCAAATAAGTACAGACTCAAAACATGAACTCACAGTATCTATATAATCTGTGTACACGATATCAGAAGCATGAAACATTACACCATGCGGATTGAAAATGAATAACTATGCATTTATCCTACAGTTGCTGCTTCAAGGGCCACCTGGAAAATAAGATGGTCCACTGCAGAATATGAGATTAACTTAGTTTTCAGATCACTGGGCATCTGACTGACATAGCCATCTTAGTGAGATTCCACAACTACAGAATTGTCTTAGCTAAACTAAATTATAGGACAACCCTGTAATTGCCAGATTTAGGATAAAGATATATGCTATCGCACTTGAGCCACTATGTGATACCAAAATCTATATACAAGGAGAACCACACAAGTTTTCATGAGCATGTGCATGCAGGGGCGGATCCAGCGTGGGGTCGTGTATGGGCGGTCGCCCCGGGTAAAATTTCTAACCCTAGGGTATTCCTACTGCTTTTTCTAATGGCCGCCATGGGAGGGAGAGAGCTCTCGTATAGATCTGTAGGTTCAATCGGAAGAAGTTACGAGCGGGAAGACAGAAGATAACGATTCGCTTGTAAGTTGTAAGATGGGCCAACGACTAAGACCCAACTAGACGTGACTATGTGAGCCCATGATTTTCTGTAAAGTTTTGGCATTCCCAATTCTGCCGACAGAAAACCAAATCAGCAAACAATGTATCGCGCGATCACCGCTCACAAAAAGTATTGCCGCCGCCTCGCCTCCGTGACGCGGCGCCCTATGCTGCCGGTCCGCAGCCTCACCATGGCACTGCCTAGGTCCTTCCCCGACCAATGGTGCTCGATGGAGAAAGAGGAATCCACTTGTTCGCGGAAGGCGGCAACGTCACCGCCCCTTTAAAACTGCAAGCGATGAGCCAATTGAGACAGCAAACAGCAAGTTCGTTCATTCTCCCCTAATCTTCTACTCTCATTCTTCCCTAATTTTCTGCTCTCATTCTCCTATATTTCTTTAATCTCTTGTTACGTTGGCCTAATTTTTCAAAGTTAAATGCTGATTTTTTTAGGGAAATTTAATTACGTACCAAATTGGATATTCTATATATGAGCATAAGAATTAGGCCTTAAATGATTTGTTTGTCGCGTTATATATTTTTCTCCTTGAGAATAAAGCTACATTGCAATATTGGTTGTATTGATCGTCTTGCCTGGATCCATACTACCTAGCCCATTAATTTTGTTCATTGTCTTCTTTCATTGCACCATGGCTTCAAAACTAAAAATCCACCCCGGGTAACTTCAAATCCTGGATCCGCCATTGTGTGCATGCAAAGGGAATCAGACACAAACAGCCTTATCTATATAATCTGGCCAACTGTCATTTTACACAGCCTTATTTTGTACGCAATGGCAGGCTAACAGTTAGGACCAGACATACTATCAATCCAAATACAGAGAAAGTTATACCAGTTGAAGAATGTCTTTGTAAAGATTTACAAAATATGCACAGTTGTATTTTGCTGATACTACACTAATCAAGGTGTTAGATTCTACACATAGCGACATCAAACAGCAGCAATTAGAGGTGAAGGTAAATAGCTGGGAACCGTGACAAAACAAAGTGATCTAATAAAGGAAATTAAACTTGAACCGCTCGATTCTGCTTGGATGTCCAAGATTAGAAGATTCCACTTTGAGCAGTGGGTGTTTAACTGAAGAAATGCCTGACATCTCTGATGAAAGGATCAGAACAGGGTATTGTTGTGCGCCAGGGGCCTGACTACGTAGCTGCTTAGACCTCCGATGAAATGAGTCGCCTCGCCTCTCCGGAAGATCATAGATGACATTTAATAAAACAGCAGCGGCGCGCAGTTCAATTTGTCAAATAACCAAAGCCTTTTAAACAAAAATGATATAGTGACAAAGAAAGAAATTCAGTTGTTATATTCAGTGTGTCAAGATTATAAGATCAATTATATGTTCAGCTCACTTAGTTGTTATAAGATCAGTAGCAAACAAAGAAATATATTCAGCTCACTTAGTTGTCACCATGAGACGAAATTCATCAAGCACAACACACACAAAAGATCAAATATAACTACGCTTAATATGATTCGTCACAAATTCAGAGTAGCAGATATTGTTCCATTAACAGATCAAGCAGCACCAGAGAAACATCCTCGTACAACCAACCACGACTATGCACTAATCATCATCCATCCAATGATTCCC
This sequence comes from Triticum urartu, assembly GCF_056163025.1. NCBI lineage: Eukaryota > Viridiplantae > Streptophyta > Magnoliopsida > Poales > Poaceae > Triticum > Triticum urartu. Next base: position 514,079,194 of record NC_141878.1, read on the forward strand.
AACATCCACATCAGACAATGAAATTGATCAACCGCGTGATGAACAGTGGTCACCAGGAGGGGGGCGAACTTGGCGAACTTGGAGACGGGCAGTTTGGACGAGGCGGGGATCAAGTACCTCAGAGACGGCGTCGCCGGGGAGAGACGAGGTAGCAGCCATGGCCAGATGGCCGGGCGGATAGAAAACCCTAGACGACGAGGGGAGGAGAGGGGAGACGAGGCGAGGACTTACCGCAGGGGAAAGTCTAGTGTGCCGGACGAGATCGCCGGCGTCGAAGCGTCGGGCAGCAACGGCGTCTTGGGGAGGAGTCGGCGGCGGCGTTCTGAAGGAGGAGTCGGGCGACCAAATCCTCGAGGGGGGCCTCGAGGGTTCTGAACCGCGTGGGAGAAAGTGGGTGGATGGGGAATCGAGGGGGTTCGGCCCATGTAACCTCGCCTACCAAACGGGCCGACGGGGATTTGCGAGGATTCTGGGCCTCGCGGGGTTAATCCTCTGAAAACCCCTCCAACCCACGTCTACCAAATGAGGCCTTAGGGGGGGAGGGGGGGAGGCGACCGGGGCGAAGCAAATTTTTTCCTAAGAAACGTCGGTCGAGTACATATAAGGGGCCGCTGACGCAATAAGTAAATTTTTTATACTCCTCTAAAAGGAGATAAGGCATCGGCTAGGTCCGGTTTAAGACCTTTAATCCAATTTTTTTACCCCTCTAACCACTTTTGAGGGATGGCTAGAGATGCTCTAACCTACTGTACATTGTTTTGTATTTTTTAACCGGACACCACCGATTTGGATGCTATCAAAAAATCTGAGCTAAGCGGTCCGATCCATAGGTGTAATTGGCCATTAACTTGTCTAAGAAATGCTACTAACCGATAAAGGAGTGCACTGAATTTGGTCAAGAGCCAGGGCAACCGGCCTTCCGCAGTGTTCGTACGTGTGTTTGCCTGCTCCCGAGGACGCGGCGGATCCAACATCATCGTTTGCAGCTGGCGTCGGTGCGGATGCTCACGTGAGCGTGGGGCCGTATGGCCGTATGGCCGTCACCGGCGGTGAGGTTACGCCTCCCTCCGACTGGCTTAAGCAACTCCAGTCACTTTTTCCCTCCGCCGATCGACGCGGTTTGGCCGCCTCCCTGTATATTGCCGCAACCGGGTCTACTTCATTTCCTCACATGCCCCAACTTGTGATCACCTACGTTTCAAAAAAGAAGCTTCTGATAACCTACATTTCTCAAGAGACATTGGAATTACAAATCCGTCTACTAATACTTGCTTTTGTGTAAATATATGATAGTAAATACATCTAAGATATAGTGTGGTTTGTATCCTACGTCACCATCCTTTTGAGTTTGTTATTAAAAATATTCGAGGGAAACAACATGACATTGTTGCGTTTTATTTGTTCATTTTTGTAAAAAAAAATACAAAGCCAAGTTTGCAAATAAACAAATCTCTACTTTTATAAAAAGCAGAGTTGATGATAATGATGTGTCTTCCATCCTGCAATATAAGAGCATCTCCAGCCGCGCCCCCAACAGCCCCTCAGGCGACTTTTTCGACTCCAGCGTCGAAAAAACGCCACAGTCGCGCCCCCAGGACACCGAAATCCTCCGGCTCGGCGCGTTTTTGGGCGCGGCGATCGCAAGCCGAACCCGGCGCACTGGGGGCTCCGGCGCGAGAGAAAAGCACGTCTGGCCCACACCGTCAAGCGAAAAGTCAAGTCTTTCTTCCAGATTCGCCTCCCACCCCCCGCGTGCTCAACCGCCAACCGACTGATCTAGGCGCCGCCCACTGCCCGCCATCGCTAGATAGACCATCCCCGCTGGAAAAAGAGCAGAGGTTCGCCGAGGTAGCCTCTCCACCACCGCCTGGGCGATTTTTCCGGCGTTTCCAGCCGCGGAGGGGCGGTGTAGCGGCGGGTACGCGCCCACCGCGTCCGCAAGGTGTTCGGCGATTTGCCTGCCTCGACAATGGACTCGGACGACGAGGAAGTGCTCACCGCGCTGCTGGAGGAGGAAGCCGAGGCCGACGTCCAGGAAAAGGAACATCTCATGGTCCTCGCCGCCCTCACCGACCTGCTGGCGAGCAATGAAAAGCCGCGGCGAGGTGGCTCGGCGCCGGGGCGGATGAAAGCAAAGAACTGGCATTGTCTCGAGGGCTACTGCATGCTCTACTCCGACTACTTCACCGATGCTCCACTGCACGGCGACAAAACATTTCGGGGCCGTTATCGGATGAGCCGAAAGCTTTTCCTCAGGATTGTGAATTCCATCCGGGAGTTCGGCAGTTACTTCAAGTGCAAGAAGGACTGCACCGGCAAACTTGGATTCACCTCAATACAGAAGTGCACGACAGCGATGAGGATGCTTGCATACGGAGCTCCCGGTGATTCACTCGACGACTATGGGCGCATGGCCGATTCCACCATCATTGAGTGTTTCTACAAGTTCTGTCGGGCAGTGTTTGGACCGCAATAGTTGCGAACACCCAATGCAGAAGACACTGTTCGGATCCTAGCACAGAATGCGGCAAGAGGATTTCCTGGGATGCTTGAAAGCATCGAGTGCATGCATTGGAAATAGAAGAACTTCCCATTTGCTCGGCAGGGGATGTACAAAGGCGCCAAAGGCGGTTGCAGTGTGATACTTGAGGCGGTGACAACACAGGACCTCTGGATTTGGCACTCCTTCTTTGGTATGTCAAGAACTCACAATGGCATCAACATGATGCAGTGCTCCCTTGTCTTTGCCAAGCTTGTTGAAGGTCATTCTCCTCCAGTGAACTTCGAGGTCAATGGGCGGCACTACAACAAGGGGTACTACCTAGCTGATGGCATCTATCCGAGATGGTCTACATTTGTGAAGACTATCTCAAACGCTGTGCCATGAGGCAAGAAGTCCCACTTTGCCAAGATGCGGGAGGCTTGCAGGAAGGATGTCGAGCGGGTATTTGGTGTGCTCCAATCTCGATTTGCTGTTGTCCGGTACCCTGCTCAGACCTGGTCGAAAGATCAAATGTGGGAGATCATGATTTGCTGTGTCATCTTGTTGGGGAACGTAGTAATTTCAAAAAATTTCCTACGCACACGCAAGATCATGGTGATGCATAGCAACGAGGGAAGAGTGTGATCTACGTACCCTTGTAGACCGACAGCGGAAGCGTTAGCACAACGTGGTTGATGTAGTCGTACGTCTTCACGGCCCGACCGATCAAGCACCGAAACTACGGCACCTCCGAGTTCTAGCACACGTTCAGCTCGATGACGATCCCCGGACTCCGATCCAGCAAAGTGTCGGGGAAGAGTTCCGTCAGCACGACGGCGTGGTGACGATCTTGATGTACTACCGTCGCAGGGCTTCGCCTAAGCAGCGCTACAATATTATCGAGGATTATGGTGGAAGGGGGCACCGCACACGGCTAAGAATATGATCACGTGGATCAACTTGTGTGTCTATGGGGTGCCCCCTGCCCCCGTATATAAAGGAGCAAGGGGGAGGCCGGCCGGCCCTTGTGGGCGCGCCAAGGAGGAGTAGGATTCCTACTCCTAGTTGGAGTAGGTTTCCACCTTTCCTAGTCCAACTAGGAGAAGGGGGGAAAAGGGGGGAAGAGGGGAAGGAAGGGAGAGAGGGGCCGCGCCCCAAACCCCTTGTCCAATTCGGACTGGGCTTGGGAGGGGCGCGCGCCACCTCCTGGTCCTTTCCATTAAGGCCCATTAAGGCCCATTGCTTCTTCCTCGTATTCCCGTAACTCCCCGGTACCTCCGAAAATACCCGAATCACTCGGAACCTTTCCGATGTCCGAATATAGTCATCCAATATATCGATCTTTACGTCTCGACCATTTCGAGACTCCTCGTCATATCCCCGATCTCATCCAGGACTCCGAACTCCTTCGGTACATCAAAACTCATAAACTCATAATATAACTGTCATCGAAACCTTAAGCGTGCGGACCCTACGGGTTCGAGAACACTGTAGACATGACCGAGACACGTCTCCGGTCAATAACCAATAGCGGAACCTGGATGCTCATATTGGCTCCCACATATTCTACGAAGATCTTTATCGGTCAGACCGCATAACAACATACTTTGTTCCCTTTGTCATCGGTATGTTACATGCCCGAGATTTGATCGTCGGTATCTCAATACCTAGTTCAATCTCATTACCGGCAAGTCTCTTTACTCGTTCCGTAATACATCATCTCGCAACTAACTCATTAGTTGCAATACTTGCAAGGCTTATGTGATGTGCATTACCGAGAGGGCCCAGAGATACCTCTCCGACAATCGGAGTGACAAATCCTAATCTCGAAATACGCCAACCCAACATTTACCTTTGGAGACACCTGTAGAGCTCCTTTATAATCACCCAGTTACGTTGTGACGTTTGGTAGCACACAAAGTGTTCCTCCGGCAAACGGGAGTTGCATAATCTCATAGTCATAGGAACATGTATAAGTCATGAAGAAAGCAATAGCAACATACTAAACGATCGGGTGCTAAGCTAATGGAATGGGTCATGTCAATCACATCATTCTTCTAATGATGTGATCCCGTTAATCAAATAACAACTCTTTTTTTCATGGTTAGGAAACATAACCATCTTCGATTAACGAGCTAGTCAAGTAGAGGCATACTAGTGACACTCTGTTTGTCTATGTATTCACACATGTATTATGTTTCCGGTTAATACAATTCTAGCATGAATAATAAACATTTATCATGATATAAGGAAATAAATAATAACTTTATTATTGCCTCTAGGGCTTATTTCCTTCAGTCTCCCACGTGCACTAGAGTCAATAATCTAGTTCACATCGCCATGTGATTCAACACTGATAGTTCACATCACCATGTGATTAACACCCATAGTTCACATTGTCATGTGACCTATACCCAAAGGGTTTACTAGAGTCAGTAATCTAGTTCACATCGTTTATGTGATTAACACCCAAAGAGTACTAAGGTGTGATCATGTTTTGCTTGTGAGATAATTTTAGTCAATGGGTCTGTCACATACAGATCCGTAAGTATTTTGCGAATTCTATTTCTACAATGCTCTGCACGGAGCTACTCTAGCTAATTGCTCCCACTTTCAATATGTATCTAGATCGAGACTTAGAGTCATCCAGATCTGTGTCAAAACTTGCATCGATGTAACTTTTTACGACGAACCTTTTTTTTCACCTCCATAATTGAGAAATATTCCACTAAGGATATTTTTGACCGCTGTCCAGTGATCTACTCTTAGATCACTATTGTACTCCCTTGCTTAACACAGTGTAGGGTATACAATAGATCTGGTACATAGCCTGGCATACTTTATAGAATCTATGGCTGAGGCATAGGGAATGACTTTCATTCTCATTCTATTTTCTGCCGTGGTCGCATTTTGAGCCTTACTCAATTTCACACCTTGTAACACAAGAAAGAATTCTTTCTTTGACTGTTCCATTTTGAACTACTTCAAAATCTTGTCAAGGTATGTACTTATTGAAAAAAACTTATCAAGCGTCTTGATCTATCTCTATAGATCTTGATGCTCAATATGTAAGCAGCTTCACCGAGGTTTTCTTTGAAAAAATCCTTTTAAACACTCCTTTATGCTTTGCAGAATAATTCTACATTATTTCCGATCAAGAATATGTCATACACATATACTTATCAGAAATGTTGTAGTGCTCCCACTCACTTTCTCGTAAATACAGGCTTCACCGCAAGTCTGTATAAAACTATATGCTTTGATCAACTTACCAAAGCGTATATTCCAACTCCGAGATGCTTGCACCAGTCCATAGATGGATCGCTGGAGCTTGCATATTTTGTTAGCACCTTTAGGATTGACAAAACCTTCTGGTTGCATCATATACAACTCTTCTTTAAATCCATTAAGAAATGTAGTTTTGTTTATCCATTTGCCAGATTTCATAAAAATGCGGCAATTGCTAACATGATTTGGACAGACTTAAGCATCGCTACGAGTGAGAAAATTTCATCATAGTCAACACCTTGAACTTTGTCAAAAACCTTTTTCGACAAGTATAGCTTTGTAGATAGTAACACTACTATCAACGTCCGTCTTCCTCTTGAAGATCCATTTATTTTCTATGGCTTGCCGATCATCGGGCAAATCCATCAAAGTCCATACTTTATTCTCATACATGGATCATATCTCAGATTTCATGGCCTCAAACCATTTCGCGGAATCTGGGCTCATCAACGCTTCCTCATAGTTCGCAAGTTCGTCATGGTCTAGTAACATGACTTCCAGAACAGGATTACCGTACCACTCTGGTGCGGATCTCACTCTGGTTTACCTACGAGATTCGGTAGTAACTTGATCTGAAGTTACATGATCATCATCATTAGCTTCCTCACTAATTGGTGTAGTAGTCACAAGAACAGATTTCTGTGATGAACTACTTTCCAATAAGGGAGAAGGTACAATTACCTTATCAAGTTTTCTACTTTCCTCCTACTCACTTCTTTCGAGAGAAACTCCTTCTCTAGAAAGTTCCCGATTTTAGCAACAAAAGTCTTGCCTTCGGATCTGTGATAGAAGGTGTATCCAATAGTTTCCTTTGGATATCCTATGAAGACACACTTCTCTGATTTAGGTTTGAGCTTATCAAGTTGAAACTTTTTCACATAAGCATTGCAACCTCAAACTTTAAGAAACGACAGCTTAGGTTTCTTGCTAAACCATAGTTCATACGGTGTCATCTCAAACGGATTTAGATGGTGCCCTATTTAACGTGAATGTAGCTGTCTCTAATGCATAACCCCAAAACAATAGCGGTAAATCTGTAAGAGACATCATAGATCGCACCATATTAAATAAAGTACGATTACGACATTCGAACACACCATTACACTGTGGTGTTCCAGGTGGCGTGAGTAGTGAAACTATTTCACATTGTTTTAACTGAAGACCAAACTCGTAATTCAAATAATCTTCTCCACGATCAGATCGTAGAAACTTTATTTTCTTGTTACGATGATTTTCCACTTCACTCTGAAATTCTTTGAACTTTTCAAATGTTTCAGACTTATGTTTCATCAAGTAGATATACTCACATCTGCTCAAATTATCTGTGAAGAACAGAAAATAATGATACCTGTCGCGAGCCTCAATATTCATCGGACCACATACATCAGTATGTATGATTTCCAACAAATCTGTTGCTCGCTCCATTGTTCCGAAGAACGGAGTCTTAGTCATCTTGCCCATGAGGCATGGTTCGCAAGCATCAACTGATTCATAATCAAGTGATTCCAAAAGCCCATCAGCATGGAGTTTCTTCATGCGCTTTATACCAATATGACCTAAACGGCAGTGCCACAAATAAGTTTGCACTATCATTATTAACTTTGCATCTTTTGGTTTCAATATTATGTTTATGTGCATCACTAAGATCGAGATCCAATGAACTATTTTCATTGGGTGTGTAACCATATAAGGTTTTATTCATGTAAACAGAACAACAATTTATTCTCTTACTTAAATGAATAACCGTATTACAATAAACATGATCAAATCATATTCATGCTCAACGCAAACACCAAATAACACTTATTTAGGTTCAACACTAATCCCGAAAGTATAGGGAGTGTGCGATGATGATCATATCAATTTTGGAACCACTTCCAACACACATCATTACTTCACCCTTAACTAGTCTCTGTTTATTCTGCAACTCCCGTTTCGAGTTACTAATCTTAGCAACTGAACTAGTATCAAATACTGAGGGGTTGCTATAAACAGTAAAGTACACATCAATAACATGTATATCAAATATACTTATGTTCACTTTGCCATCCTTTTTATCCGCCAATCACTTGGGGTAGTTCTGCTTCCAGTGACCAGTCCCTTTGCAGTAGAAGCACTTAGTCTCAGGCTTAGGATCAGACTTGGGCTTCTTCACTTGAGCAGCAACTTGCTTGCCATTCTTCTTGAAGTTCCCCTTCTTCCCTTTGCCCTTTTCTTGAAACTAGTGGTCTTGTCAACCATCAACACTTGATGTTTTTCTTGATTTCTACCTTCGTTGATTTCAGCATCACGAAGAGCTTGGGAGTTGTTTCCGTTATCCCTTGCATATTATAGTTCATCACAAAGTTCTACTAACTTGGTGATGGTGACTAGAGAATTCTGTCAATCACTATCTTATCTGGAAGATTAACTCCCACTTGATTCAAGCGATTGTAGTACCCAGACAATCTGAGCACATGCTCACTAGTTGAGCGATTCTCCTCCATCTTTTAGCTATAGAACTTGTTGGAGACTTCATATCTCTCAACTCGGGTATTTGCTTGAAATATTAACTTCAACTCCTGGAACATCTCATATGGTCCATGACGTTCAAAACGTCTTTGAAGTCCGGATTCTAAGCCATTAAGCATGGTGCACTAAACTATCAAGTAGTCATCATATTGAGCTAGCCAAACGTTCATAACGTCTGCATCTGCTCCTGCAATAGGTCTGTCATCTAGCGGTGCATCAAGGACATAATTCTTCTGTGCAGCAATGAGGATAAACTTCAGATCACGGATCCAATCCGCATCATTGCTACTAACATCTTTCAACACAATTTTCTCTAGGAACATATCAAAATAAACACAGGGAAGCAACAACGCGAGCTATTGATCTACAACATAATTTGCAAAATACTACCAGGACTAAGTTCATGATAAATTTAAGTTCAATTTAATCATATTACTTAAGAACTCCCACTTAGATAGACATCCCTCTAATCCTCTAAGTGATCATGTGATCCAAATCAACTAAACCATGTCCGATCATCACGTGAGATGGAGTAGTTTCATTGGTGAACATCACTATGTTGATCATATCTACTATATGATTCACGCTCAACCTTTCGGTCTCCGTGTTCCGAGGCCATATCTGTATATGCTTGGCTCGTCAAGTACAACCCGAGTATTCTGCGTGTGCAACTGTTTTGTACCCGTTGTATTTGAACGTAGAGCCTATCACACCCGATCATCACATGGTGTCTCAGCACGAAGAACTTTCGCAACGGTGCATACTCGGGGAGAACACTTCTTGATAATTAGTGAGAGATCATCTTAAAATGCTACCGTCAATCAAAGCAAGATAAGATACATAAAAGATAAACATCACATGCAATCAATATAAGTGATATGATGTGGCCATCATCATCTTGTGCTTGTGATCTCCATCTTCGAAGCACCGTCGTGATCACCATCGTCACCGGCGCGACACCTTGATCACCATCGTAGCATCGTTGTCGTCTCGCCAATCTTATGCTTCCACGACTATCGCTACCGCTTAGTGATAAAGTAAAGCATTACAGTGCAATTGCATTGCATACAATAAAGCGACAACCATATGGCTCCTGCCAGTTGCCGATAACTTGGTTACAAAACATGATCATCTCATACAATAAAATTTAGCATCATGTCTTGACCATATCACATCACAACATGCCCTGCAAAAACAAGTTAGACGTCCTCTACTTTGTTGTTGCAAGTTCTACGTGGCTTCTACGGGCTTAAGCAAGAACCAATCTTACCTACGCATCAAAACCACAACGATAGTTTGTCAAGTTGGTGCTGTTTTAACCTTCGCAAGGACCGGGCGTAGCCACACTCGGTTCAACTAAAGTTGGAGAAACTGTCACCCGCTAGCCACCTTTGTGCAAAGCACGTCGGGAGAACCGGTCTTGCGTAAGCGTATGCGTAATGTCGGTCCGGGCCGCTTCGTCCAACAATACCGCCGAACCAAAGTATGACATGCTGGTAAGCAGTATGACTTATATCGCCCACAACTCACTTGTGTTCTACTCGTGCATATAACATCAACACATAAAACCTGGCTCTGATACCACTGTTGGGGAACGTAGTAATTTCAAAAAATTTCCTACGCACACGCAAGATCATGGTGATGCATAGCAACGAGGGAAGAGTGTGATCTACGTACCCTTGTACACCGACAGCGGAAGCGTTAGCACAACGTGGTTGATGTAGTCGTACGTCTTCACGGCCCGACCGATCAAGCACCGAAACTACGGCACCTTCGAGTTCTAGCACACGTTCAGCTCGATGACGATCCCCGGACTCCGATCCAGCAAAGTGTCGGGGAAGAGTTCCGTCAGCACGACAGCGTGGTGACGATCTTGATGTACTACCGTCGCAGGGCTTCGCCTAAGCACCGCTACAATATTATCGAGGATTATGGTGGAAGGGGGCACCGCACACGGTTAAGAATATGATCACGTGGATCAACTTGTGTGTCTATGGGGTGCCCCCCTGCCCCCGTATATAAAGGAGCAAGGGGGAGGCCGGCCGGCCCTTGTGGGCGTGCCAAGGAGGAGTAGGATTCCTACTCCTAGTTGGAGTAGGTTTCCACCTTTCCTAGTCCAACTAGGAGAAGGGGGGAAAAGGGGGGAAGAGGGGAAGGAAGGGAGAGAGGGGCCGCGCCCCAAACCCCTTGTCCAATTCGGACTGGGCTTGGGAGGGCCGCGCGCCACCTCCTGGTCCTTTCCACTAAGGCCCATTAAGGCCCATTGCTTCTTCCTCGTATTCCCGTAACTCCCCGTACCTCCGAAAATACCCGAATCACTCGGAACCTTTCCGATGTCCGAATATAGTCGTCCAATATATTGATCTTTACGTCTCGACCATTTCGAGACTCCTCGTCATATCCCCGATCTCATCCGGGACTCCGAACTCCTTCGGTACATCAAAACTCATAAACTCATAATATAACTGTCATCGAAACCTTAAGCGTGCGGACCCTACGGGTTTGAGAACACTGTAGACATGACCGAGACACGTCTCCGGTCAATAACCAATAGCGGAACCTGGATGCTCATATTGGCTCCCACATATTCTACGAAGATCTTTATCGGTCAGACCGCATAACAACATACTTTGTTCCCTTTGTCATCGGTATGTTACATGCCCGAGATTTGATCGTCGGTATCTCAATACCTAGTTCAATCTCATTACCGGCAAGTCTCTTTACTCGTTTCGTAATACATCATCTCGCAACTAACTCATTAGTTGCAATGCTTGCAAGGCTTATGTGATGTGCATTACCGAGAGGGCCCAGAGATACCTCTCCGACAATCGGAGTGACAAATCCTAATCTCGAAATACGCCAACCCAACATTTACCTTTGGAGACACCTGTAGAGCTCCTTTATAATCACCCAGTTACGTTGTGACGTTTGGTAGCACACAAAGTGTTCCTCCGGCAAACGGGAGTTGCATAATCTCATAGTCATAGGAACATGTATAAGTCATGAAGAAAGCAATAGCAACATACTAAACGATCGGGTGCTAAGCTAATGGAATGGGTCATGTCAATCACATCATTCTTCTAATGATGTGATCCCGTTAATCAAATAACAACTCTTTTGTTCATGGTTAGGAAACATAACCATCTTCGATTAACGAGCTAGTCAAGTAGAGGCATACTAGTGACACTCTGTTTGTCTATGTATTCACACATGTATAATGTTTCCGGTTAATACAATTCTAGCATGAATAATAAACATTTATCATGATATAAGGAAATAAATAATAACTTTATTATTGCCTCTAGGGCTTATTTCCTTCACATCTTGCACAACATGATCATCGAGAGCGAGCAGGAAGAGCCAGTGTTTGACATTGAACCATACTACAGGCAGAGTCCTCTAGCCGAAGTTGATCACCAGCTACCAGCAACCTGGACTGCCTACCTCAGTATGCATCAGGAGATCCGAGACCCACAAGTGCATCATCAATTGCAGCAGGATCTGGTGGAGCACCTATGAAGGATCAAGGGCGACGCCGGGCTCGACGTGTGATGAAATATGAGTTTTTATTTGTTGAACTATATAATTTGTATTGAACTATTTGTTGTTGCACTATTTTGTTGAATTATTTGATTTTCTGTGATGAACTATGCGATAAAAAATTATTTATGTTGAGAATTCAATGCCGAACCACGCCAAATATGAGCCATTTATCGCTGATAGCGGGCCATTTTTCTATTTATCTAGGCCGAAAAGCGGCCACGAATGGGCCGATATCGGCGATTGGGGGCGACGGCTAGATGCCCAACCGCCCCCAGCGCCTATTCTATCACCAGCTCGCCCCCAGGCGGCGATTTTTATGCCTCCTGGTGGGGCAACGGCTGGAGATGCTCTAAGCCGTCCGATCTATATCTAACGGATAGGAAGGAAACTATAACAATTTACCCGCACTCCTCTCCACATTTGCAGATAAGATCTTTCCTCATTCATCCTTTTCTCCCACAAGATCTTGATGTTCCATGCAACGCACGGGCATCTTACTAGTAGGATATACAAACTGAACAAAATACAACAACATCATGTATAAAGGAGAGCTATCTGAAACCATGTGACACATGTGGTAAGCAATACAAACTATTCAAAAAGAAGAACTATCTAAAAGCTTTGACTCAATTCTCAAAATTATTGTGTTCCTTTTTTTTGCTTTGAAGATGATCCATTGAAGCTCTTCGTTGATTTTTCCCTACACGCATAAAGGTTAGAAGCTATGCCTTTAAAAATGAAGTCATTATGAGTATTCCGTATAGCCCGTGTGATTTCTATGATAATCTTCAGTGATGAAGGAACACTCAGCGAATGCCTGAGCCAATCAATTTCATCCTGAATGCCTCCATGTGTAGCGTCCCGGGTGGGACATAAATAAGACCAACAAATCTGAGCGAATGGACAATGAAAAAAGAGGTAATCTCTGGTCTCAATGAAATGCATGCCGCACATAACACATGTATAGTCAGGAATAAAGAAGTCCTTTCTCTCAAGAAGAGTTATATATAGTGTTCAACCGGTTATGAATCAGCAACCAAAAGAAAATTTGATGTTTAACTTGACAACAAGTCTTCCCAATCCATTTGAGAATAGACAAGACTTCATGATCATCTGAGAGCAGTTTGTAAAGCTTTGCATACTTGGTACCTAACAACACAATGTGGAAATTGCCAACTACCTGGATTTTTATTTAGGCACAAAGTATTGAGTTGTTGCATCATCTCCTATAATTGCTCATATGCCTCTTTTGAGAGAGGTAAAAGGAAGTGGTCAGCAGGATCTTCAAAGTTCCATACCGCTTCAATGGAAATGTGTTGAAGTTAGAAACCCATGTTGGTAATAGGCCTTCCAAATCAAGTTAACCAGGGGTATGTCCATATGATTGAAGAACTTGTAAATCATTTTAAGCAAGAGGCAGGTGTTCTGCGTCTATAGATTCAAAACATCTAACCCTCCTTTATTTTTAGGTCTACGGACCAATCCCAAGCGGCAAGAGGAAGATATTTCTTCAAGTGTTTTCGTCTCCAAAAGTAGTGCCTCCTATACTAGTCTAGTTGTCCAATAATGCCTCTATATAGCTGCAAATAACTCATGATAAAAGTAGGACGATTGGAAAGGACAACATTGACCATGAGAAGTCTATTATCATAACCCAGATATTGTGAGAAAACACTTAATCTCCTCTGAATCCTTTCAATAATATACATGGAGTGTTTCATTCTTATCTTTGTAAAACTGAGTGGGGCCCCAGATAGATAAATGGAAACATCCCAATGAGACAACCTAAACTATTAGACAAGTTCTGAACATCAGCTTGAGCCACATTAAGGGGAATTAAGTTACTCCCTCTGTCGCATAATATAAGAGCATTTTTACACTAGTGTAGTGTCAAAAACGCTCTTATATTATGGGACGGACGGGGTAGATTTTTGATAGTTAACTTTTAAAGCTTTCTTCAAGAGACCAACCATGTCTTTTAGCTACTCCAAATGATCTGGATAGGCTTTCATGATGATAAGAGTTTCATTATCATAATGCAGGATGGGGAAATCAAGGCTGGAGGAAAATCTGACAGGTGGTTGCAATACACTTCTCTCCATGGCATCATATAAAATGGTTTCCAAAAATCAGCTGATAGCACAAACAAAAGTGGTGGCAGAAGATCACCTTGTCTGACTCCGCTTTTGCATTTATACCGATTGCCAAGCACACCATTAGTTAAGACAATAGAAGTAGCAAAGAGAGATTTTTTTAATACGGGGACACCATTTAGTGTAAGGGAATGTGCTACTAAAAATGCATGATCAATCCCAAGTATGGAGGTACATGTAACAATGATCTCACCAATAGTCCACGCAGAATAAGAAGAGGGAGAGCCGATGAAGCTCGCTGATTCCCAGAGCTAGGTTATACCTCCCAACCGCGGAAACTTTCTCCGGGGCGATCCACCGATCTAGTCTTGAAGATGACATCTCCGAGGTATCCATGTGTACCGATCTAGTAGTGTCGCAACAATCTATGGAACCAACACAAAGGAACTTCATGAAGAACTAGAGGGATAGAGATAGCCTAGAGACATACCGGACTAGAACTAGTATAGACCAGGAGAGAGACGAGACACATGGTAGAAGGGGGTTGACTTAGTGATCTTGGTGCGGACTTTGGCCCTTTATATTGATGGCCCAAGGGGGGTCCACCGACTTGGTGGGGGAGGGGGCTTTCCTCCATGCAGGAAGGAATACTCCTCAAATTTAGACTCCCGGGTTTGCCCCTCAAGCCTCCCAAGGTTGGCTGACTTGGGCCCTTGGTGGTGCCTCTTGCCCCCCGAGACAGCGAGGGTTGGCCCGAATGAACCTTCTAGAATATCTCTTTCGAGGCATACCGAGATGCTCCCAGGTATCACGGGTACAATCCTAAGATCTTCTAGAACACTTTTGTGACCATCCAAAACACTTTTGGAAGCCTAGTCTCCCATTCACCATTATCTCCTAGTTCTTCTACATATCGCCAGTCGCTAAGTGTGTGACCCTACAGGGGACATGTCAAGAACACCTTTAGGTCAATAACTATTAGTGAGATCTAGACACCCATTGTAGCACCCCAAGCGCGCTAGCGCTTGTAGTGCTACTACATAAACTAGCAAGTGAAGGTAACACCAATTTCTACAAATATTCGACATAGTCTCCTCTATTTGAAGGATGTCCACGACATGTCAATTCATATGATATATAGCACAAGAATAAAGAAACACCATGTTCCACCAAGAAAAAACATAAAACCATAACCGAGAATATCTCTGATAACCATAGGCAATAAAATATGTCTTAGTGAAAGATAGTTAAACTACACAGATCGAAAGAGAAACTCTCAAACTCCAAGAAAATCCACCACACATAGTATTGTATAAGCTATACTAAGTCCTCAAACATGGTGCTAGAAAGGGTATATGTGAGAACTCTGTAGTGAAGAAGGTAATGTTGTTACTCCAATACTCCCATGCATTGCATCCTCAAGGTTTACCTAAAACATAAAGCAACAAGGAAGGAACGCCAATGCCATCTGCGAGTTGGGGAGTGAGTGAAAGTGGAGACGTAGAGTGGAGCGGATGATTGATGTTACAGATAGAGTAGAGTGAAGGGAATAATGGTCGTATGGGGTCGTTACAGCGTGAGCATTGGGGATCTGAGCACCACATGGTGAAGGAGACACCGTTGCTTTGCATTTTCTTCCCTTTTCCTTTCTTTCTTTTCTTGAACACTTTAATCTTTTTTCCAGTTGAACGATTTTGTCTTTTTGAAAGAAGGATCGATGGAGTTTGGAATTTATGAAGAAAAAAGGAAAGACATTCTTTGTAACACTTCCTTGCTACTGACTAGCAGAAACGTGTGATTCACAATTTTTTGTAGAGAAATCAGGAAGAAACCATCTCCGACTCCATTGTAGAAATCGTAGAACAAAACATGGTCCAAATTATAATTAAAAGGCCATAGAAGGGCAAAGAACAATGAAAAGTCCATGTCGTAACATAACTAGCCAAAATCTCCTCCAGCCGAACTAACAACAGAGCACAAAAATAAAAAAATGAACAAGTCATGGAGCTGTCAGAGTCACCTTGGGCTTCTGGGTTAGAGTTCCTTCGCTGACAACTAGCAAGCATCTAGGATAGAAGTTGGGCTCAGGAAGACCCGGTCCGCGGTCAGTTTGCCCCTCAACGGGGAACTTTTGTTGGGGAACGTAGTAATTTCAAAAAAATTCTACGCACACGCAAGATCATGGTGATTCATAGTAACGATAGAGGAGAGTATCGTCCACGTACCCTTGTAGACCGTAAGTGAAAGCGTTATGAAAACACAGTTGATGTAGTCGTACGTCTTCACGATCCGACCGATCCAAGTACCGAACGTACGGCACCTCCGAGTTCAGCACACGTTCAGCTTGATGACGTCCCACGAACTCCAATCCAGCAGAGCTTCACAGGAGAGTTCCATCAGCATGACGCCATGATGACGGTGATGATGTTGCTAGCGACGCAGGGCTTCACCTAAGCACCGCTACCATATGATCGAGGTGGATTATGGTGGAGGGGGCAACACACACGGCTTGGAACAATCAACTTGTGTGTCCTAGGGTGCCCCCTGCCCCCGTATATAAAGGAGCAAGGGGGGAGGCCGGTCGTCCCTTGCAGGGCGCGCCAGGAGGAGGAGTCCTCCTCCTAGTAGGAGTAGGACTCCCCTTTCCTACTCCTACTAGGAGGGGAAAGGAAGGAGGAAAGGGAGAAGGAAAGGGGGAGCCTGAAGGAAATATGCCCTAGAGGCAATAATAAAGTTATAATTTATTTCCTTATATCATGATAAAAGTTTATTATTCATGCTAGAATCGTATTAACCGGAAACATAATACATGTGTGAATACATAGACACATGGAGTGTCACTAGAATGCCTCTTCTTGACTAGCTCGTTGATCAAAGATGGTTATGTTTCCTAACCATAGACATGAGTTGTCATTTGATTAAAGGGATCACATCATTAGGAGAATGGTGTGATTGACTTGACCCATTCCGTTAGCTTAGCACTTGATCGTTTAGTTTTTTGCTATTGCTTTCTTCACAACTTATTCATGTTCCTATGACTATGAGATTATGCAACTCCCGTTTATCGGAGGAACACTTTGTGTGCTACCAAACGTCACAACATAACTGGGTGATTATAAAGGTGCTCTACAGGTGTCTCCGAAGGTACTTGTTGGGTTGGCGTATTTCGAGATTAGGATTTGTCACTCCGATTGTCAGAGAGGTATCTCTGGGCCCTCTCGGTAATGCACATCACTTAAGCCTTGCAAGCATTGCAACTAATAAGTTAGTTGCGGGATGATGTATTACAGAACGAGTAAAGAGACTTGCCGGTAATGAGATTGAACTAGGTATTGAGATACCGACGATTGAATCTCGGGCAAGTAACATACCGATGACAAAGGGAACAACGTATGTTGTTATGCGATCTGACCGATAAAGATCTTTGTAGAATATGTAGGAGCCAATATGAGCATCCAGGTTCCGCTATTGGCTATTGACCAGAGACGTGTCTCGGTCATGTCTACATAGTTCTCGAACCCGTAGGGTCCGCACGCTTAAAGTTCGGTGACTATCGTAATTAGGGTTTTTGTGTTTTGATGTACCGAAGGTTGCTCGGTGTCCCGAATGTGATCACGGGCATGACGAGGAGTCTCGAAATGGTCGAGACATAAAGATTGATATATTAGAAGCCTATATTTGGATATCAGAAACATTCCGGGTGAAATCGGGATTTTACCAGAGTACCGGGGGGTTACCGGAACCCCCCCCCCCCCGGGGGGGTTATTGGGCCTACATGGGCCATTAGGGAGAAGAGGAGGGCCGGCCAGGGCAGGCCGCGCGCCCCCTCCCCCCTAGTCCGAATAGGACAAGGAAGCGGGGGCGGCGCCCCCCTTTCCTCTTTCTCCCTTCCCCCTTCCTTTTCCAACAAGGCAAGAGGGGGGAGTCCTACTCCCAGTGGGAGTAGGACTCCTCCAGGCGCGCCCCTAGGGCCGGCCGCACCTCCCCCTCTCCCTCCTTTATATACGGGGGCAAGGGGGCACCCCATGACACACAAGTTGATCTTCGTGATCGTTCCTTAGCCGTGTGCGGTGCCCCCTTCCACCATATTCCACCTCGGTCATATCGTAGCGGTGCTTAGGCGAAGCCCTGCGTCGGTAGAACATAATCACCGTCATCACGCCGTCGTGCTCACGAAACTCTCCCTCAATGTTTTGCTGGATCGAAGCTCGAGGGACGTCACCGAGTTGAACGTGTGCAGAACTCGGAGGTGTCGTACGTTCGGTACTTGGATCGGTCGGATCGGGAAGATGTACGACTACTTCCTCTACGTTGTGTCAACGCTTCCATTGCCAGTCTACGAGGGTACGTAGACTACACTCTCCCCTCCCATTGCTATGCATCACCATGATCTTGTGTGTGAGTAGGATTTTTTTTTTTTGAAATTACTACGTTACCCAACAGAGCCCCCCCCTTCCCTAGTCCAACTCGGACCAGAGGGGATGGGGGCGCGCGGCCTGCCCTGGCCGGCCCTCTCTCTCTCTCTCTTCACTAAGGCCCATGTGGCCCATTACTTCTCTCGGGGGGTTCCGGTAACCCTCCGGCACTCCGGTTTTCTCTGAAATCACCCGGAACACTTCCGGTATCTGAATATAGTCGTCCAATATATTAATATTTATGTCTCAGCCATTTTGAGACTCCTCGACGTGTCCATGATCACATCTAGGACTCCAAACTACCTTTGGTACATCAAATCACATAAAGTCAAAATACCGATCGTCACCGAATGTTAAGCGTGTGGACCCTACAGGTTCGAGAACTATGTAGACATGACCGAGACACGTCTTCGGTCAATAACCAATAGCGAACCTAGATGCTCATATTGGCTCCTACATATTCTACGGAGATCTTTATCGGTCAAACCGCATAACAACATACGTTGTTCCCTTTGTCATCGGTATGTTACTTGCCCGAGATTCGATCGTCGGTATCTCAATACCTAGCTCAATCTCGTTACCGGCAAGTCTCTTTACTCGTTTCGTAATGCATCATCCCGCAACTAACTCATTAGTTGCATTTCTTACAAGGCTTATAGTGATGTGCATTACCGAGAGGGCCCAAAGATACCTCTCCGACAATCAGAGTGATAAATCCTAATCTCGATCTATGCCAACTCAACAAGTACCATCGGAGACACTTGTATAGTACCTTTATAATCACCCAGTTACATTGTGACGTTTGGTAGCACACAAAGTGTTCCTCCGGTAATCGGGAGTTGCATAATCTCATAGTCATAGGAACATGTATAAGTCATGAAGAAAGCAATAGCAGTAAACTAAAACGATCAAGTGCTAAGCTAATGGATTGGGTCATGTCAATCACATCATTCTCCTAATGATGTGATCCCATTTATCAAATGACAACTCATGTCTATGGTTAGGAAACATAACCATCTTTGACCAACGAGCTAGTCAAGTAGAGGTATACTAGTGACACTCTGTTTGTCTATGTATTCACACATGT
Organism: Triticum urartu; assembly: GCF_056163025.1. NCBI lineage: Eukaryota > Viridiplantae > Streptophyta > Magnoliopsida > Poales > Poaceae > Triticum > Triticum urartu. The sequence continues at coordinate 514,098,613 of NC_141878.1, forward strand.
ATTATGTTTCCGATTAATACAATTCTAGCATGAATAATAAACATTTATCACAAAATAAGGAAATAGATAATAACTTTATTATTGCCTCTCGGGCATATTTCCTTCAGTCTCCCACTAGCACTAGAGTCAATAATCTAGACTACACAGTAATGATTCTAACACCCATGGAGCCTTGGTGTTGATCATGTTTTTCTCGTGAGAGAGGCTTAGTCAATGGGTCTGCAACATTCAGATCCGTATATATCTTGCAAATCTCTATGTCTCCCACCTGGACTTGAGCACGGATGGAATTGAAGCGTCTCTTGATGTGTTTGGTTCTCTTGTGAAATCTGGATTCCTTTGTCAAGGCAATTGCACCAGTATTGTCACAAAAGATTTTCATTGTACCCGATGCACTAGTATGACACCTAGATCGGATATGAACTCCTTCACCCAGACTCCTTCAATTGCTGCTTCTGAAGCAGCTATGTACTCCGCTTCACACGTAGATCCCGCCACGACGCTTTGTTTAGAACCGCTCCAACTGAGAGCTCCACCGTTCAATATAAACACGTATCCGGTTTGTGATTTAGCATCGTTTGGATCAGTGTCAAAGCCTGCATCGACGTAACCATTTACGACGAGCTCTTTGTCACCTCCATAAACGAGAAACATATCCTTAGTCCTTTTCTGGTATTTCAGGATGTTCTTGACCGCTGTCCAGTGATCCACTCCTAGATTACTTTGGTACCTCCCTGCTAAACTAATAGCAAGGCACACATCAGGTCTGGTACACAGCATTGCATACATGATAGAGCCTATGGCTGAAGCATAGGGAACACTTTTCATTTTCTCTCTATCTTCTGCAGTGGTCGGGCATTGAGTCTTACTCAACTTCAAACCTTCTAACACAGACAAGAACCCTTTCTTAGCTTGATCCATTTTGAACTTCTTCAAAACTTTATCAAGGTATGTGCTTTGTGAAAGTCCAATTAAGCGTCTTGATCTATTTCTATAGATCTTGATGCCCAATGTATAAGCAGCTTCACCGAGTTCTTTCATTGAAAAACTCTTATTCAAGTATCCTTTTATGCTATCCAAAAATTCTATATCATTTCCAATCAACAATATGACATCCACATATAATATTAGAAATGCTACAGAGCTCCCACTCACTTTCTTGTAAATACAGGCTTCTCCAAAAGTCTGTATAAAACCATATGCTTTGATCACACTATCAAAATGTTTATTCCAACTCCGAGAGGCTTGCACCAGTCCATAAATGGATCGCTGGAGCTTGCACACTTTGTTAGCACCCTTTGGATTGACAAAACCTTCAGGTTGCATCATATACAACTCTTCTTCCAGAAATCCATTCAAGAATGCAGTCTTCACATCCATTTGCCAAATTTCATAATCATAAAATGCGGGAATTGCTAACATGATTCAGACAGACTTAAGCATTGCTATGGGTGAGAAGGTCTCATTGTAGTCAACTCCTTGAACTTGTCGAAAACCTTTCCCAACAAGTCGAGCTTTGTAGACATTAACGTTACCGTCAGCGTCAGTCTTCTTCTTGAACATCCATTTATTCTCGATGGCTTGCCGATCATCAGGCAAGTCAACCAAAGTCCACACTTTGTTCTCATACATGGATCGCATCTTAGATTTCATGGCCTCAAGCCATTTTGCAGAATCTGGGCTCATCATCCCTTCCTCATAGTTCGTAGGTTCGTCATGGTCAAGTAACATGACCTCCAGAACAGGATTACCGTATCACTCTGGTGCGGATCTTACTCTGGTTGACCTACGAGGTTTGGTAGTAACTTGATCTGAAGTTTCATGATCATCATCATTGGCTTCCTCACTAATTGGTGTAGGTGTCACAGGAACCGGTTTTTGTGATGGACTACTTTCCAATAAGGGAGCAGGTACAGTTACCTCATCAAGTTCTATTCCTCCCTCTCACTTCTTTTGAGAGAAACTCCCTCTCTAGAAAGGATCCATTCTTTGCAACAAATGTCTTGCCTTCGGATCTGTGATAGAAGGCGTACCCAACAGTCTCCTTTGGGTATCCTATGAAGACACATTTCTCCTATTTAGGTTCGAGCTTATCAGGTTGAAGCTTTTTCACATAAGCATCGCAGCCCCAAACTTTAAGAAACGACAACTTTGGTTTCTTGCCAAACCATAGTTCATAAGGCGTCATCTCAACGGATTTAGATGTTGCCCTATTTAATGTGAATGCAGTTGTCTCTAAAGCATAACCCCAAAAAGATAGCGGTAAATCAGTAAGAGGCATCATAGATCGCACCATATCTAGTAAAGTGCGATTACGATGTTCGGACACACCATTACGCTGTGGAGTTCCAGGTGGCGTGAGTTGCGAAACTATTCCGCATTGTTTCAAATGAATACCAAACTCGTAACTCAAATATTCTCCTCCACGATCAGATCGTAGAAACTTTATTTTCTTGTTACAATGATTTTCCACTTCACTCAGAAATTCTTTGAACTTTTCAAATGTTTCAGACTTATGTTTCATCAAGTAGATATACCCATATCTGCTCAAATCATCTGTGAAGGTGAGAAAATAACGATACCCGCCGCGAGCCTCAACACTCATCGGACCACATACATCAGTATGTATGATTTCCAACAAATTTGTTGCTCGCTCCATAGTTCCGGAGAACGGCATTTTAGTCATCTTGCCCATGAGGCATGGTTCGCAGGTACCAAGTGATTCCAAAAGTCCATCAGAATGGAGTTTCTTCATGCGCTTTACACCAATACAACCTAAATGGTAGTGCCATAAATAAGTTGCACTATCATTATCAACTCTGCATCTTTTGGCTTCAACATTGTGAATATGTGTATCACTACTATCGAGATTCATTAAAAATAGACCACTCTTCAAGGGTGCATGACCATAAAAGATATTACTCATATAAATAGAACAACCATTATTCTCTGATTTAAATGAATAACCATCTCGCATCAAACAAGATCCAGTTATAATGTTCATGCTCAACACTGGCACCAAATAACAACTATTCAGGTCTAAAACTAATCCCAAAGGTAGATGTAGAGGTAGTGTGCCGACGGCGATCACATCAACTTTGGAACCATTTCCCACGCGCATCATCACCTCGTCCTTAGTCAATCTTCGCTTAATCCGTAGTCCCTGTTTCGAGTTGCAAATATTAGCAATAGAACCAGTATCAAATACCCAGGTGCTACTGCAAGCTTTAGTAAGGTACACATCAATAACATGTATATCACACATACCTTTGTTCACCTTGCCATCCTTCTTATACGCAAATACTTGGGGCAGTTTCGCTTCAAGTGACCAGTCCCTTTGCAGTAGAAGCACTCTGTCTCAGGCTTAGGTCCAGACTTGGGTTTCTTCTCTTGAGCAACAACTTGTTTGTCGTTCTTCTTGAAGTTCCCTTTCTTCTTCCCTTTACCCTTTTTCTTGAAACTGGTGGTCTTGCTGACCATCAACACTTGATGCTCCTTCTTGATTTCTACCTCCGCAGCCTTTAGCATTGCGAAGAGCTCGGGAATTGTCTTATCCATCCCTTGCATGTTATAGTTCATCATGAAGCTCTTGTAGCTTGGTGTAAGTGATTGAAGAATTCTGTCAATGACACTATCATCCAGAAGATTAACTCCCAGTTGAATTAAGTGATTGTTATACCCAGACATTTTGAGTATATGTTCACTGGCAGAACTATTCTCCTCCATCTTGCAGCTGTAGAACTTATTGGAGACCCCATATCTCTCAATCCGGGCATTTGCTTGAAATATTAACTTCGACTCCTGGAACATCTCATATGCTCCATGACGTTCAAAATGTCGTTGAAGTCCCGGTTCTAAGCCGTAAAGCATGGCACACTGAATTGTCGAGTAGTCATCAGCTTTACTTTGCTAGACGTTCATAACATCTAGTTAAGCTCCTACAGCAGGTTTGGCACCTAGCGGTGCTTCCAGGACGTAATTCTTCTCTGCAGCAATGAGGATAATCCTCAAGTTACGGACCCAGTCCGTGTAATTGCTACCATCATCTTTCAACTTTGCTTTCTCAAGGAACGCATTAAAATTCAACGGAACAACGGCATGGGCCATCTATCTACAACAACATAGACAAGCAAAATACTATCAGGTACTAAGTTCATGATGAATTAAAGTTCAATTAATCATACTTAAGAACTCCCACTTAGATAGACTTCCCTCTAATCATCTAAGTGATCACGTGATCCAAATCAACTAAACCATGACCGATCATCACGTGAAATGGAGTAGTTTTCAATGGTGAACATCACTATGTTGATCATATCTACTATATGATTCACGCTCGACCTTTCGGTCTCAGTGTTCCGAGGCCATATCTGCATATGCTAGGCTCGTCAAGTTTAACCCGAGTACTTATGTGTGTGCAAAACTGGCTTGCACCCGTTGTATGTGAACGTAGAGCTTATCACACCCGATCATCACGTGGTGTCTCACATGACGAACTTTGGCAACGGTGCATACTCAGGGAGAACACTTGTACCTTGAAATTTAGTGAGAGATCATCTTATAATGCTACCGTCAATCAAGCAGAATAAGATGCATAAAGGATAAACATCACATGCAATCAATATAAGTGATATGATATGGCCATCATCATCTTGTGCCTTTGATCTCCATCTCCAAAGCACCGTCATGATCACCATCGTCACCGGCGCACCTTGATCTCCATCGTAGCATTGTTGTCGTCTCGCCAAATATTGCTTCTACGACTATCGCTACAATTTAGTGATAAAGTAAAGCAATTACAGTGCATACAATAAAGCGACAACCATATGGCTCCTGCCAGTTGCCGATAACTCCATTACAAAACATGATCACCTCATACAATAAAATATAGCATCATGCCTTGACCATATCACATCACAACATGCCCTGCAAAAACAAGTTAGACGTCCTCTACTTTGTTGTTGCAAGTTTTACGTGGCTGCTACGGGCTGAGCAAGAACCATTCTTACCTACGCATCAAAAACCACAACGATATTTCGTCAAATTAGTGTTGTTTTAACCTTCAACAATGACCGGGAATAGTCACACTCGGTTCAACTAAAGTTGGAGAAACTGACACCCGCCAGCCACCTGTGTGCAAAGCACGTCGATAGAACCAGTCTCGCATAAGCGTACGCGTAATGTCGGTCCGGGGCGCTTCATCCAACAATACCGTCGAACCAAAGTATGACATGCTGGTAAGCAGTATGACTTGTATTGCCCACAACTCACTTGTGTTCTACTCGTGCATATGACATCTACGCATAAACCTGGCTCTGATACCACTGTTGGGGAACGTAGTAATTTCAAAAAAATTCCTACGCACACGCAAGATCATGGTGATGCATAGCAACGAGAGAGGAGAGTATCATCTACGTACCCTCGTAGACCGTAAGTAGAAGCGTTATGAGAACGCGGTTGATGTAGTCGTACGTCTTCACGATGCGACCGATCCAAGTATCAAACGTATGGCACCTCCTAGTTCAGGACACGTTTAGCTCGATGACGTCCCACGAACTCCGATCCAGTAGAGCTTCACAGGAGAGTTCCGTCAGCACGACGGCGTGATGACGGTGATGATGTTGCTACCGACATAGGGCTTCGCCTAAGCACCGCTACGATATGATCGAGGTGGATTATGGTAGAGGGGGGAACCGCACACGGCTTGGAACAATCAACTTGTGTGTCCTAGGGTGCCCCTGCCCCCGTATATAAAGGAGCAATGGGGGAGGCCGGCCAGCCCTTGCAGGGCGCACCAGGAGGAGGAGTCCTCCTCCTAGTAGGAGTAGGACTCCCCTTTCCTACTGCTACTAGGAGGGAGAAAGGAAGGAGGAAAGGGAGAAGGAAAGGGGGGCGTCGCCCCCCCTTCCCTAGTCCAATTCAGGCCAGAGGGGATGGGGGCGCGCGGCCTGCCCTTGCTGGCCCTCTCTCTCTTCACTAAGGCCCATGTGGCCCATTACTTCTCCCGGGGGGGGTCCGGTAACCCTCCGGCACTCCGGTTTTCTCCGAAATCACCCGGAACACTTCCGGTATCCGAATATAGTCGACCAATATATTAATCTTTATGTCTCGACCATTTAGAGACTCCTCGTCATGTCCGCGATCACATCCGAGACTCCGAACTACCTTCGTTACATCAAATCACATAAACTCATAATACCGATCGTCATCGAATGTTAAGCGTGCGTACCCTACGGGTTCGAGAACTATGTAGACATGACCGAGACACGTCTCCGGTCAATAACCAATAGCGGAACCTGTATGCTCATATTGGCTCCTACATATTCTACGAAGATCTTTATCGGTCAAACCGCATAACAACATATGTTGTTCCCTTTGTCATCGGTATGTTACTTGCCCGAGATTCTATCGTCGGTATCTCAATACCTAGCTCAATCTCATTACCGGCAAGTCTCTTTACTCGTTCCATAATGCATCATCTCGCAACTAACTCATTAGTTGCATTGCTTGCAAGGCTTATAGTGATGTGCATTACCGAGAGGGCCCAGAGATACATCTCCGACAATCGGAGTGACAAATCCTAATCTCGATCTATGCCAACTCAACAATTACCATCGGAGACACCTGTAGAGTACCTTTATAATCACCCAGTTACGTTGTGACGTTTGGTAGCACACAAAGTGTTCCTCCGGTAATCGGGAGTTGCATAATCTCATAGTCATAGGAACATGTATAAGTCATGAAGAAAGCGATAGCAGTAAACTAAAACGATCAAGTGCTAAGCTAACGGAATGGGTCATGTCAATCACATCATTCTCCTAATGATGTGATCCCGTTTATCATATGACACCTCATGTCTATGGTTAGGAAACATAACCATCTTTGACCAACGAGCTAGTCAAGTAGAGGCATACTAGTGACACTGTTTGTCTATGTATTCACACATGTATTATGTTTCTGCTTAATACAATTCTAGCATGAATAATAAACATTTATCACGAAATAAGGAAATAAATAATAACTTTATTATTTCCTCTAGGGCATATTTCCTTCAACTTTAACCAACATCTCCATCATCAAACTTGAGTGCTTGCAAGATGTCCTTGGCCAGACCTGGTGGGAGGAGAGATGAGCCCTAGGCGTCCATAGAAGGATTTGTCAGCTACATTTGATTGACAATGGTGCTCTTAACATAGTTGCCAGATGCTCGCAGACAATATCCAACTCCTCTTTCTTTTCAATTGGATAGGGGATAGCATAGTTCCTCATTGTTCTAAAAATCTTACACATAATTGCTTAATGTCCATCCAGAACACACCGTAAAAAACCATATTATCTCTATATTTCTAGATACACTAAAGAACTACAAAAGTAACTAGTTTCAACAACATGTGTTTTTTGTTAGCAACCTACTCCCTCCGTTCCTAAATATTTGTCTTTTTAGAGATTTCAAATGGACTACCACATACAGATGTATATAAACATATTTTAGAGTGTAGATTCACTCATTTTGCTCTGTATGTAGTCACTTGTCAAAATCTCTAGAAAGACAAATATTTAGGAACGGAGGGAGTAGTATCTAGCAACAGATTCAAAGGATACACCAACACACAAATGTAAATAAGCAGAAATCAGAACCCAAATTTAGTATCTACTACACAAGTGAAAAATGGATTCATGTTCAATACAGAATAAGCAATCCTCACACTTAGCCATGTTTCTTTTTTCATATTGTCTTTGGTCATGAGCTTGAAACCATGGAAAAATGTGTATTCTAGGGGGGGCGTAAATTTTCCAAATAACACGTGAAAGGATTGAGATGTTGACTAGGGGGTGTGAATACGATACTAATTTTTTTGAGCTTAACTGCCAATTTTGGGTTAATGCAGATAAAGTAAGTTATCTTGATATGCAACTACTCTGTCCGTTTCATAATGTAGTGCGTACAGATTTTTTGGGAAGTCAAAGTTTGCAAACTATGATCAAGTTTATAGATAAAACTATTTACATTTACAATACCAAATATATAAAATATGAAACTACATCTTATGATGAATTAAATGAGATATCTTTGGCATTCCAGATGGAAATGTTTTTTCCATGGACTTGGTTAAAATTAGTAATTTGACTTTTCAAATGTCTATATGCACTACATTATAGAACTGAGGGGATAGATGGGAGCAACCTATATGGCAAGCAAGTAGAAAAGCAAGGTATTCTAGGCAACAAGCTACTAACTCTGTCCTGGTTTATTGGTCCTCTTCGTATTTTATGCCAAAATTTGACCATATACTTAACTAACAAAATGTTAATGCATGTTATAAAAAATTATATCATTGGATTCGTATTTCAACATAGTTTCTAATGATACTACTTTTTATGACATGCGATAACATTTTGTTAATTAAACCAATGGTCAAATTTTGGCACAAAATACTAAAAGGACCAATAAATCAGGACGGGGGTAGTAGATAGCAAGATAACAAACATACAATGCAAGTAAATATACATGAAAGGATTAACCACAAGTTAGTGGAGGATATGATTTTTATCCCAGGGTTCATACTCTTTACGAAGTGTTAATCTTTGTTGGAGGAATGCCAAAGCCAAAGCTCCAGAGTACCACCAAGTGGCTCACCTTATTATCTGTTTGAGTCACTCCCAATGGACGAGCCTCAAATCATTTGAGTTTGATCTTAAAGGTGGCCACAACACCTTTACAAACTTCCTAGAGCACACCACAAGAAAGGAAACTTTTGGGCCTTGACTCATATCGCCTAAGAGCCCAAAACACCAAGATTAACAAGTGTTGGTGAAGAACAAGTTGGGGCATCATGAATTGATTTGGTGAAAGTAAAGGTCGGCTGAACCTCTTCCAATCCCTATAGAATAGGAGTGTCTAGGTGGAGGGATAGGAAGCAATCGAGCTTTCAGGGCTTAGGAATGGTGGAGCAAGCTCAAGTAAAATCTTAGAGGTGGGAGGAGGAAGAAGGGGGGTTTATACCCCTAGGCATTTGCGGCCGTTGCCCCGCAGGACCCCAGGTACCTGGGTTTAAGGGCCCGAGGACCCAGACTCAGCCAAGCATAAGCTCTCTAGTGATTTCGGGAGACCCGGGGTGGTAAGTAGGTTGAGACCTACTCCGAGGATCCGCGGGTTGAGGACCCCGGGGAATCGATCCATCCTCTCACTAGCCTCCGCCAATGTCTACTTTGGGGACCTCTTCCCTGGCAACAGATTACGTTATCTATCACAAGCTTTGCTCCTAGTTCAATGGCCTCACTTGCAAAGACCGGTTTGTTCATGGCTAGACAGGAGGTCCGCTAATCCTTTCCCATTTCGAGCTTCTTCTTTATTTGGTTTCTCTGATGAGAAAGGCCAGGAGGATGACAACAAGTAGCGGAAGCAGCAATGTCAGGCAGCGACAACCATCAACGGGAGCGCCACATTGATTCCTTGGTGAGTTTCTCTTATCTACGCGATAAGTATGAATATCTAAGGTGCACAATATAGAATTAAGAAAGCATTAAAAATCTACATGAACTATGCATTCCTATCTTTGCACCGTAGTGTGTAGTCAGTTGGGATTTTTGCAAAAAAACTTTTGATATATTCATCATGCCATGACAGTACAAAGAACATAAAAATAACAAAACAATTGCATACATGTCCATATACCACATAGCGATGACTACAAGCACTAGAGCGAGCGGTAGGTGCGCCGCCTTCATCGCCCCTCCTTCATGAGCCGGGACAAACTTGTTGTAGTAGACAGTCAGGAAGTAGCCGTGTTTAGGCCCCATATGACTAACGCGCCAGAATAGCGATTGTCGCCGACGAAGAGATGTATAGATCAAAAAAAATCCAACCTGTAGACATACGAACAAAGACTGGATCCAAAGAGATCCACCAAAGACCAGCACCGACCAAATCTTGCGGGATCCATCAAAGACACACCTGTGCATGCCCTCTGGCGAAATAAACACATCACCGAAACAGGGGCTAGACGGGAAGAACCTTATTACATCCTCAGATAGCCACCACCGCCTCCTTTTTGAGAAGGACACAAATCCTAAACAAACCCATAAGAATATCTAAAATTGTAGCAAGATCCCTCCCACCGGCAAGGGTCGTGGTCCACCGTGCCTCCATGGCCCTAGGGCCATGGAAGACGAGGCAGACCAGCGACGGCAACGGGAGGCATAGAAATCATAAGCGTCTTTTCTTTGAAGAGGAGGCGGTGACTACGTTTGAAGATGCTATAGTAGTTTATTGGATTGACCACCCCTTAGGCTGCCCGTAATGGGAGTATTATAGGTAGTATCATGCATGCCAACTAAGCAATTTAGATGAGGTGGCATAGAATTAAATGAAGAAAGAGAGGCTTGAGTATCATATCATGATACCGTATCATATTAAATCATATGCTACTTTGTGTCATGTATGGCAATAAATGTAGTCCTCTATGATACCAACATATGATACTATGCATTACAGATGTAGTGTCACAGACTAGTATCATATGCATGATACTAGTACAACCAGCTTTATCCTCCGTAGCCTAATTTATTGATCTGCTAAGAGCAACTCTAGCAGACCCCGCAAAAACTTGACCCGCAAAACGCGTTTGCGGTTTCACGAAGATCGTGTTTGCGGGTCAAAAATTAGCGCGACCGAACAAAAACCGTATCTAAACCTGCATAATCTGAAAAAAAAACACTTTCGCGGGAGAAATTGCACAAACATGGTTCATCACATACTACATATATTTTACATGATCAACAAACTACAAGCATAGTTCACACTACATACTATGTGAACTAGTACTAGAGGGGGTCGGATCTGACGGTTGCGAGGTCACGGCAAACAGACGACGCTGTGGAGGAGAAGGACGCTCAATCCTCCTCGCCGGAGCTGCACAGGTCGACGTACTTTGCTGCCTGCTCCTCGTGGATGTGGCACCACTCATCCTCCTTCTCCTTGGTGGCGAGGTTGGCGGCGACCGCCTCCCGCCACTAGAGGGCTTCGAGCTCTTCGGTGTGGCGCTGGCGCTCCGCCTCCTCGCGCACGCTTCGCTCGGCGATGGCGGCCACAACGACGTCGACATAGTCTTTCGGCCCAACGACTCCACGGCGGCCGAGCGGAGCGGGCTCCTCGGGATCCTCCTTCACGAGGGCGAAGGGGAACGCGTCCGGCTCCTCCGGCTCCTCCTCGTCCTCTGACCACTCCCTCTTCACGGGGAGAAGGCCCGCGCCGGAGGAGGAGGAGCTCCCGGCGTACGAAGACCTCGCGGAGGAGAAGGACGCGTGCTGGCGGTCGTACTCCTTGGTCTCGCTCCGCTGGAAGCTCGCCGGCGGCGACAGGCCGCGGTTGGTCCACTTTTGGGCCCCGCGCTTCCTCGCGTCATCTGACCGAACGCGCCCGAGGGAGTCCTGGATTAGGGGGTCTCTGGACAGCCGGACTATATCCTTTGGCCGGACTGTTGGACTATGAAGATACAAGATTGAAAACTTCGTCTCGTGTCCGGATGGGACTCTACTTGGCGTGGAAGGCAAGCTAGGCAATATGAATATGTATATCTCATCCCTTGTAACCGACCTTGTGTAACCCTAGCCCCCGCCGGTGTCTATATAAACTGGAGGGGTTTTAGTCCGTAGGACAACATACAATCATACCATAGGCTAGCTTCTAGGGTTTAGCCTCTACGATCGCATGGTAGATCAACTCTTGTAATACCCATATCATCAGGAACAATCAAGCAGGACGTAGGGTATTACCTCCATCAAGAGGGCCCGAACCTGGGTAAACATCGTGTCCCCTGCCTCCTGTTACCATTCGCCTTAGACGCACAGTTCGGGACCCCCTACCCAAGATCCGCCGGTTTTGACACAGACATTGGTGCTTTCATTGAGAGTTCCAGTGTGCCGTCACCATAAGGCTCGATGGCTCCTTCGATCATCGGTAACGATGCGGTCCAGGGTGAGGTTTTCCTCCCCAGACAGATCTTCGTATTCGGCGGCTTCACACTGCGGGCCAATTCGCTTGGCTATATGGAGCAGATCGAGAGCTATGCCCCTGGCCATCAGGTCAGATTTGGAAACTTGAATTACACGACTGACATCCGCGGAGACTTGATCTTCGACGGATTCGAGCCCATGCCAGGTGTGCCGCTTAGTCGCGACGAGCATGACGTAACTCTGCCGTCAGACAATGTTCGGGAGATCACATCTGTAACTACTCCAGCCATCAATCCGGAGCAAATTGCGCCATCCGAGAGCGGAGGGATAAACCCCGCCATGGAGGCCGCACTCTCAGTGGTGATAGAGCCGGATACTAACTTCACCCCTTACGAGAGCTGCGTCGCCAAACCACTGGATTCTTCTCCAGCCACGGGCTCCGAGCCGCCTACATCTGCACCCATCGAATCCGATTGGGCGCCGATCATGGAGTTCACCTCCGCGGATATCTTTCAGCACTCACCTTTCGGTGATGTGCTAAATCCATTAAGGTCTCTCTCCCTGTCAGGAGAACCTTGGCCGAACTATGTCCGGCTAGAATGGGATGCAGACGGCGAAGAAATTCGCTGCCCACCCACCACCCACTTAGTAGCCACTATCGACGACTTAACCGACATGCTCGACTTCGACTCCGAAGACTTCGATGGTATGTACGACGACGCCGAAGATGAACAGGAACCACCGCCCACAGGGCGCTGGATCGCCACCTCAGCATATGATATATACATGGTGGAAACCCCCAAAGAAGGCAATGGCGACGAGACAGCGGAGGATGACCCCTCCAAGAAGCAACCCAAGCGCCGACATCAGTGGCGCTGCTCTAAGTCCCGCCACAGCAAGAACAGTGATACCGGCACAGGAGACAATAACACTCCGGATAGTGCCGAAGACAACAACAATCCCCTCCAGCATGATGTAGAGCCGGAGGACGAACAAGCTAGCCCTCCAGAGCGGTCAGCAGATGGAGAACCGAAGGAGGACAATTACATGCCTCTCTCCGAAGATGAGGCGAGCCTTGGCGATGAAGAATTTATCGTGCCTGAGGACCCCGTCAAGCAAGAGCGCTTCAAGCGCCGGCTTATGGCCACGACAAATAGCCTGAAGAAAAAGCAGCAACAGCTTCAAGCTGATCAAGACTTGCTAGCAGACAGGTTGTGACGCCCGGATAATCAAGCTACAGTAACCTCTGCTAATGATGCCACGTCACCACTCTTACTGTTGTAAACCTCGCGATGATTCAATCCCGTTCGAATTCAAAATTCAAAATCAAGTCAAATGGTAAAGTTTTCAAACATTAAAATTAAAATGTTCTAGAGGTGGCAAATAATGCATAGGTAATTATGGTGGAGGATCACATTTTTTATAAAATAATTAAAAGCACTAAACTAAATAAAACAGTGGCTTAAACAAATAATTAAATGCATTTTATAAATATTAAAACATTAAACTATTTTATTAGGTATGAGAAATTAATGTGGCAATAGAGTTTTTATAAATACTAATTTAGGGGCTAGTGGTATATTTTATAAAACTAAAAATAAAGTAAAACTAATATGAAAATAGGAACTATAAATAAAATAAATAAAATGAAAACAGAATGGTAAATAAAAAAACAAGAAAAGAAAATAGAACCCCCCTTCCCCAGTGGGCTTCGTGGCCCAGCCGGCCAACCTGGCCACCAGTCAGGCCGGCCCATTCCCTGCACCCCTCCCTGACCTATATGGCCCAACCCCTCACGCACCCATTAGCCCCCCCCCCCCGAAACCCTAACGGCCATACCCACTCACCCTACTCCCTCCCCCGATTCCCCCTGGATCGGGATCGACCCCTCCACTCTCCCCTCACGCCTCGCTCCTCTCCCTCCCTCCCAATCCGGATCGGGGCGCAACGGCGCCCCCTCGCCGCCGCTCCGCTAAGGCCGCCGCCCCTCCCGGACTCTTCCGCGCCCCTCCTCTCACCTCCCTCGACTGGATCGGGCCAGCGCCCCGCTGCCCACCTCGGCGGGCGCCTCCCGTCCCCGCCACCAGGCTGGCGCCCCTCGCCGAGTCCACCTCATCGCCGGACCATGCCGGCAGGGTCCCGCCGGCGCGCACCGAACCCGGCCGCAGCCACTCCCAGCGAGTCGCCCCGCTCCGACACCCTCCAACGCCGGCAGGCCGCCGGCCACGACCACCACGACCCGTTCTGGCCTCCCCAAGCTCCTCTACTGCTCGATGTGAGCACCTCGCATATCCCCCCATGATGCCGCTGCTGCTCTTACTTCCTGTTACTGCTGCTCATGCTTAGCTACTGCTGCTCCTGCCGTTGCGTTGCCGTTGTCGCTGCGTCGTCTCCTTGTTGCTGGTGCGCCACCGCGCCCCGGCTCCCCTACCGCCCGCGGGCCTGCTCGTTGCCGGCCCCGCACTCCATTTCCCCCACGCCGGCCGGCCACTGGCCTCGCCCCGCCACACTCCCTGCGGGCGAGCGCCCGCCCAGGCGCCCGTAGCCCCCTTCCCGTGTGGACTCGGGCGCACGCCCGCATGCCCGTAACCGCTATGGCCCCCTCTGGGCCTATGACACAGGGGCCCCACGCCCCAGAACGTTTATTAAAAAAATGAATTAAACGAATTAAGAATTAAAAATAAATAAAATAATAATTAAAATAATTAAAACATTAATTGAATTAGTTAATTAATTAGTTAACTTCAATAATCTAGATTAGATTAACCTAATCATTTAGATAAAGCTAACTAACCTTGTTTAATTATTATGAGTCTATGACAAGAGGGACCCACTAGTTAGTTTGACCAGTCAACAGTCAATGCTGACTGGGCTGTTGACTTTGACCGGCCCCATCAGTCAGCCTCTGCTGACTGGGCAATTGACCAAGTCAACTGGGCCTATTGGTCAGCCACACAAGCCCATCTGTGGGTACACTTCTGTGTACCCATAGCAATTTAACATTTAATTTTCGAATTAAAAATAATTTAAAATGATTAAATCCTTTTTAAATTCATATAAAATAAACCGTAGCTCGGATGGAAAAACTTTGTACATGAAAGTTGCTCAGAACGACGAGACGAATTCGAATACGCAGCCCGTTCATCCGCCACGCATCCCTAGCATAGCAAACACGCAACTTCCCCCCTCCGGTTCATCTGTTCGAAAACGCGAAACACTGGAGATAATTTCCCGGATGTTTCCCCCCCTTCACCGGTACCACCTTGTACCGCGTTAGGGCACACCTAGCATCACGCTTTGTCATGTCATGCATCGTTATGCATCTGTTTGCATTATATTCATTGTTTCTTCCCCCCTCTTCTTCCGCTAGACACCGAGACCGACGCCGCTGCTACCCAGTACGACTACGGAGTTGACGACCCCTCTCTCTTGCCAGAGCAACCAGGCAAGCCCCCCCTTTGATCACCAGATATCGCCTACTCTTCTCTATACTGCTTGCACTAGAGTAGTGTAGCATGTTACTGCTTTCCGTTATTCCTATCCTTATGCATAGCCTGTCCTTGCTACTACTGTTGTTACCATTACCTGCTATCCTACTGCTTAGTATAGGATGCTAGTGTTCCATCAGTGGCCCTACACCCTTGTCCGTCTGCCATGCTATACCACTGGGCCGTGATCACTTCGGGAGGTGACCACGGGCATACACTATACACTTTATACTGTTACATTACTTGTGATACTGTTCGGAGGTGGGGGCTGAAGGGGCAGGTGGCTCCATCCCGGTAGAGGTGGGCCTGGGTTCCCGACGGCCCCCGACTGTTACTTTGAGGCGGAGCGACAGGGCAGGTTGAGACCACCTAGGAGAGAGGTGGGCCTGGCCCTGGTCGGCGTTCGCAGATACTTAACACGTTTAACGAGATCTTGGTATTTGATATGAGTCTGGCTACTGGCCTATACGCACTAACCATCTACGCAGGGACAGTTATGGGCACTCGACGTCGTGGTATCAGCCGAAGCCTTCGTGACGTCAGCAACGGAGCGGCGCGCGCTGGATTGGACTGGAACGCCTACTAGGCTAGGTCTGCTTCCGGCCGCCCACGCAACGTGCAGGTGTGCTAAGGGCGATGGGCCCAGACCCCTGGGCGCTTAGGTTTAGACCGGCGTGCTGACCTCTCTGTTGGTCTAGGTGGGGCTGCGACGTGTTGATCTTCCGAGGCCGGGCATGACCTAGGAAAGTGTGTCCGGCCAAATGGGATCGAGCGTGTTGGGTTATGTGGTGCACCCCTGCAGGGAAGTTAATCTATTCGAATAGCCGTGATCTTCGGTAACAGGACGACTTGGAGTTGTACCTTGACCTTATGACAACTAGAACCGGATACTTAATAAAACACACCCTTCCAAGTGCCAGATACAACCGGTGGTCGCTCTCTCACAGGGCGATGAGGGGAGGATCATCGGTTAGGCTACTTGGAGGACTTCAGTCTACTCTCTTCTACATGTTGCAAGACGGAGGCTGCCAGAAGCGTAGTCTTCGAAAGGATTAGTTATCCCCCTCTTGTTCTGGCATTCTGCAGTTCAATCCACATATGATACCCTTACTCCATTTGATACCCATGCATATGTAGTGTAGCTCCTTGCTTGCGAGTACTTTGGATGAGTACTCACGGTTGCTTTCTCCCCCTTTTCCCCCTTTTCCTTTCATTCTGGTTGTCGCAACCAGATGCTGGAGTCCAGGAGCCAGACGCCACCGTCGACGACGACTCCTACTACGTGATGCCCGCTGACGACGACCAGGAGTAGTTAGGAGGATCCCAGGCAGGAGGCCTGCGCCTCTTTCGATCTGTATCCCAGTTTGTGCTAGCCTTCTTAAGGCATACTTGTTTAACTTATGTCTGTACTCAGATATTGTTGCTTCCGCTGACTCGTCTATGATCGAGCTCTTGTATTCAAGCCCTCGAGGCCCCTGGCTTGTAATATGTTGCTTGTATGACTTATTTTATTTGTAGAGTTGTGTTGTGATATCTACCCGTGAGTCCTTGATCTTGATCGTACACATTTGCGTGCATGATTAGTGTACGGTCAAATCGGGGGCGTCACACAGGTGGACCGAAGTCCTTGCGGCCGAAGAGTATGAACTCGAGCGCCCCTCCAAGAGTTACCCAAAACGCAGGTTGCTACCTAATACGTCTCCGTCGTATCTATAATTTTTGATTGTTCCATGCCAATATTATTCAACTTTCATATACTTTTGGCAACTTTTTATACTATTTTTGCGACTAACATATTGATCCAGTGCCCAGTGCCGGTTCCTGTTTGTTGCATGTTTTTTGTTTCGCAGAATATCCATATCAAACGGAGTCCAAACGGAATAAAAACTGACGGACATTTTTTTGGAATATATATGATTTTTGGGAAGAAGAATCCACGCGAGACGATGCTCGAGGGGCCCATGAGGTAGCGGGCGCGCCCCAGGGTGTCAGGCGCGCCCCTGACCCTCATGGCCACCCCGTAAGGTGGTTGGTGCCCTTCTTTCGCCGCAAGAAAGCTAATTTCCGGATAGAGATCGTGTCAAAATTTCAGCACAATCGGAGTTACGGATCTCCGAGAATATAAGAAACGGTGAATGGGAAGAATGTGGAAACGCAGAAACAAAGAGAGACAGAGAGACAGATCCAATCTCGGAGGGGATCTCGCCCCACCCGTGCCATGGAGGCCATGGACCAGAGGAGAAACCCTTCTCCCATCTAGGGAGGAGGTCAAGGAAGAAGAATAAGAAGGAGGGGGGCTCTCTCCCCCTCGCTTCCGGTGGCACCGGGGGCCATGATCATCACCGCGATCTACACCAACACCTCCACCATCTTCACCAACATCTCCATCACCTTCCCCCCTCTATCTACAGCGGTCCACTCTCCCGCAACCCGCTGTACCCTCTACTTGAACATGGTGCTTTATGCTTCATATTATTATCCAATGATGTGTTGCCATCCTATGATGTCTGAGTAGATTTTCGTTGTCCTATCGGTGGTTGATGAATTGCTATGATTGATTTAATTTGCTTGTGGTTATGTTGCTGTCCTTTGGTGCCCATCATATGATTGGGCGCGTGGATCACACCCTAGGGTTAGTTGTATGTTGATAGGACTATGTATTGGAGGGCAAGAGTGACAGAAGCTTCAACCTAGCATAGAAATTGATGCATACGGGATTGAAGGGGGACCAATATATCTTAATGCTATGGTTGGGTTTTACCTTAATGAACATTAGTAGTTGCGGATGCTTGCTAATAGTTACAAACATAAGTGCATAGAATTCCAAGTCAGGGATGACATGCTAGCAGTGGCCTCTCCCACATAATACTTGCTATCGGTCTAGTAAAGTAGTCAATTGCTTAGGGGCAATTTCACAACTCCTACCACCACTTTTCCACACTCGCTATATTTACTTTATTGTTTCTTAACCTAAACAGCCCCTACTTTTTATTTACGTGCTCTTTATTATCTTGCAAACCTATCCAACAACACCTACAAAGTACTTCTAGTTTCATACTTGTTCTAGGTAAAGTGAACGTGAAGTGTGCGCAGAGTTGTATCGATGGTTGATAGAACTTGAGGGAATATTTGTTCTACCTTTAGCTCCTCGTTGGGTTCGACACTCTTACTTATCGAAAACTGTTGTGATCCCCTATACTTGTGGGTTATCAAGACCTTTTTCTGGTGTCGTTGCCGGGGAGCAATAGCGTGGGGTGAATATTCTCGTGTGTGCTTGTTTGCTTTATCACTAAGTAATTTTTATTTGCTGTCCTTAGTTGTTTTCTACCTTTATTTATGGGTAGGAAATGCAAAATACCAAAAAAATTAGTTGTACCTACTGAACCAATGGTTGAAGAACCACTCAAAATCTATCACACTGCTGAAGCTTTTTACTTGGATCATCTTCGATCCCTTTGTGCTCGTGCCGAAACCCCAACTAGCTTAGTTGAGGGCAAATCCTTAGATGAGCATGCTTGTTATGTGCGACACTGTATATCTAAAAAAGGGAAACTATTATGGAGTCAAATTCAACGTTTGCAATGCTATGCTTGGAATTTATGTGAGATATATGATTTTACTTGTTGTTCTGAAAACCTTAAGAACACCTTCCCTATCAATGTGAGTTTAGTAATAATGGAATCGTATCTTCGTATGCTAAGGGTGTTTATAATTACTATGATGTTCAACAAATTGAAGAATTTGTTGCTTTTAAGGGTGCTTCTGAAATTGCTTCTTTGATTGAAAAGTATGATGATACTCTTCACAAATCTGAAAATTTTGCCATACTTGAATATTGTTATGAGAATTATGCTTCTAATGCTTATGTTAAACTATTTATTGAGGACTACTCCGCTGTCCAAGAAGAGACTAATATTTTGCAGGAGTCTATGGAAGAAGAAATTGATGAAACTGTGAGCTCATTGGATGGAAAAGATGATGAGGAGAGCGAAGAACAAAAGGAGGAAGAGCGGATTGATCACCCGTGCCCACCTTCTAGTGAGAGTAACTCTTCAACTCATACATTGTTTAATTCCCCTTCGTGCTTACCGAAGGATGATTGCTATGATGACTGTTATGATTCCGTTGATTCTTTTGAAATACCCCTTTTTGATGATGCTTGTGGCCAAGATGCCAATATCAATTATGCTTATGGAAATGAACTTGCTATAGTTCCTTATGTTAAACATGAAATTGTTGCCATTGCACCCACGCACGATAGTCCTATTATCTTTTTGAATTCTCCCGACTACACTATATCGGAGAAGTTTGCACTTATTAAGGATTATATTGATGGGTTGCCTTTTACCATTGCACATGATGATTTCGATAAATATAATATGCATGTGCTTGCTGCTCCTACTTGCAATTATTATGAGAGATGAACTATATCTCCACCTCTCTATGTTTCCAACATGATAAAATTGCATGAAACTGTTTATACTATGCATTGGCCTTTACTAGGTGTGCATGAATTGTTCTTGTATGACATGCCGATGCATATGAAGAGAGTTAGACTTCGTCATTGCTTGATATATGTTGCTTTGTGCTTACTACTAAATTACAAATCATTGTTAATTAAAATTGGCTTTGATATACCTTGGGATCCGGGTGGATTCACTACTTGAGCACTATATGCCTAGCTTAATGGCTTTAAAGAAAGCGCTGCTAGGGAGACAACCCGGAAGTTTTAGAGAGTCATTTATTTCTGTTGAGTGCTTTCATATAGTTTAAAAACAACAAAAATAAAGAGGGGAACCCAAAACTTTTCAAAAAGGAAAGTGAAAGTGAGAAAGACAAGCACTGTTGAAGTGGGAGAGCTCCTTGAACTTTGTTCATGCTCATGACAACTTTGTGAATCTTGATTACAGAAAATTTTCAACAAAAATAATTATCCCCTTGTACAATTCTATTGTATTATAAAAATAATGTGCCAAGGTTTGCCTTTAGGATGTTTATGATGCTTGTTGGTTTGTGCGGTGCAGGACAGAAACTTTGGCTGTAGTGCATGAATTTTAATTTTTTACTGGAACGTCAAATGGTTCTGATTCTTTCTGCACTGTCTTTCTGTACAAATTGTTTATTTTTCCTAATTTTTTCAGAATTTTTCAAGTATCATAAGTATGGTGAATGTTCAGATTGCTACAGACTGTTCTGTTTTAGACAGATTCTGTTTTTGATGCATAGTTTGCTTGTTTTGATGAAACTATCAATTCATATCAGTGGATTAAGCCATGAAAGAGTTATACTACAGTAGACACAAAGCAAAAACAAAATATGAATTGGTTTGCAACAGTACTTATAGTGGTGATTTGCTTTATTATACTAACGGATCTTACCGAGTTTTTCTGTTGAAGTTTTGTGTGGATGAAGTGTTCGATGATCGAGAAGGTCTCGATGTGAGAAGGAAGAGAGGCAAGAGCTCAAGCTTGGGGATTCCCGAGGCACCCCAAGTAAATATTCAAGGAGACTCAAGCATCTAAACTTGGGGATGCTGGGGAGGCATCCCCTCTTTCTTCAACAAGTATCGGTATGTTTTCGGATTCATTTCGTTCATGCGATATGTGCAATCTTGGAGCGTCTTTTGCATTTAGGTTTTTATTTTTATTTTTATGAACCATGCTGGTATGAGATAGTCCTTGGTTGATTTATAGAATGCTCTTTGCACTTCACTTATATCTTTTGAGTATGGCTTTATAGAATGCTTCATGTGCTTCACTTATATCATTTGAAGTTTGGATTGCCTGTTTCTCTTCACTTAGACAACCGCCATTTGTAGAATGCTCTTTTTCTTCACTTATATTTTTTAGAGCACGGGCATATCTTTTGTAGAAAGAATTAAACTCTCTTGCTTCACTTATATCTATTTAGAGAGATGACAGGAACTGGTCATTCACATGGTTAGTCATAAAATCCTACATAAACGTGTAGATCGCTGAATATGATATGTTTGATTCCTTGTAATAGTTTTGCGATATAAAGGTGGTGATATTAGAGTCATGCTAGTCGAGTAATTGTGAAATTGAGAAATACTTGTGTTAAGGTTTGCAAGTCCCGTAGCATGCATGTATGGTGAACCGTTATGTAACAAAGTCGGAGCATGAGGTGTTTATTGATTATCTTCCTTATGAGTGGTGGTCGGGGACGAGCGATGGTCTTTTCCTACCAATCTATCCCCCTAGGAGCATGCGCGTAGTACTTTGTTTCGATGACTAATAGATTTTTGCAATAAGTATGTGAGTTCTTTATGACTAATGATGAGTCCATGGATTATACGCACTCTCACCCTTCCACCATTGCTAGCCTCTCTAGTACTGCGCAACTTTCGCCGGTACCATAAACCCACCATATACCTTCCTCAAAACAGCCACCATACCTACCTATCATGGCATTTCCATAGCCATTCCGAGATATATTGCCATGCAACTTTCATCATCATCATATACATGACTTGAGCATTCATTGTCATATTGCTTTGCATGATCGTAAGATAGCTAGCATGATGTTTTCATGGCTTGTCCATTTTTTGATGTCATTGCTACGCTAGATCATTGCACATCCCGGTACACCACTGGAGGCATTCATATAGAGTCATATCTTTGTTCTAGTATCCAGTTGTAATATTGAGTTGTAAGTAAATAAAAGTGTGATGATCATCATTATTAGAGCATTGCCCAAAAGAAAGATAGGCCTAAGAAGCCTAAATAAAAAAAGGGGGGGCCAAAGAAGCCCGCAAAAAAAGAAAAAAAGAAAAAGGGGCAATGTTACTATCCTTTTACCACACTTGTGCTTCAAAGTATCACCATGTTCTTCATATAGAGAGTCTCTTGAGTTATCACTTTCATATACTAGTGGGAATTTTCATTATAGAACTTGGCTTGTATATTCCGATGATGGGCTTCCTCAAATGCCCGAGGTCTTCATGAGCAAGCAAGTTGGATGCACACCCACTTAGTTTCAGTTTGAGCTTTCATATACTTATAGCTCTAGTGCATCCGTTGCATGGCAATCCCTACTCACTCACATTGATATCTATTAATGGGCATCTCCATAGCCCGTTGATACGCCTAGTTGACGTGAGACTATCTTCTCCTTTTTGTCTCCTCCACCATCATATTCTATTCCACCTATAGTGCTATGTCCATGGCTCATGCTCATGTATTGCGTGAAAGTTGAAAAGGTTTGAGAACGTCAAAAGTATGAAACAATTGCTTGGCTTGTCATCGGGGTTGTGCATGATGTGAATATTTTGTGTGGTGAAGATGGAGCATAGCCAGACTATATGATTTTGTAGGGATGAGCTTTATTTGGCTATGTTATTTCAATAAGACATAATTGCTTGGTTGGTATGCTTGAAGTATTATTGTTTTTATGTCAAATGATAGACTATTGCTTTGAATCACTCGTATCTTAATATTCATGCCATGATTAGATTACATGATCAAGATTATGCTAGGTAGCATTCCACATCAAAAATTATCTTTTTTTATCATTTTCCTACTCGAGGACGAGCAGGAATTAAGCTTGGGGATGCTGATACGTCTCCATCGTATCTACAATTTTTGATTGTTCCATGCCAATATTATTCAACTTTCATATACTTTTGGCAACTTTTTATACTATTTTTGGGACTAACATATTGATCCAGTGCCTAGTGCCAGTTCCTGTTTGTTGCATGTTTTTTGTTTCGAAGAATATCCATATTAAACGGAGTCCAAATGGAATAAAAACTGACAGAGATTTTTTTGGAATATATATGATTTTTGGGAAGAAGAATCCATGCGAGACGATGCTCGAGGGGCCCACGAGGTAGGGGGCGCGCCCTAGGGTGTCAGGCGCACCCCTGACCCTCATGGCCACCCTGTAAGGAGGTTGGTGCCCTTCTTTCGCCGCAAGAAAGCTAATTTCCGGATAGAGATCGTGTCAAAATTTCAGCCCAATCGGAGTTACGGATCTCCGAGAATATAAGAAACGGTGAAAGGGAAGAATGTGGAAACGCAGAAACAGAGAGAGACAGAGAGACAGATCCAATCTCAGAGGGGCTCTCGCCCCTCCCATGCCATGGAGGCCATGGACCAGAGGGGAAACCCTTCTCCCATCTAGGGAGGAGGTCAAGGAAGAATAAGAAGGAGGGGGGCTCTCTCCCCCTCGCTTCCGGTGGCACCGGAGTGCCACCGGGGGCCATCATCATCACCGCGATCTACACCAACACCTCCGCCATCTTCACCAACATCTCCATCACCTTCCCCCCTCTATCTACAGCGGTCCACTCTCCCGCAACCCACTGTACCCTCTACTTGAACATGGTGCTTTATGCTTCATATTATTATCCAATGATGTGTTGTCATCCGATGATGTCTGAGTAGATTTTCGTTGTCCTATCGGTGGTTGATGAATTGCTATGATTGATTTAATTTGCTTGTGGTTATGTTGCTGTCCTTTGGTGCCCATCATATGATTGCGCGCGTGGATCACACCCTAGGGTTAGTTGTATGTTGATAGGACTATGTATTGGAGGGCAAGAGTGACAGAAGTTTCAACCTAGCATAGAAATTGATGCATACGGGATTGAAGGGGGACCAATATATCTTAATGCTATGGTTGGGTTTTACCTTAATGAACATTAGTAGTTGCGGATGCTTGCTAATAGTTCCAATCATAAGTGCATAGAATTCCAAGTCAGGGATGACATGCTAGCAGTGGCCTCTCCCACATAATACTTGCTATCGGTCTAGTAAAGTAGTCAATTGCTTAGGGGCAATTTCTCAACTCCTACCACCACTTTTCCACACTCGCTATATTTACTTTATTGTTTCTTAACCTAAACAGCCCCTACTTTTTATTTACGTGCTCTTTATTATCTTGCAAACCTATCCAACAACACCTACAAAGTACTTCTAGTTTCATACTTGTTCTAGGTAAAGTGAACGTCAAGCGTGCGTAGAGTTGTATCGGTGGTTGATAGAACTTGAGGGAATATTTGTTCTACCTTTAGCTCCTCGTTGGGTTCGACACTCTTACTTATCGAAAATTGTTGCGATCCCCTATACTTGTGGGTTATCACTACCTCACCTCGAGGGGGAAGCATTGAAACCTCATTTACCAGTGTACGATGCGGCTGACCGGCCACTACGCGGCCGAGCCAGAGAAGCGTTTCAGCCTGAAGTTCAGCTCGCACCCCATCGCCACTCAATCAAAAATACTAAGGATCGGGGAAACACAGAGGACCTGCGAGACATATTCGAAAGTAAGACAAAAATCGCAAGGTCAATATACGGGTCACGGACACACGTGCCAACACGGGACGATGATCGTCGCATCGGATACACCAAGAGTAAATCTGGCCGGGCCGAATACAGCACACAAGATTCGTATGAACTGCGTTGGGATATAGCCCGGCACAGAGGCTCCGCACACCCCCTATGCTTCACTGATGAAGTTATGAATCACGAATTCCCGGAGGTTTCAAACCCGTAAATATCGAATCATACGATGGCACAACAGATCCCGCTGTATGGA
Organism: Triticum urartu; assembly: GCF_056163025.1. Lineage (NCBI taxonomy): Eukaryota > Viridiplantae > Streptophyta > Magnoliopsida > Poales > Poaceae > Triticum > Triticum urartu. The sequence continues at coordinate 514,123,614 of NC_141878.1, forward strand.
TTGAGGATTTCCTCCTTCACATCCACATGGCTCGTGGTGATGATCTACACGCCATCAAGTACCTCCCACTAAAACTCAAAGGACCAGCTCGGCATTGGCTGAACAGCTTGCCAGCAGATTCCGTCGGCAGTTGGGAGGATCTGGAAGACGCATTTCTTGACAACTTCCAGGGCACTTATGTGCGGCCACCGGATGCTGATGACTTGAGCCATATAACCCAGCAGCCAGGAGAATCGGCCAGACAATTCTAGACTCGGTTCCTGACTAAGAAAAACCAAATTGTAGACTGTCAGGACACAGAGGCCCTAGCGGCATTCAAGCATAACATCCGCGACGAATGGCTCCGCCACCTCGTCCAGGAGAAGCCGAAATCTATGGCATCCCTCACAACACTCATGACCCGCTTTTGCGCGGACGAGGATAGCTGGCTGGCTCGCAGCAATAACACATCGAGGAATCCGGACACCTCGGATGCCAAAGATGTTAACGGTAGGAAACATCATAACAGACCAAAGCGCCGCAATAACGGCGATAACACCGAAGATACGGCAGTCAATGCCGGATTCAAAGGCTCTAGATCCGGTCAGCGGAAAAAGCCATTTAAAAGAAATGCTCCGGCACCGTCCAGTTTGGATCACATACTGGATCGCTCGTGTCAAATACACGGCACCCCCGACAAGCCAGCCAATCACACCAACAGAGAATGCTGGGTGTTCAAGCAGGCCGGCAAGTTAAATGCCGAAAACAAGGACAAGGGGCTGCATAGTGATGACGAGGAAGAGCCCCGGCTGCTGAACACAGGAGGACAGAAGGGGTTTCCCCCACAAGTGAAGATGGTGAACATGGTACGCAACCCACATTCCCAAGAGGGAGAGGAAGCGTGCACTAAGGGATGTCTATGCGATGGAGCCTGTCGCCCCAAAGTTCAACCCATGGTCTGCTTGCCCGATCACCTTCGATCACAGGGACCACCCCACTAGCATCCGTCATGGCGGATCCGCCGCACTGGTCTTAGACCCCATCATTGACGTATTTCACCTCACTCGAGTCCTTATGGACGGCAGCAGTAGCCTGAACCTGCTCTATCAGGATACAGTGCGAAAAATGGGTATCAATCCCTCGAGGATCAAACCCAGCAAAACCACCTTTAAAGGCGTCATCCCAGGTGTAGAGGCCCATTGCACGGGCTCAATCACACTAGAAGTGGTCTTCGGATCACCGGACAACTTCCGAAGCGAAGAGTTAATCTTCGATATCGTCCCGTTTCGCAGTGGCTATCACACACTACTCGGACGGACAACATTTGCAAAATTTAACGCAGTGCCGCATTACACATACCTCAAGCTCAAGATGCCAGGACCCAGGGGGTCATAACAGTAAATGGAAACACAGAACGCTCGCTCCGCACGGAAGAGCACACTGCGGCCCTTGCAGCAGAAGCACAAAGCAGCCTTTTAAGGCAGACCACTCATTCGGCGTCACAGCCCCCGGACACCTTCAAGCAAGTCCGGAACAAGCTGCAACAGGATCGCCTGGCATGATTAGAGCTCGCCTAGCAATTCGGCCCCCGTCCCAGTCCCAATCAAGCGACAAAATCCGTGCCGCGCGTACATAACTACGCACTAAAAATACCATGGACATAGGTGGGGGCACGATCAGGACACGCCCCGCAATGTGTCTTAACCGCCCTAGGGGTTGTATAACTTTATCATTCCTTTTCTCTTTCAGGGCCTAACTCTCTGGAAGACCTTTCCGGCAGTACGATTGCCGGACACATTCCAGAAGCGACAACCAAGGCGGCAAGAAGCTAAGATGAACACGGGAACCCCCAGGTGGTCTCTAATAATAATTGATATACCCGTTTTTTACTAATCTATGTGCAGCTCGCCCTGGGATACGACATTTCAAATTGTCCTGCTTTCTGCTTATTGCACTACTTGTAGCAGTACGCTTCGACGTATTATTTAAAGAACAATGCATATCGATAGTCTATCATTGCATTATTTAAGTTTTTCTTCTTTTTTCTCTTATATGTCCATTTACGATAATCCGCACCCGCACGTTCGGGTGCGGTTAGTTCGCCAGGGGCTCTCGTTTACCCCATAATACGGCGCAAGAAGTCTGAACACTTTCGACAGTGCGGCACCCCGAACTTATAGCATTATATGCATCAGCTCTGAATCATGTCTTTGGTCAAATGTTGGGTTTGCTCGGCTCCCATGCTTTGGTACCTTACGTTCCGCTATATCGGCTAAGGTAGCGGTGGGAGAACTACTGCGATTGTGTCCCGGTTCTTCCGGACGAACACCTCAGTAGAGAAAGCCGAAAACTGACTATCATGATAAGGCGAGAGACTGGTCGCTGTTCGAGAGGTCTCGAGTCCTTAAAGACTTTTTCCGCTTCGGGCGAGGAGTCGGCCTTGTCCGGCTTAGGCGTGTATAGCGGCCCAAATTCAGCCCTCCGAATACCAGGGGCTTCGCCAAAATTTAAAATTGTAGACTTCTATGGCTAAGTGAGAGTGATAAAGCATTATAGTTTGATAGCCTGGTTCGTTGCGCTGAACACCTCCCTCGAAGGACCCAAAATTGGGGTAAAGAGTGCTCACTTTTATCCCGAACACCCTAGTACTAGTTACATGGGGGCAGAAGCCGACGACTGACCAACCCTCAGATTTTATAAACGGCCGCACAGAAGGTAATATTTTAAATTAAGAAAGCGTCGCATGGCGCAAATGAACTCGTTTCATATTACAGGATCACATGAGCATGTTCATTCAAAAACTACATCTTTGGCACACTCATCCGCCACTAGGCGGGAACCCTTCAGGACACTCTCATAATAATTCTCGGGGCAGCGATGCTCCTTGCCCTCCGGCGGCCCCTCCTTCACCAGCTTCACGGGGTCCAGCTTCGCCCAGTGCACCTTCGCATGAGCAAAAGCCCTGCGCACACCCTCGATGCAGGCAGACTGCTTTATGACTTCCAATCATGGGCAGGCTTCCACAAGCCGCCTCACCAGACCGAAGTAGCTGCCGGACAGGGGCTTGCCAGGCCACATCCGGACTATAAGGCCCCTCATGGCCTGTTCGGCCGCCTTGTGAAGCTCGACCAACTGCTTCAACTGGTCACTCAAGGGCACGGGGTGTTCGGTCCCAGTATACTGAGACCAGAACAACTTCTCCGTCGAGCTCCCCTCCTCAGCTCGGTAAAACTCCGTGGCATCCAGTACACTGCGGGGAAGATCTGCAAACGCTCCTGGAGAGCTTCGAACTCGGGTAAGAAAAAGGAAAGTCTCCTTTACGTGCTTGCTTTGCATAATGAATGCCTTACCTGCTGCTATCTTCTTCACCGCATCAATCTCCTGAAGGGCCTTGTGGGCTTCCACCTTGGCGCTCCGGACGCTGTCAAGCGCCTGCGCGAGCTCGGACTCTCGCGTCTTAGAGTCAAGCTCCAAGGACTCGTGCTTTTTGGCGAGAGCCTCGAGCTCTTGCTGCACCTCGCCTACTCGGGCTTCTTGCTTTTCCCATTCAATGCGATCCTTGGCCGCTTTGTCTTCGGCCTTGGCCAACGCCTTCCTCAGGGTCGCCACTTCGGTCGTGGCCCCTAACAAATCCATGATGATCCTATTACTTTACACCTGAACTTCTTTTTAATATATATACAAAGGTATTGCTTACCTTTGTTCTCCTCGAGCTGCCTCTTGGTAAGGCCGAGCTCAGTCTCGGACCGCTCTAGGTCCTGCTTCAGTGCAGAGACCTCCGCAGTACGTGCGGCAGCGGCCAGCAGCGAAGCCTGCACATACACATAGATACATTCTGATTAGACTCCTGAGTCATCATTTGATCCTCTATTCGGCTTTTCTTCTTGAACGTTGAACAGAGCATCAGGGGCTACTATCTATGCGGTACTATTTTCTTATATTTTGATTGCTTACCTCAAAGCCTGTTAGGAGGCTGGCGCAAGCTTCGGTCAGTCCATTTTTGGCGGACTGAACCTTTTCGACCACCATGCTCATGATAGTGCTGTGCTCTTCGTCGATGGAAGCGCTACGAAGCGCTTCCAGCAAGTTGTCCGGTGCCTCTGGATGGACAGAGGACACCAACACGGATGGTTGGCCCCCCTTAACGGGGGACCGCCTGCTGGAGTCCAGAACCATCGGAGGTTCCGGCGCAGTGTCCGGCTGGGGCCCGAACTCGGAGCCCGTAGGAGCCTCGCTTCCTTGGTACCCAGGGTCCGGGAAGTCGCCGCAAGGCGCCCCCAGGACCACCTCCCCTTGGCTCGGTGCCTTTTGAGACAACACCTCGGCATTGTCCGTAGGGCGAGGGGTGGAAGCGGTCGGAAGAGAACCGTTGTTCATATCCGACGAGTCCAAAGAGCCGCTCGACAACGGTACGTCGAGATGACCTCGGGACGGACTGCATAATCATGTTCGGCATGAGGAGAGGCAGCGCAATATAACATACCATGAAGTACTATGGTGTCCGGACACTTACGGCTTCGCCAGGGGCTTGTCCCTGGATAGCCACTTGTCGCCGCTGTCGGCGGCTGTCGTGGCGCAGTCCGGAGGGAGGGTCCTTCCCTTCTTGGACCCTTCGGCCTCCCTGGATGGGTCGGCCTTCCTTTTCTTGTCTCCCCCGGCTGGGGGAGAAATTTTCTCCTCCTCCTCCTCGTTTCTGTGGGAGGAGTGTGCGTCGGAGTCATCGGACGATGAGTCCGATACAACCTTGCGCCGGAGACCCTTTCGGGTCCCGGTAGCCTTCTTCTTGGCCTTCTTTGCCGGCACCTCGTAAGGTGCCGGAGTCAGCATCTTCGTTAGAAGAGCGTCTGCAGGATCCTCGGGCAGGGGGGCTGGGAAATCAAGCTGCTCCGCTGTCTCTATCCAGTCATGTTAATGACATGGAAACTTAGATCCTGCACATAACTAAACCGGGGCAAATAAATACCCTGAGAGATGTAAAACCTACCGGATTGGCGCGGCGCTTTGCGCTGAGTCCGCGGTCCTCGATGAGGGAGAGAGGAATCTCGGCGCTCTTGAACAGCACCCTCCAGGCGTCCTCGTGCGTCGTGTCATAGAGCTATCGCGGCGTCTGGTGCTTGGTCGAGTCAAACTCCCACAAATCAAATGCCCGTCGTTGACACGGAAGGATCTGGCGGAAGAGCATAACCTGGACCACGTTGACAAGCTTGATTTTCTTGTTCGTCATGTTCTAAATGCAGGTCTGGAGTCCGGTCAGCTCTACCGAAGAACCCCAGGGCAAGCCCTTCTCTTTCCAAGAGGTGAGCCGCGTGGGGACTCCGGATCGAAATTTGGGGGCCGCCGCCTAGTTGGAGTCGCGCGGCTCGGTGATGTAGAACCACCCCGATTGCCACCCCTTTATGGTCTCCACATAGGAGCCCTCGAGCCAGGTGACGTTAGGCATCTTGACCACCATGGCGCCTCCGCACTCTGCCTGCTGGCCGATCACCACCTTCGGTTTGACATTAAAAGTCTTTAGCCACAGGCCGAAATGGGGCTTGATGCGGAAGAAGGCCTCGCACACGATGATAAACGCCGAGATGTTGAGGATGAAATTGGGGGGGCAGATCATGAAAATCCAGCCCGTAGTAGAACAGGAGTCCGCGGACGAACGGGTGGAGAGGAAATCCCAGTCCGCGGACGAAGTGGGTAAGAAAAACTACCCTCTCATGGGGTTCGGGCGTAGGGATGATCTGCCCTGCATCTGGCAGCCGGTGCGCGATATCCGCGGCCAGATATCCGGCTTCCCGTAACTTTTTGATGTTATCCTCCGTGACGGAGGAGACCATCCACTTGCCTCCTGCTCCGGACATGCTAGGAGTGGTTTGAGAAGAAGAACGCGAGCTTGGGCGCTAGAGCTCGAGTGTGCGGGAATGGGTAAGCGAGGAAGAAGATGGCGTGGGTGAAAATGGTAAATTCTTGTCCCTTTATAAGGGCGGAAGAGGCGATGTGTCTCCCCACTTGCCTGGTAAAACCACTTATTCCCCAGGCACCGTAATTGATGACGCGGTTGGGTTACCCACGTCCGTATTGATGAGAATCCCGTGATAAGGGGAACATGATCTCTGCTTTGACAAGACGTGTCAAGAAAACCGCCTCGCGATGTGTGCGGTGTTGGTTGAGAAAAACAGTTTGAATAATGATCGAGCCGTGGCGTGATGTCATGCTGTCGAAACGTGTCAGCAGATTAGATTGGTGGAAATATTATTCTCTCTACGGTGGTATGTGGAACTTGTTGTGCAGGGCCGGACACTATCCTTGTGTTCAAACTCTTCCATGGAGTATTCGGATGAGGAACCCGCCTTGCAATGCCGAAGACAATACTGCGCGCCGGACTCATCTTCATTGAAGCCTGGTTCAGGGGCTACTGAGGGAGTCCTGAATTAGGGGGTCTCCGGACAGCCGGACTATATCCTTTGGCCGGACTGTTGGACTATGAAGATACAAGATTGAAGACTTCGTCTCGTGTCCGGATGGGACTTTCCTTGGCGTGGAAGGCAAGCTAGGCAATATGGATATGTATATCTCTTCCCTTGTAACCGACCTTGTGTAACCCTAGCCCCCACCGGTGTCTATATAAACCGGAGGGGTTTTAGTCCGTAGGACAACATACAATCATACCATAGGCTAGCTTCTAGGGTTTAGCCTCTACGATCTCGTGGTAGATCAACTCTTGTAATACTCATATCATCAAGAACAATCAAGCAGGACGTAGGGTATTACCTCCATCAAGAGGGCCCGAACCTGGGTAAACATCATGTCCCCTGCCTTCTGTTACCATCCGCCTTAGACGCATAGTTCGGGACCCCCTACCCGAGATCCGCCGGTTTTGACACCGACAGCGCCGCTCGCGCTCCGGGTCCCTTCCGCCGCAGGAGCCGCGTCCGGAGCTCCACATTCGGCCCCACATGGCGGCTGGAGGCGGGGCGGGTGGTCGGCGGCGGCAAGAAATGTGGAGAGTGAAAAAGGGAATCACGTGGCTTGGCGGCGGTGGGGGATAGGGTTTGAACCCGCAAACGAGTCGCGGAACCGCAGATATAGCATTCGGGGCGTGCGGTTTGCGGGGCAAAAAAATTTGCAGGCCGGGCGAGTATGTGTGCTCTGTTCTGGCCGAAAAATTGGGCCGAGCCCACATACTCACCGGAATTTTACATGTCTGTGTGTTTTACGGGGTGTGCTAGAGTTGCTCTAAGTTACTATTGAGAAACAGTAAAACGGGCGAGCTATGCCCCTCCACAGCGATTCGACCTCTTCAGCCGTTGGATTCTGCATACAAACGCACCAGGTCGCTCAACTATCCCGCAGTGCACGCGTGAGCCTTTTTTATCTCGCCAGTCCCGAGCTTCATGACTGGCCCACGTCTATGGGTCCTCACATTAATCGGGCCGAGGAACCATCAACGGGCCGCAGTTTCTCTCTTATGTACGGTGTTAATCCGTGGGCTTCTTGTATGCAGTTGTCTCATGAATCGTGGCGCGTGAGATGACGGGTGGCGGCGGCAGGCGATGTGGACAGGACGAGGTGCGGCACCACCAACGACTTAAGAGTACGAAGAAAGAAGAGGAGTGCTTGATCCATCTAGCACAGCTGCTTAGGAAGAGACAGGGGGTTGAAGAAGACATGGGATCCAATCCAGGTGTCCACCGCTGCACCATCTGGCCACAACATCTACGATTTACCAGAGTCAGCGCCTTCCATCATGGTAAGATTTCGTTATGAATTGTTACTAGGATTCCTGCATGGTACAATTATTTTGTTCTGCTCCAATTAGCACTCAGATCTTAGTTTGTGTTGCGAACGTTCCGCTGCCAACTCCCTCTAGATGCCCACTCAGCTCTAAATTAATGGTCTACCAAATTGTTTTGGGTATGTGTAAGAAAAGCAAGCAAACGACATGAGCAAATTGTACCATGTAGCTTGGTAGTCACGTCATGATTATAGATATATATGTTGCTTGCCATCAGAAAAATGCAGTCCACTATGATTACAAATATATATATATATATATAGGTAAATTGTGTGGGGCACCTAGGTGCCTGGGCACCTAGACCCATTTCGGCAAGTCATATCCATTAGTGCATGCTATACAATCCATGTAATAATAGCTTTCCATATTCTGTTTGCATGCATTATTACCATAATGGTCTATGATTGCTTTCCAAAAAATAGTATTCTACTTATTTGCTAGCAATAGTTCCTTTTCCAAAACAAAATTGTATGGTGTTTCTTCTATACTAATGCATGCTAGTGTCGGTTCTACAAAAAAGATGGTGTGTCTACGTATATACACAAGATATATTTAATTTCAAGGTATCTGAACTTTTAAGAAAAATTAAGGCCGGTCTGAAACTTTTAACGACTAATTTATCTATATAATTTAATGTGACCAAATAATATATATGTAGTACGAGCCTTTCCTACTATTTCAATGGTCAAAAAAAATATAATACGTCGTCCTAGTTATCTTTCTTACTTTTAGGTATGTAGAAAGCATGTGCATACCGAGAACCAATACTTTTGCTCGTACATATACCTAAGATATTGTACACATATACTTTTTTAATAAGATGAATCATGTTGTACAATAGTTACTCAACAAGTATTGGGTTCCTGTATTTTGGGCGGTGTCATATATACACATCAAATGTATGATACCCGATATATCGTATGACTAATGTATGATACCCCATATATCATATGACTAATGTATGATACCCATGGTTTCATATACCCAATGATGATAAGAGTACAACAGACCTCTTATTCGGTATACGTTGGGTATACCCATGGTATCATATACCTAACGTACTTTATCCCTAATGTCCACAAAAAATATGTATACTCATTTGGTATATCTATATACCTATTGAGTATACCAATGGTATCGTATAACCAATGGATATTCTTGTGTATTTTTTAAATGATTTAATTTTCAAGGTATCTAACATTTAAAGAAAATTAAGGTTGGGTTACACTTTCTGACAATTAATTTCCCTATACAAATTAACGTGGACAAATAATATAATATGTCATCCTAGTTATTTTTTTGTGTTTTAGATTTGTACAAAACATGTTGATGCCGATGGCCAATTTTTTCATTCGTACATATACCTAAGATATCATATCCATATACTTTTTCTAGTACACTTATATTCCTTGGAGATGTACACAAAACTGATATACTTTTGCATGGGGATATACCAGAAAATGATAGACCCTTTGGTGATACATGTATACTCGTTCGAGACATACCTAAAAATGATACTAGAGACATACCCAAAAAAATGTATACCCCAAGAATATAAATAAATGTGACATACTCGAAAATTATATACCCAAAATCCATATACTCGCATGTGATGTACCCCAGATTAAGTACAAACTATCGGTCGAGAATACATCAAAGGTAGGTATATACCCAAAACATTAGTACGTGCATTTATATAATATGCATAAGGACGCACATGCAAGCCGCATAAGAATACTAAGTTTGTACATATATACCTTCATAGGAGTTTCTGTTTATACGTCCAATGAAATAAATTAAGAAGAAATTGCATTTATCACTTTCCTATTCAACACATGTTATTAATACACCTAAATCATACATTTATTGATACTTGCTAATTACTTCCATAAAGCATATATGGAAGTCGCTTAATATACTCGCACCCATTACTATCTACATGCATATGTCTAAGATCTGACGGTTACGAGGTAAGGAGCCTGGGCACCTAGGTGTCCCTATATATATATATATATATATATATATATATATATATATATATATATATATATATATATATATATATATAGGTAAAATAGATGGGGCACCTAGGTGCCTGGGCACCTTGATCGTTTTGGAAACCATGATATATTTAATTCGTTTCCTAACTGTTCTTCATGCAAGACTTTCCATGCTTGTGTTTTATTTTTGGTTCTAACAATTGGACATGCAAGACTTGCCATAGAATCAAACTATTAATGTTGACTTTTTTTTGAATTGCTGCAGGTGTATAATGTGCGTATTTTTGTTCCTAACTATCTAATACGTGTATCTAATACCTACCGATGAAATTATATGCATACGCATGTATGTATGTATTCAATAATTTATTTATTTCAACTATTACATTTTTGTTTCGTAATTATTTAAAATGGGTATCATATACTTACTAATGAATGTATGTACGTACGCGGGTATGTATACACACAATAATTTATTTGTTGACTAATTGCATTTTATTTTTGTTTCCTAACTATCCAGTACGGTTATATAATACCTACTGACAAAAATATTGTAATAGCCGGTTGACGTATATAACCGGCTATATGAAAAAGGGTATAAAAATATTGTATATACCCGGTCGACGTATATACCCGACTATGTGAATAAGTGTAGGAAAATATTATACATTCAATAATATACTTCAAGTGGCACACTTGTATATCCGGCTGTACGAAAAAAACATAAAAAATATTGTACATAATCAGTCGACGTATATACCTAAAATAAATATGGCTACATGATGTACGTCTATCTAATATATACCCGATATATTTCGAGTACAAAAATATACTTAAAATATTTTGGGTTATGTATGTATATACCTAGTGATTTATTGAAGGTATTAGCTACTCAGTGAAAAATAAAGGCGAAGAAATAAAAATATATGATATCCATTATACGCAAAGAATACCCGGCTACATGACGTATGAGACATGCATGGGCTTAATTTGGTGGGTATTAAGTGTCCATATTAAGCAATAATTAGCAAAAATTCTTTCCTAATACAAAACTAATTAATTTATCAATTAATGTTAATACTAATTACACGTGCACGCATCTTAGTGTCATCCAACGGTTTTTAGGCAAGGTGCCCAGGCTATATATATATAGTGTTACTATTCATCACCCAGGGTGCAGAATAAGTTATTCTTCACCCGAGATAATCTTACAATCATTTCATAATAAAGTTACGTTTGGAATTTAAATAGTTATATTTCTATTGATTCACTACATAAAATTTGACATAAGAAAATAAAAATATAGGTCATAAGACAAGAAAATTTGCAGTTTATGTGTATTTTAGACAATAATAATGCTCTCTTGAGCATTGCTGTGGCTGCCAGCAAGCACTCGTGGCGCCTTAGGCCTCAATTCATTTGTTCGTGTGCTGTGGCAGGTCTAGGTTAGCTAGGCTTTTTTTTTTGCTATTCGATGAGGACGGTTTGTTTTGTATTTTATTTTAGTAAATATTTGTACATTTGGCGATTCACACTATCTTAGTGATGTATTCATAAACAATGACGCACTCCCTGCCATGTTTAAGAAAAAAAATTGCTTGAATTTCTCCAGTGTTAATTCAATTGTTACAACGGTGGTTGTGCACTTAAATCTTTATGGCAGTAGATTAAACATGGAGACGGAGTGTTGTCGTTAATTTTAATTTGCTTCGATGAGAACATAGAGCAAAACCTTTTATCTTATGAATCCTCCTTTGTATTGACAGGTGATGACATTATTTGTTATGGCCTTTCATCTAATGTACTCTAATTCAGATGAAACAAATATTTATAATACCAAGATTTTTATTTTCAAATTTTTATGTCATTTCATTCTTAAGATGAACGGGCGCGGCAACGCGCTACCATGTTCTAGTGTCTGCGTAGAATGGAGCGCTTTCTTTCACTCTCGGTGACGTGCTTATGGGCCAGCTTGTCAGCCTGCGACTGGGGTGTGGTGCGCGCCGACCTAGCAACAGCCATGCGTGGCTTTATTTCAATGCCAGTACTATTCTCCCTTACTACGAGATGTAGCGCCCTCTTGTCTCTGTGTTGTGTGTTTCTTAGTGGGCTGGTCTAATAGAGCGATTTTAGGAAGGTTCTACAAACCGGTACCGACTGGTCTTTAGAACCTTTTGTGTGACATTTTCTTTTTTCTTGTTCCGTGTTTTTTTATTGCTTTTATTTGTGTTTTTGGTTTCTTTATGTTTTCTCTATTGTTTTTCTTCTTTTGGGGGATTTTGTATTCTTATTGTTTTTTTCCTCTTCAAATACATGTTGATTTTGTTTTAGTACATGTTGAAATTTTTCCGTATACATGTTCAACATTCTTCAGATACACGTTAAATATTTTTCAAAGGTACATCATTTTTAAAAACAAGGTGTATATTTGTTAAATACACATTGAGCATTTTTCATTCAAATACTAAGTCCTCGATCTGGAGCCTCCTGGTGTGATCTGTTATGTGACGGTCTCTATGAGGGCCACTTGTTAGGGGGTGTGTCACAGGTTCAGAGTAATGCATATGTATATAGTCGTAAGGGTTTAGCAGCGCCGCCGCTGGCGACTTCTGATCGCCGGGGGAGGTTTTGCTGTAGCCAGGTTTACCGAACCGCCGCCTATTACAGGCGACGGGGGAGTGTCTCTCGATCCCTCGTGTGTCTCATCCCGAGCCCTACAGCGGTACAGCCATGGCGGAGGAGAGGGGTGCGCCATCGCGATCTAGCGGAGCAGATGAGTTTGATCTAGAGGGTTTGATGAAAAACATGGAATTGCTTGATGAGGATTTGGACGAAGTTGTCATCGGTAAGGAGGAGGCGCAGAAGTTCAAAGCTGAAGCCAGATGGCTGGCGATTGCCCGAGTGAATACGGATAGAACTTTTAGTTCCACGGCGTTCTTTGATAATATGAAGTTCATCTGGGGATTGGCTCAAACGCCGAAATTCCGTGAGGCATGAGAAAATCTAGTATTTATCATCCAACTTTTCTGTCTAGGGGACTGGAGGAAGGTCGTGCACGGAGGACCTTGGCTCTTCAGGGGCCTAGGAGTGATCATTGAGGATTATGACGGCAAGACGGATCCTAAAGCAGTGGTGTTGGATGGCTTGTATGTATGGTCCCAAATACACAAGATCTCGGATGTTTATCGCCGGCAACCAGTGGTTGATCGGCTAGCCCGAAGGATTGGTAAAGTACGTGAAGTTCAGATGCGACCAACCCTCTACTATGAGGGAGACTATGTTCGCGTTCGTGCTAGGGTTCTTACCACCAAACCCTTAACTCGTTTTACTCCTCTTACGGTGGTGGACGAGGGCACACACATGTTGATCGTTAAATATGAGAAGATCCCTTTCTTCTGTCAGATTTGCGGTTTTATGGGCCACAGGTATGCTGAATGCGGCAATGGCGTATGGAGAGAGGAGGACAAAAAGTGGGGCAAATGGATGATTGCTAAACGTCGCACAGCGCATTACTCTCAGCCTTTCAGAGGAAATTTTTCTGCTCGGGGCGGTAGGGGGCGAGGTCGTGGCGGCACTGCAGGCCGTGGGTACATCCCAGCTCGCGGACGTGGTGAGGGTACGGAACCGACGAGTAGAAGCACTGCTCATGCAGCAAGAGTGAACGATAACGGGGGAAAACAATTGATGCACATGTGGACAGCAGCGGAGAAAATGCAGATACTGAATATGCACGCACAAGTGAACCAATACCCGGCACAGTTACAGACCGGGGTGAATGGGAGAATCAGGGCAAAACAACTGATGTACTTGTGAAGAATTTTGGTCAAAAAGATGCGTCTTCTGAACATGCAAGTGCGTCAGATGGGAGCACTCAGATGGTCAGGATGGAGACGGGGGCAACACCAAAGGAGCAGCAGGGAAAAAATAGCAACAAAAGAGTATCTCAGGACAATGCCCAGATCACTTCCTCTGGCCTAGTTGCTCCTATTTCAGAAACGAGTGGGGCTGCAATTGTTTTGGCTGAGAAGATCCCAACGGGGGTGCCTCCACTCCCGCCAGTTTATGTCTCGCCACGTAAGAATGTCAAGCGACCAAAGGGGATACCACAGCAAAAAGGAGAAGGAGGAGATGTGACAAGTGATACAACCAATGCAATATCGGCGGGCTCCTTCGGGGAGCGCCGCCGGGCACAATGAGTTACATATGTTGGAACTGCCGGGGCGCGGGCAAGGCCTCGACAGTTCGCGAACTTCGTGATTTAGCGAAGAACTATGCCCCTACTATGCTTTGTATTCTAGAAACTCAGATCGACAAGGCTAGAGTAGAGAATTTAGCAAGTTTTATAGGCTTTGATCATGCTTTTGCTATCAGTAGTGTGGGGAGGAGTGGAGGTATAGGCCTCTTCTGGAATAATTCAATAAAAGTTGATATTTTGGGCTACTCGGATTACCATGTGGATGTAAAGGTTCTTGACCTAGGTTGGGACCCATGGAGAATGACGGTTGTGTATGGTGAGGCGCAAACTCACTTGCGCCACCAAACATGGGACACTTTGAAAAATATAAGCTCTTCTAGCGGTCTCCCCTGGCTGTGTATAGGCGATTTCAATGAAGTGTTTCGTCCAGATGAACATGAAGGAGTAGGAGAACGAAGTAATGCCCAAATTCAAGCATTTAGGGATATGGTGGATGTCTGTATGCTCATGGATTTGGGCTTCAAGGGCAGATTTTGGACTTTTGAGAAGAAGGTAACGGGTGGTTCATTTACTAGAGTGCGGCTGAACCGTGCTTTGGCATCGGCAGAGTGGAGTTCCATGTTTCCCAATTCAAGTTTGACTCATCTGGTGGCGGCCACTTCTGATCATTGCCCTATACATCTTCAACTCAGCGACGTGCCTAACCTACAAAGAGCTACAGGGAAGATATTTAGATATGAAGTAGCATGGGAGTCTCATGATGGCTTAAAAGAGGAAATCCAAGGGGTTTGGTCGGCTGGGCACCCTACCTCGCGGGTGGAAGATGTTAAACATAAGCTGTTAACTCTATCTCAGAGTTCGAGGCAGTGGGACAAGTGCACTTTCGGCTCGGTACGTACAGAGATAAAAGAGTTGAAGGGCGAGTTGGGGAGGCTGATAGGGAACCCTTTGCGCACTGGTCCGAGCCACCGCGAGCAGAAGATCCATGAGCGGTTGGTTGAATTGTACCATAGAGAGGAAGTACTGTGGCGCCAGAGATCTAGGATCGAATGGCTAGCAGCAGGAGACAAGAACACAAAGTTTTTTCATATGAGGGCAAGTATGAGAAGGAAGAAAAAAGTGATCAAGGCTCTGTCCAATGCTTTGGGGATTATGGTGGATGATCCGACGGAGCTCAAAATACTTGTATCTAATTTTTACAAAGACCTATACACCTCAAAGGGTGTAACAAATATGGAAGAAGTGCTAGAACATGTACCTCGGAAGGTCACGGCTGCCATGAACAACACTCTTTGTGCTCCATATACAGGTAATGAGGTAAAAGTGGCACTTTTTCAAATGTTCCCCACTAAATCTCCTGGTCCGGATGGCTTTCCAGCACACTTTTATCAGCGGCATTGGGACGTGTGTGGGGAAGAGGTAACCAAGGCAGTGTTGAGAATCGTCAAGGGGGAAGGAAGTGCAGAGTGCATCAACGATACTTTTTTGGTTCTAATACCGAAGGTAATGAATCCAACCCTTCTCACTCAATCCAGACCAATTAGTTTGTGCAATGTTCTGTATAAAATTGCGTCAAAGGTGGTGGCGAATAGATTAAAACAAATCTTACCTGACATTATTTCTGAAGAACAATCGGCTTTCGTTCCTGGAAGATTGATCACAGACAACATTATATGTGCCTATGAATGCTTGCATTTCATGAAAAGAAGCAAATCCAAATCCAACAGTCACTGTGCTTTGAAGTTGGACATGATGAAAGCTTATGACAGGCTAGAATGGACATATCTGGAGGCAATTATGATCAAACTGGGATTTGCAAGATCTTGGGTGGAGGTTGTGATGGGCATGATCAAGTCCGTATCATTTGCAGTACTTTTTAATGGAGAGGAAGTGGACCATTTTAAACCCACCAGGGGTATTCGACAGGGAGATCCAATCTCCCCTTATCTCTTTTGGATTGCAGCGGAGGGCCTTTCGTGCCTCTTGAAATCTGAAACTCAATCATCACATTTCATGGGAGTGCAGGTGGCTCCGACAGCTCCGGTTGTTAACCACATTCTCTTTGCCGATGATAGCCTACTGTTTTTCAAAGCGAGTAACGAGGGGGCGACTACAGTGTCAAACCTGTTGACTACCTACTGTAATGCTTCGGGTCAGAGAGTGAACAATGCTAAATTTCAATATTTTTCAGCAAGGGGTACCCCCAATCTGTTCGAGATGGCATAAAAACTTCTCTTGATGTGCACAATGGACAATTGAGTGAGAAGTATCTTGGCATGCCCACTGATGTAGGTCAGTCGAGGAATGGAACGTTTAAATATTTGAGGGACGGAGTTTGGGAAAAGATAAAGGGATGGATGGAGAAGTTATTATCATATGCGGGTAAGGAAGTTTTGATTAAAGCAGTTGCCCAAGCTATTCCTGTTTTTTCAATGGCATGCTTCAGGTTACCGTGTGGTATTTGTGAGAGTGTGACGTCAATGATCCGCCAATTTTGGTGGGGAAGCAAGAGGGGCAAAAGGAAGCCTTGTTGGGTTTCGTGGGACGTTTGCACTAAACCAAAATCATTGGGAGGATTGGGCTTTCGTGATATGGAATTGTTCAATCTAGCACTCCTAGCAAGGCAAGCTTGGCGCTTGGTGGAAGGACCTGCAACTTTGAGTGCAAGAATTTTGAAGTCCGTATACTACCCGTCAAGCTCTTTCTTAAATTCTGAGTTGGGACCACATCCGTCGCAGACTTGGAGGGCGATCATTGATGGACGAGATGTTATTGCACAAGGAATCATAAAAAGGATTGGAACGGGGGAGAGTACCAATATATGGGGAGAGAATTGGCTACCCAGATCGGGCATGATGAGGCCGGTGGCTTCTCTAGTGGCTAATCCACCACAGCAAGTTTCTGAACTCATACATGCAGCAACAAATTCTTGGAACGAGGAAGAACTAAGAAGGGTTTTTGTTCCAGTTGATGTGGAGGTTATATTATCAATCCCACTTTGTACGAAACGGGTTGATGATTTCTGGGCCTGGGGCGAAGATCGCCGAGGAAAGTTTTCGGTCAGCTTGGTATACAGAATGCTTTTCAATGTTAAAAACCAAGGGGAGAACTTGTTGGCTGGTACTGGAAGCTCGTCCACAGCTGAACAAGAAAAGAAGGCGTGGGCTTCAATCTGGAATATCAAGGTTCCTTCCAAGCTGAAAATTTTTATATGGAGATTGTGCTCTGATTCGTTACCAACTACAGATGTTAAGCATCATCGGCACATGGCCCCATGCCCGGCCTGTCCATTTTGCTTGGCGGAGGACAGTTGGAAACACGCCTTGATCAATTGTATATCTGCTAGGTGTGTCTGGTCGTTGTCATCAGAGGACACAGTGGAGCGGATGTGTGAAAATCTAAGTCTGAATGCCAAAAACTGGGTATTCACAATGCAAGAGAAGTTGTCACATACAGAGTTCACTCACATGGTTGTAACCCTCTGGGTAATTTGGAGGTCGCGCCGAAGAGCCATTCACTAGGAGATTTATGACATCCCTATGCAAATTCATCTCTTCATCAATGCTTTCCTAAAGGATCTAGAGATTTTGACAAAACCTACTGAGAGGAGCAATGCTAACCGGGCAATTAGGCCAAATCATTGGCTGCCCCCGCCAATGGAGTATGTGAATTTTAATACTAATGCCGCTGTCTCAAGTGGAAGCTGTGGTTCTGTTGGTGTAATATGCAGGGATTTGGATGGCACTTTCCTGGGTGCTTCTTCTATCACTTTCAAGCATATGCTTGACCCTGTTACTTTGGAGGCATTGGCACTAAGGGAAGCGCTGACGCTAGCGGAAGATTTATATGTTCAGAAGATACATGTGGCGTTTGATTGCAAGACCGTGGTGGATGAAATCATGCAGCTATTAGACGTGAAATCGTTGAGAGATCGAATGCGTTTACTTCTTGTAATTTTGTCCATGAGTTTAGGAGCTCAAATATCGAGGCTCACAGTCTCGCTAGACATGCACTTTTACTCGGGTTAGGCCGCCATGTATGGTTAGGCCTTCTCGGGGAGTTTTACTTTCTTCATGTAAATGTTCCAACAATTTGAATAAAGCCTGGCATGGTTGTCTCAAAAAAAAAACGTCACCGAGCAGCGACACGATTTCCCCACCGCCCACCGCTCTTCCCACTTTGCCATCTGGAGGCTTCCAGAAGGCAAAACCCCCAAATCCTCCCCGGCTCTCCGCTGGACGATCAAGCGAACTCCCGAAAATCCCACACAAAAGAAGCGAAAATTAAAACGACATGAACCCCCTCAAGAACTCGCGCTCCGCCCTCTCCCGTCTCCTCCGCCACAACCCCGCCGCCGGCCGGCCGCAGCCCCCGGCCCCTCCCCCGCCGGTGCCGCGGGAAACGGCCGCTCGGCACTACCACGCCGCCCCGCGCCGCCCAGGGTTCATTCAGTCCTTCAGCCGAGGGCTCCTCCGCCACGAGCCCGGCGCCCTCTTCCGGCCGCCGCCGGCGCGGGCGCAGGCGCCGCCTCCCCGGCACTACTTCACCTCCTCGCGCCGCCCGGAGATCATCCACTTCGCGCGCCGCCGCGGCGGGGCGCGGTGGTACCACGACAGGCGGAAGGTCGCCGCGGTGGTCCTCCTCGCCGGCGGCGGGACAATCGTCGTCTACTTCGGCAACCTCGAGACCGTGCCCTACACCAACCGCACCCACTTCGTCCTCGTCTCGCCCCAGCTCGAGCGCCAGCTCGGCGAGTCCCAGTTCGCTGATCTCAAGAAGGAGCTCGCCCCCAAGATCCTGCCCCCGCTCCACCCCGACAGCGTCCGCGTCCGCCTCATCGCCTCCGAGATCGTCCGCGCGCTCCACCGCGGCCTCGCCGACCGCCGCAGCGACGACTTCGATGACGCCTCCTACGGCGACATCTCCACCGACATCGCCGTCAAGGCCCGGGACATGGATGCCGAGGACGTGATGCATCGGGTCTCGCCTGGCAAGACCGCGGGCACGGCCGCTAGGGCTCAGCGAGACGACGAGCTTCTCGATGACAGGTGGGTCGCCGAGAGCCGGAGACGGGGGAAGGCACGCGGAGCGCAGCCACAGACGAAGCACCTCAATGAGCTCAATTGGGAGGTCATCGTCGTCAGAGATAAGCTCATCAATGCAATGTGCTTGCCTGGTGGTAAAATTGTAGTCTTCACTGGATTGCTCGACCATTTCAAGACAGATGCTGAGATTGCGACAGTGCTTTCGCATGAGGTGGGTTTACTAATTGGGTAATGGGCTCATATGTACTTTGTGGTTGTTTTACAGTGCATTGGAACAGATATTGGTACCTCTATGTTTTAGATTGGGTTTACTGATTGGGTTAATGGGCTCATATGTACTTTGTGGTTGTTTTACAGTGCATTGGAACTGATATTGGTACCTCTATGTTTTAGATTGGGCACGCTATCGCGAGGCACTTGCCAGAGATGATCACCAAGGGCATGTGGTTTACTATCCTGCAGCTTATCGTCCTACAGTTTATTTACATGCCAGACCTAATTAATGCAATGTCGACATTACTCCTCAGATTGCCCTTCTCACGAAGGTATTCATTTCTGCATTTCATATTCTTCGTGGAATCACGGTTATTTACATTCTACACATGATAAGTTGCATATATGACTGAAATGAGATGCTACCAGATCTGGCAAAAGCCAATGAATTGGCACCAATGGGCTTGTTTTGTCTAGGTATCTAGTTTTGCTATAAGTTATGATATGACTCCTGCTTCAAGTGCCTCCATGTGGGCCATTGTATACTATTGTGAGCCATCCTATTATTTCAGCTTATTGTGCCACAGACCAGTGAGAATCTATCTAGGTAAAGTGATCAACCATGCATAGGAAAAAGCTCATATCAACATGAAAACATGCATGATAAATTTTTTATACTGTTCTATTTATACTTAATAAATATTGTGCAACTATACAATAATCAAACACAACAAATCATACTCCCTCCTCCCCAAAATAATTGTCTTTGATCGGGCACAACTTTGTACTAAAGTTGTACTAAATGAAAAACACTTCTTTGGAACGGAGGGAGTATGTATTTTCAGTTTATTTCTCACATTATTACTCCCAATGTTCATGTTCCATGCAACCAAATCACATCGAATTATATTGCAAACTCCGCAACAATTTGCGGGTTATCATCTAGTACCATTGACTTTTGCTACGGACTTAACTAACAACAGTGACAATTCTAGTAATAAAACATATGCCTCTTGATTGCCCAACAGATGAGATCATTACTGGTAATTCTTGTCCTCAACAGGGCATTGGACCTCGGAGAGACATCTAGTTCTCTGTTCTCATACTTTTTTTCTATGGTTGGCAGAGTCCATTTTTTTCTTTTTTTGAAAAAATGCCACCATGGCTAGCTTTATTGATTTGGCAAAATCGTTACATCGTTCACTAAAGAGTTTATAAGAAAATCTGGGGGTTCATCAACCCAATTACAAGAAACATTATTCTCATAAGAAAATTTAGCTAAATTGTGCGCAGCTTCATTTGTTTCCCTTCGGCAATGTGTGAACTCAACATTCCCAATCATTCCAGCTATAATAAAACAGTCCGCATATATAGCAGTAGCTTCGCTCCACATCCTCTCTTGGCCTGAACATGCATTAACGACCTCTAAGGCATCTGATTCAATTTGTATGGAGGTATATCCGAGAGATTCAGCCAAAATTAGTCCGCTCTTCATAGCCATTGCTTCTGCTAGAAGAGCATCAGCGACATATGGGATTGTAGCGCATGAAGCCGCAATAAAAACTCCATATCTATCTCTTGCCACGGCCCCTGTAGCGCCCTTACCTTCTTCATCATGGTAGGATGCATCAACATTTATTTTTACAAGACCTGAGGTGGGTTTCTTCCACTGTTCACCATTACGAATGACCTGTACATTTGTTGTAGCTTGCTGGAAATTAGCACAAATAGCCTGGACTTATTAGCTATTCACACAAGTTCTTAGAAAGTAGACGAAATCAGATTTACAATAGCATATGTCATGTACTCTTTTGTACTCCCTCCTCCGTCCCATAATATAAGAGCGTTTTTGTAGTGTCAAAAACACACTTATATTATGGGGCGGAGGGAGTACTAAATTCTGGATCTGCATGGAATTGATCCCAAAACACCAAATTGACTGGAATGATAATATGATATCTTTCTTGTACATCTCTTACAAATCCTACCGAAGTTGACGAGGATGATGCCCCTTCCTCTATAACTACTAGAATTTCATCACCAATGCATTGTGCGTGACTATTCTATTGTCCACCAGTTTTTTATCAGATGCACGTGTAAGAATCGTTTTACAACATGTGTGAATTGTGAGGATGGGGTGGTCTATATTTGAGATTTACAAAGTTAGTATTTAAGGTGGTAAGTTTGCACTTCTGACTTGTGGTAAAATCAGTCCCTTTCACAAGTGCTTGTTTTTTCCAGTATGAAGCAGTGGTCACTGGTCAGTTAGGATCTTCATGATGGTGAAACTTGAACTTCCCAGACCTGACCAAATTGGGTAATTTTATGCAGAAGTAACCCCCCCCCCCCCCAAAAAAAAATTATTGAAGGGGGGAAGTAGCTCCATCCTTTTGGATGTCTTTACGAAAGACATATCTAACGTATGGTTTGAAAATAAAATACTCTGTACGGCAATTTCGAGAAAAAAATATCTTTTCAGACACACACTCAACTCTAATGGACTAACTACTGTTGCTTAGTTGTTGAGCCTCATCGGTACAAGCTTGCTGTGATCAAAGCTTCCTTTGATCTTTGAATTGATTGATGACATGACCTAGTGCAGACATTCAGCGCTTCTGCCTAGTGCATCTGAAATGATGCATCACAGTAGCTAGGGTGTTTAGCTAGCTGAAGCTGTATCCGTCAGTTTCCTCGAAACGATGAGGACAAGTAACTGAAGACATCTCCTGAAACGTGGACTGGCTACTGATCCATCTTGGCAGTCTGATCTGCCGCACATTATCTCCGACTTTACCCCACTCCTTGTTGCATTATTGAATAGCTGACTGTATCTCCATGTGTCTTTCCAATCAGGATCCGATGATGCCACTTTCTGTGGACATGATTTTCTAAAACCCCACCCCAGCTGTCACTTCTTGATGTAGCCTTCATTGCTTCAAAGATACAATAAAATTTCATATGATTAGGCGATGAGTTGCCTAGCACCTTCACCACATGAATCCCGCCCTGCTGTACTCTATCCAGTTGTTTTAACCATAGATAGTTCTTCATGATCTGAATATAAAATGATTTGCGAGGATTCTTTCATCCGTGCCCTAGCTGTTTTAATTCTAGTGAGATTTATTTGTAGGGCCGGTCCTGTCTTTTGTCCATCATAAGAGGTAAAGTACTATTTTTTTTAGATGGAGCCCTGCTGGTCAGATAAATTGTGGTTGCTCTAATATGACATAAGATTCAGTATATGTCATTACAGTCCTTCCTGGAAGAAAAAAAAACTCGTGTGTTGTACAGTTGCCATCCTTGTTACCGCATTATCAAACATATGCAAGTGTATCTTGTTAGAAGCCCTTGCGATGATGTATGTTGCATGTTTGCAGGATGGAGGTAGAGGCGGATCACATCGGGCTCATGCTTCAAGCTTCTGCTGGTTTCGACCCACGCACAGCTCCCAAGGTCTACGAGAAGCTAGGACAAATCGCGGGCAATCAGTCAGTGCTGAAAAGCTACCTCTCCACCCATCCTTCGAGTAAGAAGCGATCGGAGCTCTTGTCTCGAGCCAAGGTAATGGAGGAGGCGATGCAACTATACAGGGAAGCTTGCGCCGGCCACGGGACCGAAGGCTTCCTGTAGGTTGCAGCTTTGAACTCTCCTGCCTGTGGCTGTGTGGTAAGTCGCTCGGTGGCGGTGCCTGGCACGGAAACATGTCCTTTGTTACCTGCACGGTGACGGCCAGTAAGAAGAGTGCATTCTGTGTCTGAAGATGTTCGTTCTGTGCGTTGTTACTGTCTGTTCTTGTCAGGCTGAATCAGCCGCACTTTGGTAGCAGGATGTGATCGAGCTGCTTCATTTGTGATTAGGAGAGAACAGGGAATAGGAGAAGAGTTTCTGTTAATAATTGTCTTCCAAGAGCAGCTTTTATAGTCCCATCTTCCTTGGGTTTACCGGCGTTGATGATCGGCACGTTGGTTAGTTTTTGTCATCTACGCCAGCTAGTAGTCAGCTGGTGTCGGAATATTCATATAATATCGATGTTTGAAGTAGTCAGTCACAACTCACAAGGTATATAATATACTCCATCGGTTTCTAAATATTTGTCTTTTTGGAGATTTTAAATGGACTACCACATACGAAGGTATATAGACATATTTTAAAGTGTAGATTCATTCATTTTGCTCTGTATGTGGTTACTTGTTGAAATATCTAGAAGATAAATATTTAGGAACGGAGGGAATATAACTGAAGGAGTACTCTTCAAACCTCAAGTATTCTGGCTTTGCTAGCTGCCACTGTCCCGACGTGCTTACTTATTTGGTACTGTATTTATCAGTAGATACACCCACTCCGAGAACCACTCGATGTCATACACAGCCAGTCATGGAATATTCAGATGATCTTAGCTTCGAGTGGTCAATCAGTCACAAGGTAGGTAGGTCCAGGACTGAATAATCTGCAGGCCTCAATCACCCTAGCTTGCTTGCAACCTTTGACGTGATTCTGCGCTTCGTATTTACTCCCTCTATTTCTAAATATTTGTCTTTCTAGATATTTCAACAAGTGACTATATACGGAGCAAAATGAATGAATCTATACTCTAAAATATGTCTACATATATCCGTATGTGGTAGTCTGTTTGAAATGTCTAGAAAAACAAATATTTAAGAACGAAGGAAGTAGTCAATAGTAATAGATGCACCCATCCCGTGACACGATCGGGGACACACTCTGCCTACCACCTCTACCTGCTCAAGATTCCTAATCGCACGGGGCACCCGTCGTGACACGGCGAGCCCGCCCGGTCGCCGATGTCACACGCGGCCACGACGTTCGTACGCCGGCATGGCATCAGCGTCGAACAGAATGCATCGTCGGGTTCCGCGACGCACCGCTGGTCCCGTCTCCCACGAGCGTCAGGTTACTTGAAGAGCCGTCTGTCTATCTATCTGGGCGATTAGATTAGTCCTATCATACGCTCCTCTCCGGCCCATTGACCTCCTCCGTCTCTTCCCCTGGCGCCTCCCCTATCATACCTGCAAATTGGTGCCATATGCTGTAGGAGTACTACAATATGTACTCCTACTCAGCTACTCTCCTCCTCGTAATCTCAATCGTTTATCACAAAACCAGTACTAAACTGCAGCTAAGCCGAGGGTGTAGTGTGGTCATGTTAGCTTTTCGCGGCGCGAAGTGTCGCTCCCTGGTTCGTTTGTTTGCTGCTTCCATGGCGATCGGTCATGATTCATGCAATGGTGCAGAGCAGTGCAGGGTTGGACTTTGGACCGGCGATCGAGGGACCGGAGAGACCTTTGCGGCAGCTAAAGGATGGCGGCCCTCGGGTCGCCGGTTGGGTCGCGGTTTCGTTCCTACGCAGCCGATGCGTCCGCTGCCTTCTTTTGACCAAGTGGTCGTTTGTGTTGGACACGAGATTCCGAGAGGCGTGCAAGGCGAGGCTTGGACGCCGGACACCGTTGATAGACCGATGCTCACCAGCAAAGTGGCCGGCAGCGGGCTGACAAGTAAAGAAATGGGCTCTTGGGTCTTGGCCATTTGAAGATTGTGATCAAAAGTGACACTAGCAGCACAACAAAAGTTGGGGGAGTTGGTGAGCGCGCTGTACTTGGACCAAAGAGGTGCGTGACCGATGTTCGAGAGAGAGCGGTTGGGGGCACGTTGCCGTGCATACCACTGTAGCACTGTGCCGTCACATGGGGCCTAGCGACCTACTTGTGGGTCGTGACAAGCATGGACGAACGGTCAGGAATAAGGGTGAGGGGAGTCACAAGTCTGCGTCCACACCTGTAGTCGCGGCCCTGTGGGACACCACCGTTCATGGGGAGCAAAAGCGCGTGCACTGTACCGGATCAGCAACGTGCAAGCTTAACGCAATCTCTGATTGATTGATTCGCTGTGCTACCGGACGAGCATGCTGCCGAGGCTTTACCATCTCTTATCAGCTGAGCCGAGCGCTCTCTTTCCTTATCAGCCGAGTAATTAACATCAAACCGTCTTTTTCTTAAATATAATTGTCCTGAAAGAAAAGTAATTGTTGGTAGAATCTCTCGATTTTATATACCACTAGGAATTCAGGAAAAGTGATACCCTTGGTATAAAGCTGGTTGTAGCGGGAGTATCATAAGTAGTATCATGCATGCTAATTAGACGTTTTGGATGATGTGGCACATAATTAAATAAGAAAAAAGAGGATGTAGTATCATATCATGATACTGTCTCATATTAAATGCTCCGCTAGTTTGTATCATGCATGACAATTAATAAGGCAATCTAAGATACTAACTTATGATACTATGCATTACGGAGGTAATATCACACACTACTATCATATGCATGACACTAGTCTAAGTTACTCTCCACTATAACCAGGGCTGGTTATAGTGGAGAGTAACTTAGACTAGTGTCATGCATATGACACTAGTCTAAGTTACTACCTTCATAATGCAAAGTATTATAGATGGATTTATTTATTAGCTCATAGACTCATCTTGTATTGAAAAACGTTATGTTACAGTAACATATTATGTTACCATCTCTCATTAATTACTTGCCACGTAAGTAGAATTTTATCGAAGTACGCTATGTTACTAGCTAAGTTACTCCCATTATAACTAGCCTAATAATGTAGCTCCCCACTCTTGGCGCACTAATAATGGTCTAGCGCCATTTAAGCTTCGTCCACAACCATTGGAAGCGCAACAACCGCTTTACACAAAGTTGCATCATTATGAGCACTAATACCATCCGTAGCATGAGACAGGCGGTTTGGTGTGGTACCACGGCAGCGGTACGGACCATTTTATTACCATATCAATTGATGATTACACGAGGACCAGAGCACCCAAACGGCAAGGGAAAACAATCAATAGTAGTCTTGTGTGTTTGACACGCCTCTTGCCACCCACCACCCAGAGACGAGAGAAGAGAGACCAGACAACCTGATGCATGACGACGACGACGATGATGCGACCTACCTAAGCGGACTACGCGTAGTATGCAACCAAACGGAAAAGCAAATATGTTGGAAGAATTTCGTCCAAATCCTCCAGTGGCCACCCACCAAATCCAACCCAACCCATCACTGATCATCGCACGGCGATCGGCGCCGATCGGCTTCAGGGCTTCCACAGGATGGTGGTCTCGGCGATCATCGAGGTGACCACGTATGGGTCCATGTTGGACGCCGGCCGGCGGTCCTCGAAGTAGCCCTTGCCGTTCTGCTCCGTCTCCCGGCCCACGCGCACCGACGCGCCACGGTTTGCGACGCCCTGCAGTCATTCAGATGATTCAGAACCACTGTTGGAGTAACGAGATGTGGAAAGATTCAGATGATCCAGAACTAGAAGGCGAGGGGCGCGGCGTACCCAGCTGAAGGTGTTGATGTCGGCGGTCTCGTGCTTGCCGGTGAGGCGGCGCTCGTTGCCCTCGCCGTAGGCGGCGATGTGCTCCTTGTGCTTGAGCTTGAGCTTCTCCACAGCATCCACGATGACCTTGAACCCGCCGTCCTTCCTCATCGACTCGGTACTGAATGCAGCAGAGTCGTTCGTGATCAGCAAAACAGCACGGTAAGATGAATGACACTTATCGATCTGTTCGAGCATCTCATCTCAATTACCTGTAGTTTGTGTGAGCACCAGCACCGTTCCAGTCGCCTGGGATGGGCTTGGGGTCAAATGTGACGACAACTCCGGCGATCTCAGTGATCCTCTGAAGAAAGGGAGAGTAACATTTAATCGCAATAATTTTAACCGAACACGATGTCATTCCATCACAAAAGCCTCCCTCGTCAGAATAAGATCACATGACTATTATCATTACCTCAAGAAGGTAGCGAGCGACCCACACTTGGTCGCCAGCAGAAATGCCAACAGTCGGGCCGACTTGGAACTCCCACTGAAAACCAAACATAGTAATTCTACCATGGTCAGAGAGACAGTAATTCTCAAGATAGAGAAAATAGGAATGTCCTGTGTTGTAGCGGTGTTTCACCTGTCCGGGCATGACCTCGCCATTGATGCCACTGATGTTGACACCGGCAAAGAGGCAGGCCTTGTAGTGAGCGTCAACTATGTCACGCCCAAACGACTTGTCAGCACCAATACTACAGTAGTAAGGACCCTACACACATGAAGAAGAGATTGGTAAGTGTACACTTCACCAAAATTAGGGCCAAACGTCCAAATTCAGTCGGTCAAGCCGAAAGAGACGTACCTGAGGACCAGGGAATCCACCAACAGGCCAGCCGAGAGGCCAGTTGATGTCCTTCTGTAGGAGGGTGTACTCCTGCTCAATACCATACCTATCGTCGCAAAAATAACGCGATCAGTCAATCAATTATCATAAAACAGTTACTACTTCCTCCGTTCCTAAATACTTGTCTTTCTAAGCATTTCAACAAGTGACAACATACGGAGCAAAATGAGTGAATCTACACTCTAAAATATGTCTACATACATCCGTATGTAGTAGTCATTTGAAATGTCTAGAAAGACAAATATTTAGGAACGGAGGGAGTAGATCATTATTTTCTAGTGTTCGTAATCATCGATCGAGTTTGTGTATTGTATTTATATATACCATGGCTCCTCCTTGGCAACATCAGGGTTGCTAAAGATCTTGGCAGCGTTGTATCTCTTGTTGGTGGGGATTGGCACTCCAGCTGGGGTGTAGCAATCGCACATGACCTGCAAGTGGTTCGAATTTAGTAAGGGGGATCTTGATTACTAAGGATGTTGACAAGATGATGGCCATTGGATTCCCTCACTACTGCACTGTACTAGTTAGGTAGACCAGACACGCACGCCTAATAACCAAAAATATCCATAATTCACAACCCTGAGTGGTCCTTGACTGGGATATAATTTGCGTCAGAAATAGGAGTAGGAGTAGCTAAGAATACTGGACCAAAATCATTCAAAATCTGCATCAGAAGATGTTTAAGTTGATCTCCCCTCTTAATGATGCTCGTTAGTCTGTCGTAGTTGAGCAGAAGAGCTAGATCGATCAACTACAGTGACAAATACTACTGCACTAGAGCCTACAGGTGCAGATCACTTGCACGGTAGTAGTGCTACAGTCTATTACATGAGTGGGGTGGTCACTTACAAGGATGTTGTTGCCCTTCCTGAACGGGTCCTTGAAGATGGCCTGTGGGCTGCAGCACGGCACATGCCCCAAGGGAAACAAAAATTACTCCTTGGGTCCAAGGTAAAAAAAAGATAGAACTGCACTTCACAGAGGTAAATGGTTCTGGAGTGGCATGGCAAATGGCACTTACTACAGGATGACCTCGCTGTCCTCGCCGGGGGCCTGGCCGGTGCTGGAGCCGTCGTAGTTCCACTTGGGCAGCTTGCTGGGATCCGTGACCGGGCCGGGGAGGGTCTGCACCAACCAGAGCAACAACAACAGTAAATCCACACAGTTAGCCAAAAGGAATCTCGCAACCTCTGATATATAAGCACAAGAACAGCTCAGTGGATAACTAGGTAGCACGGCAGAAAAGTGATAGGACACGGCAAGGAGGTCATGGGATCCATGCCGGCCGGGGATGGGAATCTTTATCTGCATCTGTATCTTACCCTGGCCTTGCTCCTGAGATCCATGCCAGATCCGCCGATCCTGCAATAAATCCAAAATAAATTGACGGTGAATATACCAGCAGAAACAGCCCACATAAACGAAACCCATGACCGGCGTATCATTTACTGTTCACCACGGTTTTTTGCCGGGCACAGTGAAAATATGGGTATTGGCCTCGGTTCCGACATGGTGAAGATCGAAAGCTCGCGCGTGGGAAATTCATGGAGGAGGAGCAGAGCATCTGACCGCGCGCGGGCCGGGGCCATGCTGCGCAGGGGAGGGACCGAGGGGGCAGAGGATGCCGCTGCAGAGATCCTCTCCCCAACAGGACAAAACGTACTGCCGGTACGAATATGGCAGTGGCGCATCCATCCCTGCGTTGCGCATATCCGGAAGGGGAGTGATAAATCACCACCAACAAACCAAAAACCTCTTCTCGTCGCGCTGCCATGCCTAAAACCTACTGTATTTCCCAACTCTCTCTGAACGGAACCGAACGGAACGGAACGGAACCGAACTGAACTGAACTGAACGGAAGAAGAGAAAAAGGTGGCGTTTACCACCCGCACGAGCGAGCACCGCCGGTCGCTGCACCCACGGAGCGGATCGCGGGGCGAAAAGTATTTGGGTTTTTTATTAAAGAAAAAAAACACCACGACGAATCCGCGCTAACAGCGCAAACTACGACGACGGCCCCATGAATTTAGCATCGAGGAAAAACCCAGTCCCCCGAGCGATCCCGCCGCCTGCTCTCCACGAACCAGGCGGCGGCGGCGGCATGATGAGCCCGCGCGGTCCCGGGCGGCGGCCGACGCGGACGCAGCGGAGAAACGGCCGAGGTCCGTTCGTCCGGGGGAAGGA
The DNA here is from genome assembly GCF_056163025.1 of Triticum urartu. Taxonomy (NCBI): domain Eukaryota; kingdom Viridiplantae; phylum Streptophyta; class Magnoliopsida; order Poales; family Poaceae; genus Triticum; species Triticum urartu. The sequence continues at coordinate 514,153,278 of NC_141878.1, forward strand.
AGGAGGACGTACCATATGTACTCGGCGATGATCTTCTCCGTGGAGTCGGTGAGGTCGAGGTTGAGGAGATCGGTGAGGAGCGCCATGGCGGGAGGAGCAATCCGGCTCCGGCTGACTGAGGGCAGGAAGGCAGGAAGGAAGGCGGGTGGGGGTGGGGGTGGGGGTGGGGGTGGTGCGAGGCCGAGGGGAGATCGGGAGGGCGGCTATATAATGGCGACGACCCAGCACGCACGCACGCACGCACCCGGCAGGAGCAGCTGCTACAGGGAAACTCGTTGCGCGCGGTGCGTATCCGTGTACCGCCGCTATACGTGCGGCGCTTTCTCTCTCTCACAAAGATATCTTTATCTCTCTGCGGACTCCGCCGTGGCGACGTCTCCTTCGCGGGATAAAAATAAAATATTTTATTTCCGGTAGTCTGTTCGACCGGGGGTAGGTGCGCGATGTTACCTATCCCGCACCCGCTGCCGGCGCTCCCACGACGATGACCTGCGGGACCGACGCGACGCATGGGCCCGGCTGTCAGCCGTACGGTACGGAATACGGAGTCTGGGAAAACGCGCGTTTGTTGCTGAAAAAAAATAAGTAAAATATTTTTTTTAGTGCGTTGCGGGCGGCAGCTTTGTCGATGGTGTGGTGCTGCTGGGAGATTTGATTATCAGTTCCGAGCATAGGGGTAAAGTAAAGTAAAGTAGTAGTTTTTTTCTTTCTTTCTTTTATTTTTCAACGTTTTGCTTTGGAGTGGGAGAGGAGTCCAAAGCTCATAGATTGATTGAGTATTTGCTGGAATTTAAATCATGCTTCCACCTAATGCCGCCCACCTCATGCGCCAGTGGGAGTGGGGGGGGGGGGGGTGCAGATTCAGAGAATCTTCACCCGCCGGGGAATCTCGCGGATTTCTGCGTGCACACATAAATTTTAGGCGCAAAAATGAAGCGACTCCGTGTCTTTTTTTTAGTACTTATTACTCCGGAGAGCCACGTTTGAAGCACCGGGGGAATCTTTCTCCAGCGGTGTGCTTTTTGATAAGTTCAAAATTACCACAAAATCGGGGTTTGTAACCGCAGGAGTCACGAGGAGGGAAATGACGAGGTGGAGCGCACGTGAGGTGAGCGAAAAGGAAAGGTGCGGTGAATCGATCGCCGGTTCAGGAAAAAAAAAGCTGGGGTATGAACTGGTGCGACGGCAGCGCCACCACACATGTGACCCATTTGCGCATTCCGTGCGGGATCTTATCTTTCCACGTTTGATTGATGTGAATCTTGGTTGGCATGCCGGCTGCTGATCCGGTGCGGGTATCTGCCCGAATCGGTTACTCCTGGTAGATTTTATCCCAAGCGATATATATATGAAAGTTTGCATTTAATATTACTATTCAGCTTTTTTTTTGCAGGGGGTATTATTATTCAGCTGATTGCCTTTTTTTCTTTGTTGTGGTTGAAAAAAAATTGGATTCCATCGGTGTCGGTTAGGGTTGCGGGAGCGTAAATTTGCCAATGATGCTATGAGAGGAAACCACATGCGAGTGCTTTAGTCCCAAAGAGGAGACCCTATCGAAGTTAGGGGTCAGGGTTTAGGGCGGCTATGGTTGGAGCGTCCATCGGAGCCAAAGGCCCATATATGACAAGCCTGAGAAGGCAGTGCCTAGCTATGATGCAAGGTTGGACTGAGGATGAGGCGGTGATGATGAAATGAAGAAGATGGCTGAGAAGGAAGAAGGATTGGCCCCTATACGGCGAGCCTAAGAATGCGGTGATGACGCTAGGAAGAAGATGTCGAGAAGGAGGGAGAAGGATTGACCATGAAATCTTGGTCGCGTTTTATATTTTATTCGTTTCTCTCAGCTCCATTGTCGTCATCGATCAGTCGGTGGCTCAACGTCATGATCCTAATCGCTAAATGGAGGTCTTCTACCTCGGTGGTGCCTATGCTTCCGCCTTTTTGTCCACTAGTACCTTCAACTACGCCTCCGTTATAAGTAAAAAACATCGTAGTAATATGAAAATGTGAGGGCCAATATAACCAATGAGATAATTTTCAAACCGATACAAACATATATGAAAATTATATATCTTGAAGAAAGAGGAAGAAGAAGAAAGAAAAAGAAGAAGGTCGAGAAGGAAGAAGAAGGATTTGCCATGACTCTGATTTTAGGAGGAGGAAAACCAAAAAATACATATATCTATATTACTCAACTTTTCATTTTAATATTTTGCTTGTTCCTCTTGACCCCGCCACCGTTAACACTCATATCTAGACGGTGGCCCCATCGTGTGATCCTAACCGCTCTGTCGAGTTCTCATATTTCGGTGGAGTCAACACTTCCACCTTGTAATCCACTCCCAAGTGAGTTAGAGCGGAGGGAATAATGCATCCAAAATAATACCCTCTCCGTCCCAAAACATTGTAATCTTTGACCGAGTTTATAGAGAAACTAATCAACATTCAAAATACCAGAATCAACATCATTGGGTTCAGCATGAAATATATCAATTCACATGGTATATATTTGATATTATAAATATGTATGGCTTTTGCAATAATCTTGGTCAGAGTTTATGAGTCTCTGTTGGATACATATTATATTATGGGATGGAAGGAGTATCAGACATGAAAATGTATCTCTATTTTCATTGGGTACATTTCTAGTGCACGTTTACTTCAGCTTTGTCTCTGAACACTCCGCAAAAAGGGTTGCTCTTAGAGCAACTCCAACGCGTCGACCCAAACGAACGGTGCTTTTGTCCGTTTGGGTCGACCACCCGTTCGGCGTCCATTAGATTTGAGATTTGAGTCGACGGTGCACCTAAGGCGCCGAGTTATATTTGTCGGCGTGGACGTTTGGCCGCTCTTTTTCAACAAATATGCACAAATTTTCACAAGCAAACATATAGTTTCAAACCAAATAAACAGCATAGTTTAACAAGCCGAATAAAAATAAAATAGTGTCACATAGGGGCTGTTTGGTTTCCAGCCACACTTTGCCACACCTCACCTTAGTCAAGTTTGATCAAGTTAGGTGGGTGTTTGGTTCTAGCCACATCTAAGGCAAGAATTTTTTTATGAGCAGTGAACCCCACATGTCATAGACACAAGAAGTGTGGCAAGATTCCCTTAGGCAAGCCAAAGTGTGGCTAACAATTTGAGCAACTCAAGTTAGGCAAGTGTGGCAAGTGTGGCAAAAAATAATGTGACAACATAAGGCAAACATAGTCACAATCCAAACAGACCCATAGTTTTGCAAACCGAATAAAAAAGATACATCTATTGGTTGCTAACATGAGCTCACATATGCTCAACCAAATCATTTTGCAATTGCATGTGAGTTTTCCAATCACACATGTCATGACGAGAATTGGGTGAACTGTTCAAACGTCGCCGCTCCTCCATGCTCAGGCACAACATTCTCACCCTGAAACTGAAAGCCTTGATCGTAGATATGTTCCGGGCGCTTATCTTCTACGATCATATTATGCATGATCACACAAGTAGTCACCACCTCCCACAACTTCTCCGTGCTCCAAGTCCTAACAGGATATCGAACGATGCCCCATTGAGATTGCAAAACACCAAAGACACGCTCGACGTTCTTTCTAGCACTCTCTTGCTCTTGGGAAAATCTTTTGCTTTTCTCTCCGACGGCGTTGGGGTTTGTCTTCACAGTAGTGGTCTACTGAGAATAGATAGCATCACCTAGGTAGTATCCTGTAACATTCACCGGTGGGGTGTTGTCTTCAACAAGCCTAGCAAACACAGGCGAGCACTGAAGCACATTGATATTATTGTGTGATCCGGCCATGCCAAAGAAAAAAGTGCCAAATCCAGAGATCTTGTGAGGCCACGGCCTCAAGTATGACAGTGCAAACCCTGACATGGCCCTTATACTGCTATTGCCAAGCAGAAGGGCCGTTCTTTCACTCCAAGTGCATGCAGTCTATGCTGCCAAGCATCCCTAGGAATCCTCTGCCGGCATTCATCGCCAACAAGCGGGTTGTATCTTCAGCAGTCGTCTCTCTCAAGTACTCGGGGGCCAAACACAGCAATCACAGCCCTGCAGAACTTGTACATGGAGTCTAGACATGTAGACTCGCTCATACGGACGTACTCATTAATGAGATCATCGGGCACTCCGTATGCAAGCATCCAGACGGCTGCAGTGCATTTCTGATAAGATGAGAAGCCATTCTTTCCAATGGCATCCTCTTTGCACTTGAAATAGTCATCATATCCGACTACCCCCTCTCTGATACGGGTGAAAAGATGCCTACTCATACGAAAAACGCCGCCGGAGTTTCTGATGTCTGAACAGCGGGTTGGTTGTGTCAAAGTAATCCTTCTAAAGAAGGAAATGGTCGCTCTCTCGGTTGCGATTCAACACCGGAAGATGCCCCGGAATTGAGCCATGAAACAACGGCCGTTGGCTATTAAGATGGTGATGGACCAACATGGCAGCCAAGATCTCCTCCCCCCTCATCGGACGAGGAATGGTCTGATTCGCAAAGGAAATTATGAAAAAAGAACTCGTCGGCGAACTCCATTTTATACCTTAGCAAACTGTGGAACAACTTGAGGGCGTTGACGAAGGAGCCGGCCGACGAGGAGATGTGCGCCTCCCTTGGACTAGGTGGTTCCCCTGGAGGCATCTGACGAGCGTGCCGGCATCAGGCCGGAGGAGCTGGCCAGGGCGGCGAGGCTGCTTCCTGCTCGCGTCGGCGTCGGGTGGTGGGGGTGGGAAGCTTCGGTGCCCCGGCGGCGAGACGGTGGTGGGGGCGACGTGGGAGGTGGCGGCGGCGGCATTAGGGGAGGTGTATCGGCACCGGCTGCTGGCAGAGGCGCCGCAAATGGGTGGCGGCGACGACGCGCCGGAGGTGGGCGAGGGTTCACTGTCGATCTCGGGGTGGAAGAGGATGGCCAATGTGCCACCGACTAGCGGGCAGGGGGAGGAGGAGAAGGGCGCCGCACGCGTTCGTTTCGTGTCCGCGCCGATGCAAATGAGGCTCAAAAATGAACAGGGAGGCGGTCGAAAAGTGAACGTGCGTCCGTTTGGGTCAGCATGTTAGACCGACTTTTCTGCCCACGTCAACCCAAACGGACGCGCGCGGATCAAATGGGTCGGCGCGTTGGAGTTGCTCTTATACTCTAAATAAACTTGTTATGCTAAGCCCGGAATACCCATTTTGAATCAAACACGGGAACATCTGTATAGCGAGATGGAACTCGCAAGGTGTGAAATCGTGCTTTTGTGGTCCTCCATCGGCCCACGCTCACGGAATCAACTCATGACGCTGGCGCCCCAACGACTCGCACGCGCGCTGCCCATCGTTGAAAGATTGGACACTCGGTGTGCGTCCGTACAATAGAAAATCCTGACTTTCGTCGCTACAAATTTTGCGTATTTGACACGGCGTTTTTCCAGCGACGGACGAAATTACTCGGCCAATGGCAATTCTTGTTCTTTGGAGAACAAATTTTATTCACCTAAATCTCGACAGGATTTCCCCAGATATTCCTGCTGGCATTTGATTTGAGAAGAATCGTGCGAGGTGCATCTGCATGTTCTTCTAATTCCCTGGCTTTGCCGCCGTCGAGAGCATAACGGAACCACGAATGGGCGGCAGTATCTCATGCTGGTACGTCAGCTGCTTTCCATCGTCCATGGGAGATGAGTGTACCACAACTCGTTGGCAATTGCATCAGAATCACCTGCTACTACTTCCCCCGGTGCTGGACCTATTCGCGCCCCAATACCGCGGCAATGCGGCCTGACTAGATCGAGCCTCCCGTCCAATTCCAAGTTCCAACGTGCGCGGGATTTGTTAGGCCGTGACGATCGAGCGATGATGTTCCTGAATCCTTTATTCCCCCTTTCTAAAGCATCCAAAGTTTCTTCTGGAAACATGACATAGACTACTAAAGAGCATCTACAGCCCGTCGTCCCAAACCGGCCTCAAACGTTCGGGTGGCCCGCTCGGTCACTGACCCGTCATTATTTTTCGACTCAAACGGGCCTCTTAAATGGGCCTCAAACGTACGGTTAACCAGCATCCCTCATATCTAGTCCAAATATGAGGCGAATATAGGTGCGCCCGCCACGTCGGTCAGGCGGCGGGTCCCACGTGAAAACGCACGCCCGGGAACCCAAATCCGGCTATTTAAGCGGGCCGGCGCCCCGCAACCCTAACCCATCCACCTCCTTCCTATCTCCGCGCCGCCAGTCCGAGTCCATCCAAGTCCTCCCCATCTCTGCGCCGCCAGTCCGAGTCCATCCACCTTCTCCCTCTCCCGCTCCGGCGCTCTGGCCACGCTTCGGCGCTCTGCCATGGTCCGAATGAAGATCACATACTATGCACTGCTTACGCCGGAGCACCGGTACGAGATCCGGGCGAGACAGGCCGCACGCATCGGTTGCATCACTGTCGGGCTGCCTTCGGACTCGCCGGAGCCGGAGGAGGAGGAGCCCGGGGAAGAGGAGGGAGAGGAGCTGGCTCCGATGGAGGTGGAGGAGGCGGAGCAGTAGGAGCCGAAATTGCCGGGCTTCAACATGGAGCAGGCGGAGGCGGATTTCGCCGTTGCCCAATCGGAGGAGATGACGGAGCAGCAGGCCATCCTGGAATCCATCCAGGATAAGGCCTATGTGGAGGCCAATCGGGCGTTCCTCCGGCAGGAGCAGTCGGCGTCCGACGCGCTCTTTGTCGAACTCGACCCGAAGATACACTACTAGGGAAAAGCCTATACACAGAATCTTATCAGCAGCGCTCTTTAAAATAAAGCGCTGCTGCTAATTAGCAGTAGCGAGCTCAAGAATAACTCGCTGCTGAAATAAATATAGCAGTAGCGCGCCAGCTCAAAGACGCGCTACTGCTATAATTCCCACGAGGCCGCCGCGAGGCTAGCTATAGCAGCAAGGCGTTATAACGACGGGCACTACTGCTACATAGCATAGTAGCAGCGCATTTCGCCAATAAGCGCTACTGCTAAGTTTACTACAAAAATTTAGTCCCACCTCGCTCCGTGAAGAGAGTTTCTACCACCTTAAATATGTTACTTCTCAAACTTTGACAAGCACTTGGTCTTCATTGAACTCTATGTGTAGAATTTGTGGCTGCAATATGAGTCTTCACCTGTTCTAAAACCGGTGAGGACTCATATTTACAAATCATATTATACACAAAAAGATCGTTGATAATCAATGTATTTTTGATACATTGAACTAAGTCTATTTTTACATGCTGACACATAGCAGTAGCGCTTCTTTGTGAAAGGCGATGCTGCTAGGTAGTTTAGCAGTAGCGTCTTTCTCTATAGCGCGCTACTGCTAAGCCATTCCATCTCCCACCCCCATCTCCTCTATTGATCCACTCACAGTCACACACTCACTGGATCCCTCTCAATCCCCCACGCCGGTCCTCCCCCGTCGCCCCTCCTCCCTCTGCGCCGCCGTCACCTCCTCCTCCTTGCTGGACTCGGTACTGGCCTCCTCCTCCGTCCTCCCTCTCCACTCGCCACTGGCCGGCCCCTCCTCGCTCCGCCTTCCTCCTCCGTCCTCCCTCCACTGGCCGCCGGCCGGCCCCTCCTCGCTCTTCCTTCCTCCTCCGTCCTACTCTCTTCTGCCTCCTCGAGTCACCCCTCCTTCTCCCTCCCGCCTGCTACATTTTTATTTAGTAGGCTAGTTCATATGCAACATTTTGATTTAGTTGATTTAGTAGGCTAGTTGATTTAGTTGATTTAGAACATTTTGATTTAGTTGATACAGTAGGCTAGTTGATTTAATTGATTTAGAACATTTTGATTTAGTTGATTTAGTAGGCTAGTTCATTTAGTTGATTTAGAACATTTTGATTTAGTTGATTTAGTAGGCTAGTTCATTTACTTGATTTAGTATGCACCATTTTCATTTAGTTGATTTAGAACATTTTCATTTAGTTGATTTAGTTACTTTTTGGCAAAATGTAGGTGGTACCTTGTCATCTACTCCTTCCGTCCGGAAATACTTGTCGCGGAAATGGGTATAAATGGATGCATCTAAAACTAAAACGCATCTAGATACATTCATTCCTCCGACACGTATTTGCGGACGGAGGGAGTAATATGTTACTAGATCTTAGGATTATAATTGTCCATCAAATTGCTTCTCGCGGAAGAACCAAAAATATCTCATGCTACTGTTTTTCTTTCATGTGAAGTGGATCATTAATCCTTTACTCATATTGCTTTAGGAAAAATGGCGCCACCACCACCACCACTATGTCGACTGTGCAAGTCAAGGTGCGCCAGCAGCCTTGCAACTGGCAAGCTGTTCGGCATCTACTTCCAGCCGGATTTTCGGCATGCGGTGGTAAGAAATTAGATGAAATGTAATAACTATTTTATTTTTAGTGCTGGCATTACTGCATTGTGTCATTTTGCTTATTTTACACAGATCGTCCTATGCAATGTGAGGTTGAAATTCAAAAAGCTGACAGAAGACACTATGACATTTGAGGCTCCTGGGGGCCGTACACTATGAAGGTCGAGAAAGGACGCAATATGTCGCAGATTGGAGGAGATGGATGGGCCCGTTTCGTCGCTCGCATGCGTCTTACTGGTGGTGAGTTGACCAGCTTCTCCTCCAGAGCAGAAAGACCCAAGCTGCCTGTCATTTATCTCAACCTGGTGGAAGATGATGAAGATGACGAAGATGATGAAGATAATGAGGACCCACTCGATGAAGATGATGAGGACCCACTTCATGAAGCCATCGTAGCTCAAAGAACAAGGTTGAGCGAGGAGGAGGTGTCCAACCAGTGGGACATAATTCCGCCACGTGCTGACTTTGTCGGGTTGCCATTCGTGACCCGCCTGACAAATGCCATGGTTGATCGACATGATATGGTATGTTATACTTACAAATGCAAATTATCCGATGAAATACTTAGTGTACAGTCCAATGATATGGTATGTTGTGTGGAATCTAGTCGATGATATGTTTTAGTGTAGAGTTCGATCACATGCTTATTAGTGTAGAATTTAAGGGAACTATTAATAGTGTAGATAATCCATATGTACTTATTTGCGAGGCTATTTGTTAATTGAAATGTTTTTCTTATTCAGAAATTGGTAAAGAGCATATCTGTGAGTTATGGTATCGAGCCTGATGAAGAAGGCTCAGCTGGACTACGCCTTACGGCAAGGGGCTCCGTCACAACCTGTACTTACCGCGTGGACACGGACGGTCGCACACACTTAAACTCGGTTGGGTGGAAGAAATTCCTCGATGGCAAGAATCTTCGTATTGGACAGGCCATCCTAATTACTATCAGGAACACCAATCGCCTAGGCTTGAGGATAATGAGTGTCTTCGATATCATCTAGAACTACATATGTGTGTGTGGCTATATCATCTAGAACTACATATGTGTGTGTGGCTATATCATCTAGAACTACATATGATGATCGTCGTCGATATCATCTAGAACTACATATGATGATCGTCGTTGATATGACCTTGTATTGCTTGAGGATGCATGTTGACTATGCATGAAATTGTTATCTAGTACTCCCTTCGTTCCAAATTACTCGTCGTGGTTTGAACTAAAACCACGACGAGTAATTTGGAACGAAGGGAGTACTACCCAGTAATACTTTATGAATTTGATATCTACTAGCAGTACCTAGTAACTAGTATCTGAAAGGGAAACTGAAAAGGAAAGGGGTACGGAAGAAAATGATGAAAGATATAGCAGTAGCGAGGGACTGCGAAATCGCTACAGCTAAGTAATAGTAGCGCGTTCATAAAAAGCGCTGCTGATATCGTCAACAGTAGTAGCGCGGGTAAGGACCGCGCTACTACTATAAGTTAGCTGTAGCGCCTTATTAGTAGCGCGGCCACCCGCGCTGCTGCTAGCCTCAAAACCCGCGCTACTAATAGGGTTTTCCCTAGTAGTGATAGAGGAGAAGGAGGCCGGAGCGGAGGCGCCGAAGGAGCCGGAGCTGCAACTGCCGCCCATGATGCTGGAGCCGGGCACAGAGATCGTCGACATCTCCGACGACGAGTAGCTAGGTGATCGACATAGTACATGTTTTTATTTAGTTTGCATGTCTTTGCATGGATTTAAGAATCTAGTATGAGATGTCTGGATGCAACTCTTGAAATTTGAGGTGCGCAAGGTCATTGCCCGCGGACGCGTCCGTAGACGTTTGAGGGGCCATATTTGACATATCCAGCTGTGGATGCTATAACTGGGTATTTTTTTTCCTCTTCTTCTACAACGAATCGACGACATGCCAATCGGATTGAGATAGGCTCCAAGTCCTTGGTTACATCAGAGTTGGGTCTGCCGGCCAATGATGCCCTAGCTTCGTGCTTGCCGGGTCCGGGAACAAGAAAAGGAGGGCGTTGCTTTCTTGGCTGTTGACAAATTCAGGAAAATTATAAAAGTTGCAGAAAAAGACAGTGAAAAAAACATATACTGAACGTAGCGCACGACAAGAGAATTAGCCCCGCCGATTCGTGGAGCACTTCAACAAAGCGGATTGCGCGCATTGCTGTCCACGTCAGGCTTTGAAAGGCCCAGGAGGCATTTCATCAGTAATATAAATCTGCAAAGCTTCGTCGCTGTCAGCCACCGTCTGCTCCTAGGTGAAATGCGTGGGAGCTTCAGATAACCCAAGGACGAGCAGGGATCTCACTAGGACAGAGCTTGAAAAGCTTGTGGCCTCGCTTTGCCGGGCTGAGCCAATGGAGGCGCCCGCACGGGCTGCGCGTACGGCAGACAGTACAGTACATAATAAGCGTCCGGTCGCACGCACGCGTAACGTGGAGCACGCCCGGAGCGACTGATTCGCCCGCGATATCGACTGGTTGATCTGGATCTTCAGTTGCCTGTATGTACTACTGGTCCTCCCGGGAGACACGAAGCATCTGGGGTTCTGAGTCGTTGCACCACCGTCATTCGAGTCACATGGACAGTTGGACACATGGGTTTTAGTTGGCCATGAATCGTGCATGCAACGTTACCTCTGGATCTGAATGGCCATGATGTGCAAAAACTATTGGGCACTGTGTTTAGTTAACGAAACCTAGAGATCGCCGGATCCAGATATCTCTTAAACTAGAACTGGGGCAGTGGACTGGAATATAATTGCACATTCATTCGCACTGCCATCTCTTTTCTGTCTCGCCGCGTATGGCCCTTGTGCTTGCCAGTTGTTTTCTTCTGCATTTTCCTATCTCAATGCTTGTTAATATTATTATCGTTTACAGAGACGCGTTATGTTTTTCTTTGCTAATCGTGGCTAGCGCCTTGGAGCCAACGGCCAAAATTATCTCGGGAAGGCATCGTAGTTTCAGGGATTTTCTTCGGCTCTGTCGATCGCCGCATTGATCTCTTCTAGTCCGAAACGGACCTGTCTAAAATCCGGACAGAAAAGGAGTACGAATGCAATTCTGGATGCTGAGAAAGCGAGGTGGATGGACGTTGCTTTCGCAGTTCTTCGCTTGTCGCGGCGTTCCATGCAACGGGAGAAGATCCGAGGAGTAACGCAAGTGGCTGCGTCTGAATAGGCAGATCCAAGGTGCGATGCAGGAGTACAGCTGAATGCGTAGGCTATGCAAAAACTATTGAGCTCTGACCTTAAACAGAACCTAGAGATTACCAGGTCCAGATATGTCTTGAACTACTGCTGGACCAAAATATAATGCCCAATGGCGGGTACAATAATCAGCAGGAGGAGGAGAGCGTGTCGCTGGAAGGGAATGCGAATTCGTCTAATGACTCGTACGCATGCCAGCTATGTTTATCTGCATTTTGTTTCCTATTTCAACGCTTGTTAATCTTATCATCTCGAGATGCCATGCATTGATCTGTTCTGCATTATCCTAACCACCCTTGATATTATCACCGGTAAAAGATATGCTTAGTTTCCTTTGCTAATCTCACAGACACCTTGGAGCGAACGGCCAAACGCATCCTCGGGACCCAGGAGACACCGAAGTTCCAGTGATTTTCATCAGCTCCGTCGGTCGCCACAACGACGCCTTCTGGTCCGGGGTGGACCTGAGTGAAAATCGGCTAGCATCCACCCTAGAAAGAAACCACCAGCCGGCGTTCAGACCTGCGTGCTCACATATACACTTCCTCCGTCGCAAAATAAGTGTCTCGATTTTGTACTGACTTGAGGTACCTCCCGAATCCTGAGACGGCGAGGCAGACGGGCGTTGCTTTCGCAGCCTTCTCTTGTCGCGGGGGAGAAGATTCATCCAAGGAGGAGTAACGCAAGTGGCTGCTGCGTACGCAGATTCCAAATCTCTGCATCGCTTTCGCCAACCCTACCGATTGGTTGGCAGCGTCGCCGTCTCGCCTCTCGCGCGGTGGTTGACGCGGGCACGCATCGCCTACGCCGTACGCGGCCACCTCGTTGTACAGTGCAGTGGATCTGGGGATCACGAGGCCCGGGCCGCCATTGGTTGGGGGCTGGGACTTGGACTTGGAGCACCAGTAGAGCAGAACAGGAGTGGTCCCGGTTTATGAGAGAGCCTTTAGTTTCGGTTCTGAAATCGGGACTAAAGCGTCGGTACTAAAGCCCCCCTCTTTAGTCTCGGTTTTAACTGGAACCGAGACTAAAGGTCATCACTGCTCAATTTAATCTTTAATCATCCCTCATCATTTCAAATCATCTAACTTCCTGAACGGTCACCCATCCTCTCACTACTCCAGCCTGAGCACGCTTAACTTCCGGGTTCTATTCTCCATCGTTTCCAAGTCTGCACTTGTTGTTTTCCTGACAATAGTAAGATGTCAATCCTATTAACCCTCGGGAATTTAGCTTGAGCATGATGAAGTCACACATTTCACTGTTTGAGTTTGAAACTATTGTTCTAAAAATCAATAATTATTTAGTAACACTAATATTTCTTGAATAAGTAGTTTGACCACAGTTGACCAAAATTCAAAAAAACTGAAATAATTATTTAGTAACACTAATATTCTTGAATAATTATTTAGTAACACTAATACTTCTAGAATAAGTAGTTTGACCATAGTTTGACCAGATTTAACAAAAATTCAAAAAAAAACTGAAATTTGAGCATAATTTTTTTTTCTTTTTAGAATTTCAAGATTCTAAAAATTTGCAAACAGGCCGTAGGCTGTGTCCATCCCGGTGAAGAGTTATTTTCTAACCCACGAACTGGTACTAATGGGGTTGAGACCTTTAGTACCGGTTCGTACCACAAACCGGTACTAATGGGCATCGCATCCTTTAGTACCGGTTCGTGCCACGAACCGGGACTAAAGGTCCCATTTGAACCGGGAGTAATGCCTGTATGGTGCCCTCGCCGCTTGAACCGGGACTAATGCTCACATTAGTCCCGGTTCGTAATGCAACCGAGATTAATACTCTTTTCTGGCTGGACCAAAGCCTCTTTTTCTACTAGTGATGGGAGAAGCATCGTTGATTGTTTGATATCCATAGTCCTGTTACAGTTCGCTGTCAAAGTCTCGAGTCGTCGGTCTTGCATCTTGCTCTTGCCAGCAACGAAGCAAGCGCTTTCTTTCATTCATGTAAACTTACGCTGGCCGATCGCTACCACTGCGCTTGACTTGCGTGCAGTCTTGTTTAATCACACTGTCGTTTCAAGTGTGACGTTTTCTCCTCTTGCGTTTTGTCAAGGGGACGAGGTTTCCCTTTGGAACCATCTCTGGACTTTGGGCCCTTCGGGAGCCTTGGGACTCGCTGGTACCCAACGTTGATGCGAGTGCGACCAAGGGTGGTGGTGAGGGAAAATCGGACCACGGACAGCCGGTCAGCTAGCCACCTACTCCGAGGTTCATTTACGCGGTGCAACTACTACACGAGGATACAGAAAAGAAGCAAATCTTGATCCATGCATCCGGTTGGATACAAAACACTGCACGTTCTGCGTAGCACGGCCATCGTACGACTGGTTTATTGGACTGAACACGACAGTTGCCGAGGCCGACTTGCCTGATGGCGCCGGGGCCCTCGGACGTACCATGGCCGGGTTCAGATTCACCGGATTGCGGCGCGGTACCGCCCACCGCTTTCTCTACAGTACAGCTCTCCTTCGCTCCGGTCGTGCGCGTGGCCTGTAGAGCCTCTACAGCCGGACTCTGCAAATCCGGCCCCTCAATTGTCCGTGGACATGTCCGGCATTTTCTATATCCGCGTCTCCACACCTACGTATCTCATATTCCGTCTCTTAGGTCAACTTTACTGCGCAACCTCAAACGGACGTCCGTTTTGTCCGGATTCTGTCCGTTTGGGTAGGGATTTGGGGTCGTGTCCAAGCGTGTCCTGAGATGCGGTGACCGTGCACCCAGCGCGCGGTCGCATCCGTTTGCCCCATCATGTCCGCGTCTATTTTAAAAAAAAGAGCAACGTTTCAAATGCCAAGCCCTAGTTCACGGCCCCAGTTCATCACGCCGGCAACAAAGCCAGTGGCCTACACGTCCATCGCCAGCGGCCGGCAATATAGTCAGCCTCCAAAATGAATAGTTGTCCTCGCCGGCAACACAGCCATCGGCCGACAACATAGCCGGCCTCCAAAATGAATGTTTTCTCGTCGGCACACAGCCAGCGGCCTAGCGGGCGGGCGACACCCATGCCAGCCTCCAAAAAGAACGGCCACGCCAATCAGACGACCTACTTCAGGCCTTCGGCGTCAAGCATCTCCTTCTGCCTGGCCTCGAACCAGGCCCTCGTCTTGTCGCTCATCTTCGACAAGTCCACGCTCATGATCGCAAGGGCCACCTCCTTCGCTTTGGTGGCGGCATTGGTGGCCTCGATGTCGAGCGGCCTCTGCCTGGCCTTGACGTTGTCGGCCTCGATGTCAAGCTGCCTTTGCTGGGCGGCCTCTTCCATGTCGAGCTGCCTTTGCCGGGCCGCCTCCTCCGTGTCGATCTTCCTCTTCTTGGCCGCCTCCTCTTGGAGGCTTCATTTGCTCGTCCTTGCTTTGCCGCTTCTTCTCGTCCCTCACATCCTTTTGAGACATCATGCCATGCAAAGTGTCATGCAATGCCATGGATGAGGCATCACGTATGTCATCAACCTTGGAGTTGGTCTTGCCCCTCGTCCTCTTCAACGCCGCGCCATCTCCACCTCCGGCGAACTTGGCCGTCTTCAGTCCTCTCTTCCTTTGTAGTTCACGGTATTGGTCCTTGAACTTAGGGCAATTGTTGATGAGCGTCCAACAATGCGTAAGAGTGAATGGCTTGCCATTGTGCCGGGCCTTATATGCCTCCAAAGATTGAAATGCCTACAACACATGATCAACAAGAAGTGAACATGCAAACATATACAAGGCCGAAGTCTCATGGTCGTAGCAAGGAAAGGGCTAGGAAGAGGAGAGCATGCCGTGTCCCCAACGCCAAGGCCACTCACGGGCCGTGCTTCAGCACTCTCAAATGCGGCTTGATACTTGTTGCACTCTTGTTGGATGAACAACCATCTCTTTTGAATCGAGCCGATGTCACGGTTGCTTGTAATTTGGTAGGGCTCGAACATCTTCCTTTCATGGAATGTTTTGTGGACTCTCGTCCAAAAAACAATGCCCTTTTGTTGCGCGCCGGTTCTCGGATCTTGACTAATCTCCATCCAAGCTTGGCAAATCAATTTGTCCTCATCTTGTGTGTATGAACCCGTGCGAATGCTCTTGCTCTTCTTTTGTGCTTCCGCTTTTTGGGTGAGCTCGCCGATGAACAATGGCTCGCCACTAATATCAACGTCATTGCCTTCTTCTTCATCACCATCACCTTCGACATAGATGTCATCGTCTTCATGCCACGAGTCACCATGGTCGTAGTCAGCACGGTCGTCGGCCTCTTCATCGGGCACGTACTGGGCACGGCCATCCTGACTTTGGGTCTCCTCGGGGTCGTAGGCACGGTCATGCCCACCCTCGAAGATCACGTCCTCCATGTAGTGGTTGTAGAAGGGGTCGTCGACCGTTGGCGTTGGGGTTGGCATTCCGTCAAACAAGACGCGCGGGGGGGGGGGGGGGGGGCGGCATGGTGCCCGTGAACGGTGCCCGTGCCTGCTTTCTTTGCATCTCGACGGCCGACCGGCCGCCGCTGCTGGTGTGGCGCCCCGAGACCGATGCTCGAGAAGACTTCCATATGTTCTGGGTTTCGCCGTGTGTTTCGTTTGTGCCTGCCCTTTTATTTTTGCATTGCATCATGTCATCATGCCATCATCTTATAAATCTTTTGCAACTCAACTAAATAAATTGCATGGATCTTCGGTCCATTTAAATCGAGGGAATTCACATGGTGAGTTCTCTTTATAACATATCCTCCCAATATTATTAGGGAGCTATATAAAATATTCCATTAGTTTGGAATTTACCGCAACACACATGCATGTTAAATCCCTTCCTTTCCTTCTTCCAGTTTTGACTGTCTTACTTTGCCTAATTCTTTTCCCATCTTCGGGGCTCTCTCTTTAATCTCAACATTTTTTTGAGCACTTCTAAAACCTAGCCCCAAGTCAAATCCATTTGAATGATATTCAAATGAGTTTAAATTTAAATCTTGCATTCGTGCCACTTCGATTTTTTTTCCTTGGATAAAAATCATTTGTATGAGTCCGGGAAAATAGCCCCCTTGCACAAATCCTTTTCTTAACCCTCCTTTTCTTTTCTTCTCTCTATTTCTTTTCTCTTAAAAGAAAAAGAGAGAGAGGGAGAGAGAAGCCCAGCCCAGGCCGGCCTCTCTAGGCCCATCCTTCCCCGCAGGCCCACCTAACCTAAACGTAACCCCTGGCCCGATCCCCTCTTCCCTCGTACCCTTCCACCCAGCGCCGCCAGGGAGAGCGCTGCCCGATCCCATCCCCGTGCGCCCGAACCTCCCTCTCCTCTCGATCTCGCTTCCTTCCCCTGCTCCTCTCTCGCGCCGATCCCCATGGCGCGCCCCACTGCCTATGCCGCCGACCTGCCCACGCCCCTGCCGGCCCTCCTCCGACCTCATCCTCACGAGCACGGCCGCCGGGGCGCCACTTCGCCGGTCCCCATCACTCCGCCGCTCCAGGAGCCAGCAGGCGCGCCGCCGCCGTCCAGGATCTCCATGGTGCCGCATTGCTGCTTCCTCCAGCGCCCAAGCCTACCTCCCCTGCTTTGACATCTACAGCCACCTCACCGTGGCCTCTCCGAGCTCCGCATGCATCGACGCCTCAAGCCGCCATCGTCCCTTTGTGCGTGAGCAAAGGACTCCGACGCCTCCAGCTTCTCCTCAAGCCCCGTCCGACCCTGCCTCGTTGGGGTCCACCTCGTCGGAGCTTCGGTCCTGCACCGTTCGACCGTTCCTGCCCTCCTCGCGCTGGGTCCGGGAAGATCCGGCGAGCCCTCGCGCCGCTGACGCAAGCCCCTGGCTGCTCCACGGCTACCACACCGCCTATGACTCGTGCTTCTTCGTGGCTTCGTGTTGGACTGCTAAGACCGCCCGCATGACTACAAGGTTTTACGCCAACTACCTCGACGCCCGACGCCTAAAACAACCACCGAACTGGAAATAACGCCAAGTACTAGTTCTATGAGAACCGCCAAGTTCGTCCACCCCCGTCTCCGTAATTACCAAATACCACGATGATACGAGAACAACTACCGTCGACGTGCATTTTGCCAAGTACCATTACCGTCAACCCTTACTCCGTGGATGTCAAGTTTCTCGCCGTGAACCTGAACATCTACGAAAACGGTGTACGACTACGACCGTGGCCGAAGAACCATGTACAACTACCGTCGCCATGTACCCCTGCTTCCACTTTCGTCGCCGAGGATCGATAGTACCACTACTACCCACTGCGCCCGTGTATGACTTCTTCCACTACGAACGTCCGGAGAACGTCTACTTCCCCTACATCGCATCGAACTCGAACCGCTCCGATAATGCACGCTACAAAGGTATAACCCCGAGACGACCGCCCGTGAACGAATGCTTGTGTTGTATGAGATGCACCCTTTGTCTGCACCGTGTCCGTTTTGTCACTCGTTTCCATGCCACTAACCCGTGGGAACCCGGTTACTGGGAGCACCCCACCGTTCATCGCATGACACGCTCCCGCCACTTTCTTTTGCACCGACGTCTCAATGAGTTGTCGTAACCGGAATGTTGATGTGGCACCGTTTCGTTATCGTCGTCGTGGCACCGTTTCGTTATTGTCGCCGTGGCACCCCTTTCATTTCCGCCATGATGACAAATGCTTCTTAATATGCTCTTATCTACATTTTTCATAAATATTGCATAACACTTGAACATGTCATCCGCGTCATGCTAATAACATTTAAATGTTTAAAATTGTTGTTTGCACTAATTTGCTAAATGCATATGGGGGTTTACCGGATTTGTTGTTTGTTATATCCGGCCCCATTTAAATTGTTTAGATAGTATAGTTTTCTTATGCTTCAACCTCTTGCCATGTTAATCAACATTTAATTTTGTTGAGTACTTAAATGAGATCGAACTAAATAATGGAATGTGGTGTTTTGTCAATATGCATCCCGATGCATATTGAGCTCCACTTAACTTGTAGTGTTGTTTGTGCACTTTGCCATGCCATGCCTCATTAAACCGGACATGCATCATACTTGGTTGTGCATCATGCCATGCTTATGTGATGGTTGATTACTATGTTGTTTGTTTCTTTCCGGCGTTGCTTCTTCGGGTTAGTTCCGAACGTCGCGTTTGTGAGGATTCGTTCGACTTTGTCCGTTTGTCTTCTTCATGGACTCGTTCTTCTTCCTTGCGGGATATCAGGCAAGATGACCATACCCTCGAAATCACTTCTATCTTTTCTTGCTAGTTGCTCGCTCTATTGCTATGCCTATGCTGCGATACCTACCACTTGCTATATCATGCCTCCCATATTGCCATGTCAAACCTCTAACCCACCTTGTCCTAGCAAACCGTTGTTTGGCTATGTTACCGCTTTGCTCAGCCCCTCTTATAGCGTTGCTAGTTGCAGGTGAAGATGGAGTTTGTTCCATGTTTGGAACATGGGTATGTTGGGATATCACAATATTTCTTATTTAATTAATGCATCTATATACTTGGTAAAGGGTGGAAGGCTCGGCCTTATGCCTGGTGTTTTGTTCCACTCTTGCCGCCCTAGTTTCCATCATACCGGTGTTATGTTCCTTGATTTTGCGTTCCTTGCGCGGTTGGGTTATAATGGGAACCCCTTGACAGTTCGCCTTGAATAAAACTCCTCCAGCAAGGCCCAACCTTGGTTTTACATTTGCACTAACAACCTAGCCTTTTTCCCTTGGGTTTCCGGAGCCCGAGAGTCATCTTTATTTTAACCCCCCCGGGCCAGTGCTCCTCTGAGTGTTGGTCCAAACTAGAGTCCTTTACAGCGCCCCCTTGGGGAAACTCGAGGTTTGGTTTTAGCTGTACGGAGCGCTCATCCGGTGTGCCCTGAGAACGAGATATGTGCAGCTCCTATCGGGATTTGTCGGCACATCCGGGCGGCTTTGCTGGTCTTGTTTTACCATTGTCGAAATGTCTTGTAACCGGGATTCCGAGTCTGATCGGGTCTTCCTGGGAGAAGGAATATCCTTCATTGACCGTGAGAGCTTGTGATGGGCTAAGTTGGGACACCCCTGCAGGGTTTTGAACTTTCGAAAGCCGTGCCCGCGGTTATGGGCAGATGGGAATTTGTTAATGTCCGGTTGTAGAGAACTTGAAACGTAACTTATAAAATGCATCAACCACGTGTGTAGCCGTGATGGTCTCTTCTCGGCGGAGTCCGGGAAGTGAACACGGTTCTTGTGTTATGCTTGAACGTAAGTAGTTTCAGGATCACTTCTTGATCACTTCTAGTTCCCGACCGTGCTTTGCTTCTCTTCTCGCTCTCTTTTGCGTAAGTTAGCCACCATATATGCTAGTGCTTGCTGCAGCTCCACCTCACTACCCTTTTCCTTCCCATAAGCTTAAATAGTCTTGATCGCGAGGGTGTGAGATTGTTGAGTCCCCGTGACTCACAGATTACTTCCAAAACCAGTTGCAAGTGCCGATGATAACCGTGCAGGCAACGCAACCGAGCTCAAGGAGGAGCTCGATGAAGATCGTGTTCGTTGTGTTGTTCCGTTTCCAGTTGATCAGTAGTGGAGCCCAGTTGGGGCGATCGGGGATCGCATTAGGGGTGGTCTTCTTTTATTCTAGTTCCGTAGTCGGACCTTGATTGTATTCTGGATGATGTAATGCTTTATTCATGTATTGTGTGAAGTGGCGATTGTAAGCCAACTCTGTATCTCTTTCTTATTCAGTACATGGGATGTGTAAAGATTATCCCTCTTGCGACATGCCTACAATGTGGTTATGCCTCTAAGTCATGCTCCGACACGTGGGAGATATAGACGCATCGTGGGTGTTACAGCTAGACCCAGGCGTGACGTTGAGGTCGATGACGGCCACGGGGCGTGGTGTCGACGGCGCGAACAAGCCCACGTCTGGCGACCCCGAGAAACGGGTCTGGCCGTCGTGCCTTGGCAAAGGAGAGCCAGACGACATGGGCGCGGTGCGCGAGGTCGGCGACTGGCAGTGCGTAGGCCGGGCGACCGACAAGCCTTTGCTCGCCGGGCCGACGACCGCTGCAGGGAACCCTGCCGGACGGCCCATGCCAAGCATGAGGATGGCGTGCGCTTTGTTGACGAGGTCCTCCTTCTCGTCGGCCGCGGCCTTGCGCCGCGCGGCCTCCAGCTCATCGCACTGGGCGGCGAACTTGGCCGTGGCGGCATTGACCTTGACGACCGCTCTTCGTTCCCTCCTCTTCGCCGATTCCGCGTCCAACTTGGCGATCTCCTCCGGCGTGCACTCTGACCGCGGCTTCCTTGGCGCCTTCTTCTTCACCTTTGCAGGCGGGTCGACGGCCAGGCCGCCGGAACTCGGCAGGGCGTCGGCCATGGACGGGGGAGAGAGGGGGCGGCGGGAGGGACGTGGGAGGGTTTGGGGAAAATGGCGCCAAATGGGCGTGGGGGGAGTTGGTTTCTCCCACCGACAGGCGGGCCAGGGGAGGACAAGCGTGCGCGTCCTGCCCGTCCGCGCGCTATCCATTTCACCCCAAAACCGGCGCAAACTTGGGCCGGGGATGGGTCAAAAGCGGACACAAAGCGGACAAAAGTCCATTTGCGCCCGCGCGCTGGGCCGTCTCGTTTGTCCCTTTTACCCCAAACGGGCGGGGACGGACAGGATAGGGTCGCATGGTGGAGTTGGCCTTATTTTCATACTAAACCATGCAACATTCATAAAAACTACGTAGATCATGAGCGGACATACAAATGCATAATCGGTTCATTAAAAATCACAGTTGGATCATCGAAAGATAGTCAAAGTTCACATAATACACATAGTATGGCGGACAAGTTCAAACTACAACTAAAAACTTGAAATAAAGACAGATCTTCACCACTTCCTCGCCGGCCCTTTGCCCTTCTGGTCGTCGGCGCAGCTGTAGGAGTCCGCGACAAGAGGTGGGTCCATGTCGGACCCGTCGGAGGAGGCGGAATTGGAGATGACGATGAAGCCTTGCAAGCGTCGGACGACGTGGTCTTGCCGGCGCTTGAGCTTGGCCACCCTCACCGCCTCTGTCGCTGCCTCCGTCGCCTCCTGCTCGGATTGCTCAATGGCGAGCCAGGGCTGCTTAGCGTTGAGCCTCCGGAGCCGTCGGGCCTTCGTCTCCGCCTCAGTTAGTGACCGGCGACACGTCCACTCGAAGAGACGGTCCTCCTCGTCGGGCACCCGACGTTGGTAGGCAGACTACGCAGACCCGTCGGACTCGCCAGCCATTTCCCTAGCCCTCTGCCTCTCGCGGCGGGCAGCTCGTGCCTCCAACTCCGAAGTTCGCATTCGCGGCATCGGCTGAGCAGCCGGAGGTGGAGGAGGCCGTCGGGTGGGAGGAGCAGATGTGGCAGGCCTTGCAGATCCGCACGCAGGGCGGGAAGGGCCAGCGCTGGCATCGGCGCTGGCGTGATGGGCCACAGGGGGCATCACACCAAACCCGGAGCTGCCGCCCGTATCGATCCGCGAGCGCTCGAGCGCGATACGGAGCGCCAACTCCTCCTGGCCTCCGGATCTGCCGTTGGAGAGGCTGCCAGTGCTGGACATGCTCGCCGGCGCTAGGGATTTGACAGATCATGGAAATAGCAGCGGCGGGAAGGGGAGGGGGAGCGGAGTGAGCTAGGGTTTCTGTCGGGCGAGTTTTATTATGGGATTGGGGTGGGCTAGCTGTGGGTCGGGCTGATGTGGTGGGCGCGCCCGGGTGTGTCCGGACCGCCTCATATCTGCCCTACATTTGGGACGGATATGACGGGTGCCGGTCAGCCCGGGCGTTTGAGCCCCGTTTGAGAGTTTCGATTGGGCGGGTATTTCGTTACCGGTCAGTGAATGGACGGCCTGCCCGGGCATATGAGATAGATATAGGTCACCCGGCTGTAGATGCTCTAACGCCCTATAACATTTGGGATTAAGACTATCCCCATAGATTAATGATACATCTCCGTCGTATCTACTTTTTCAAACACTTTTGCCCTTGTTTTAGACTCTAACTTGCATGATTTGAATGGAACTAACCCGGACTGACACTGTTTTCAGCAGAATTGCTATGGTGTTATTTATGTGCAGAAACAAAATTTCTCGGAATGACCTGAAACTTCACGGAACATCTATCCGGAAATAATAAAAAATCCTTGCAAAAGATGAAGACCAGGGAGGCCACCACCTATCCACGAGGGTGGGGGCGCGCCCCCTACCTCATGGGCCCCCTGGAGCTCCCCTGACCTCAACTCCAACTCTATATATTTTGTTTCGGAGAGAGAGAAATCAGAGAGAAGGATTCATCGCATTTTACGATACGGAGCCACCGACAAGCCCTAAAACCTCTCGGGAGGGCTGATCTGGAGTCCGTTCGGGGCTTCGGGGAGGGGAATCTGTCGCCATCGTCATCATCAACCATCCTCCATCACCAATTTCATGATGTTCACCGCCGTGCGTGAGTAATTCCATCGTAAGCTTGCTGGACGGTGATGGGTTGGATGAGATCTATCATGTAATTGAGTTAGTTTTGTTAGGGTTTGATCCCTAGTATCCATTATGTTCTGAGATTGATGTTGCTATGACTTTGCTATGCTTAATGCTTGTCACTAGGGCCTGTAAGTGCATCTAGTGCCACCCCTAGTTGGTTTTGGAGTATTGATGACAAACCTAGTTGAGGGACTAATGTGTTTGTGAGAATTGTAGGATAACACAGGTAGAAGTCCCTCATTGATTCAGTTTTACTACCAGAGATGACCCCTAAAAATGTATGAAGACATTGAAGTCAAAGGTGGTATATGAAGATATTCACATTGAAGACTATGACAAAAGAAGACACGCTATGAAGCCTATGGAGCTCGAAGACTTAGATCTTTCGTAGTTCTTTTTCTTTTGTGTTGAGTCATAGGAACCACCGCACTGTTAAGTGGGGTCCAGGAGAACCAGTCAGAATGACTGAAGTGATGCCTAAACCAAAAAACCTATGTCTTCGAGTGAAGACAATGAGAGCGAATCTTGTCCAGAGCCGGACAAGTCAGCTTTGCTTGTGGCCCAAGTAAAGTTGCCATGAGAGTTTGAAATCTGACCGTTGAGACATGTGTCAGTTCCTTAGTGACCCAGGGTCATTTCGGACAAATCAGGTCGGGTTGCCAAGTGGCTATAAATAGCCCACCCCCTACAACCATAAATGGTTGGCTGCTCAGATTTAAGTGCACGACTTTTGTCGTTTGAGAGCAACCCACCTCGAAGCCTTTGAGAGAAAATTCCTAGCGAGGAGAAAAGCCCTAACCACCCAGAGCCAGAGAACGTTGGGCATCACTTAAGTCTTCTTGTCTTTGTGATCTGAAGACTTATTACACTTGAGGACTGTGAATCCTCCAAACGGTTAGGCGTCGCATTCAGAGCATCCAAGAGACATTGTGGATTGCCAGTGAACGAAGTCTGTGAAGGTTTGGGAGTCTACCTTGAAGACTTACCAGAGTGATTGGGCGAGGACTATGTGACCTTAGCTCAAGGAGAATACGGTGAGGACTTGGTGTCCTGAGCTGCGTGTTCAGGACTGGGTGTCCGGGACCGTATGTCCTAATGTTTAAATACCTAGCCGCTCCAACCAGACGTACAGTTGTCACAGCAACTGGAATTGGTCCAACACATCATTGTCTTCAACGAGTCACCATTTACGTCGACCTATGGTATGTCGTCGAGAACGGCGTTCCCAAGGCTGGAGAAGGTGTCACTGCTGCTGATGTCAAGAAGTTCACTCAACTGGACTCTACTGCCAAAAATATCATCTGTGGTCATCTGACAAAAGGACAGTATGGCCGTGTGAGTACCTTGAAGACATCCAAGCTGGTCTGGGACTGCCTCTCCAAGGTCAATGAAGGCATCTCAATCCAGAGAGATCAGAGAATCAGTGTTCTTCGCAACCTCTTCAACCGCTTCAAGCGAAATGACAATGAGAATGTCCAGCACACATTTGACCGGCTCACTGACATCACAAATGAGCTTCAAGCCCTCGGCGCCACTGAGATCACCAAACATGAAATCGTCAAGACGCTGCTGAGATCACTTGATAGTTCGTTTGACATCCTAGCCCTGATGATTCAAGAACGTCCTGATTTCAAGACACTCGATCCGTCTGACATACTTGAGAGGCTCAACACACATGAGTTTCAGCTTTCTGAGAAAAGAGATATCTACGGTCCAAACTATGGGCGAACTCGTGCCTTGAAGGCAAAAGCTGTTTCCTCATCTGAAGAAGAATCTGACAGCAGTTCTGATGATCCTGAAGACATTGGAAGGGAACTTGCAATGCTAGTGAAGAAGTTCCAAAAATTCACCAAGAAGAAAGGCTTCAGAAAATCTTCACGATCAAGCTCAAGGAATGATGAAGCTTCTGCTCATGACTACAAGAAGAAAACATGTCACAAGTGCAAGAAAACTGGACACTTCATCTCTGAGTGTCCACAGTGGGACAATGAGAACAGAAGGAAGAAGAAGAGCAAGGAATATGATTCTGACGACAAAAAGAAGAAGAAATACTCAAAGTCTTCTTCCAAGTCTTCCTCAAAGTCTTCATCACACAAGAAGAGCTCATCTGGCAAGGCACGTCGTTTGTTGGCAAGGAAATGGATTCAGAGGAGGAGTCCGCTTCTGAGGAGGCAGAGGTGGAGTCTGAGGAGGAGTCTGATTCTGGCATTGCGAGTCTGGCTACAGCATACGTCGCCAAGTCCATCTTCAACACTGAAGACAATGACTTCATCACCGACACCGATGCAAATGACAAGAACGACTCCACTCCTACCTACTGCTTCATGGCACGCGGTGCCAAGGTAAACACACGCACTACTCGCTATCAAACATCTAGTGACGATGACTCTGACTGTGATTCAAAACCCAGCTACAAAACACTTGCTAAAATTGCAACTGAACAACAGAAAGCTATGAAACATATTCAAAAACTGTTAGTCAGAAGCAATGATCTGTTGGGTGCTGAAATGACTCGATCTGAATCCTTAATTGAAGACATAAAAAATCTTCATGTTAAGTATCAGGAACTTGAAGATCGTCTTGATACTCTCTCAACAACTCATGAAAAGCTTTCCTATGATTATCTTCAAAGGAAGCAAGAACTTGAGAAATTGAGAGCGGCTCATGAAGATCTTCAAAAGGAAAACGAGTCACTTCGCGCCGAACAGATCAGTTCCGCTCAGGAAGGATTTGAACCACCATGTCTTAAATGCATTGAGCGTGATAATGCTACTTCTGTTGCTAAATGTTCCACTGCTACTGCTGTTGCAATATCATCAACTGTTGATGTGGTAACTAACCCCTCTGCTGAGGATACCACTGCTATTGCTGATGAGAATGCTAGGTTGAAGACATTGCTTGAAACAGGGATGTACAAAAGTCTTAAAGGACATCTGACATTATGTGATGTCCTCAAGAAGCAGATTCTGAACCGAAACCCTAGGAGAGAGGGTGTTGGGTTCGTAAGGAAAATAAATGCAGATGGCTCTTACTGGAAACCTGAGCAGTACCCCTAAACCACATGGGTTGCTGCGAAGGAACCTTCAGCAGATCCATCCAATTTATCTGGCTTCACTTGTGCTAACCCCATTATTATTGATGAATCCTTTGATGCAAACTATAAACTATTTAAGAATCAGAATGGTGAAGTGTTTGCCAGGTACATTGGTACTAACTGCAGGAATGGACCGCCTATGAAGAAGATCTGGGTTCCGAAAACGTGTCTGGAAATTCTTCCTGTGAATGTCTTCATGACACCTCACATGAAGAAGACAAACCTCAGACCAAAGGCATCATACGGTCCAAAGGCTTCATACAGACAAAGGACTCACCCGAGTCGCACTAACGCAAATGTTTTGCAGGGGAACCATACTCAGGCATATGAATATGAGAGCGGTTCATCAAACCGTCATGTTCATATGACCAAAAATTATTCTGCTTATTCTTATGAGAGCGGTTCAGATGCTGCACTTAGACTTATTGCTTCTAAGCCACCCTTGAAGATGTGGGTGGTTAAGAAGGCTTAACTCTCTTTTGCAGGGAAAGGTCTCCAGCAGAAAACCGAAATCTTCTGACGCTATTGCTGGGGACCTTAAAAATCTTGTAGGGCGCAAGATAAAATGCCCGAATGGCATCATTATGTACTTCGTTCCTGAATCGCATGCTACTCTCCCTATTAGTCCTAATCTGGATCTAAGTTTTCATAACCCACTGGTTCGTCAAATGTTTTTGCTTCACAATTCTCTTCGTGAAGCCTATCCCCCTAACTGCACTGTAGGGTATGACACCAGTGTCTTCAAAGTCTTCAGAATGGATTATTGACAGTGGGTGTACAAATCACATGACTGGCAAAAGAAGCCTTTTTATGGACTCAACCTTACGTCCATCCGACAAGAGCCACATCACATTTGCTGACACTGGTAAAAGTAAGATATTGGGTCTAGGTAGAGTTGCAATCTCAAAGGATCAACACATGGATAAAGTCATGCTTGTTGAATCCCTTGGCTTCAACTTAATGTCTGTCTCAATGCTTTGCGATTTGAACATGATCGTAATGTTTGAAAAATATCGTTGCCTAGTACTAATGGAATCTGACAAGTCTCTATTGTTTGAAGGGTATCGAAAAGATGATCTGTACGTGGTAGATTTCTCAGCAGGGCCACAACTTGCAGTATGTCTTCTTGCAAAAGCTTCAGAATGCTGGCTTTGGGATCAGAGGCTTGGGCATGCTGGCATGAGGAACCTCCACACCCTTGCGAAGAAGAAGCATGTCATAGGCATCGAGGGCGTCAAGTTCAAGAAAGATCACTTATGCGGTGCCTGTGAAGCAGGGAAGATGATAAGGGCAAAACATCCTTCGAAGACAATCATGACTACTACTCAACCCTTCGAACTGCTCCACATGGATCTTTTCGGCCCCACTCACTACTCAACTTTTACTACTACTGCCTGCCTCTATGGCTTTGTCATTGTTGATGATTACTCTAGATATACTTGGGTGCACATAATCCTTTACAAGACTGAAGTGCAGGATGTCTTCAGACGCTTCGCCAATCGTGCTATGAACAATTTTGGCGCCAAGATAAAACACATCAGAAGTGACAATGGCACTGAATTCAAGAGCACTGGCCTTGATATATATCTTGATACCTTGGGCATCACACATGAATTCTCAGCTCCGTACACGCCACAGCAGAATGGCGTCGTCGAACGCAAGAACAAAACACTCATTGAGATGGCCAGAACAATGCTAGATGAATACAAGACTCCAAGAAAATTCTGGACTGAAGCCATTGACACTGCATGCCATACAATCAATCGTGTTTATCTTCACAAGCTTCTGAACAAGACATCTTATGAACTCCTAACTGGCAAGAAGCCAAATGTCAGTTACTTCAGAGTATTTGGCGCAAGGTGCTGGATCAAGGACCCACACCACACCTTAAAGTTTGCACCAAAAGCACATGAGGGCTTTATGCTTGGATATGGAAAGGATTCACACTCCTACAGAGTCTTTAATCTCTTTCATTACAAAGTGGTTGAAACAATGGATGTGCGGTTCGATGAGACAAATGGTTCACAAAGAGAGCAACTGCCAAATGTGCTAGATGAGATTCCAGCTAGTGAATCAATCAAGCTAATGGGAACTGGAGAGATTATACCTTCTGAAGCTCATCCTGAAGAAGAACTTATCATCTCAGCACCTGATCAACATGAAGACAATGCTCAGCCTGAAGACATTCCTCCCAACAACAACATAGATCAGCAAGAGCAAAGTCTTCGCCCTGTACATCCTCGTGTTGCCAATGAAGTGCAGATTGACAGAATAATTGACAGCATCAATGCACCTGGTCCACTCACTCGTTCAAGGGCAACTCAGCTAGCAAATTTCTGTGGGCACTTCGCATTCGTCTCAATATCAGAACCCAAGAAAGTTGAAGAATCCTTCATGGAACCTGAATGGATTCAAGCTATGCAAGAAGAGCTTCAACAGTTTGAGCTGAATAATGTATGGGAACTGGTTAAGCGTCCTGATCCACGGAAGCACAACATAATAGGCACCAAATGGATATACCGCAACAAACAAGATGAGCATGGTCAAGTTGTCAGAAACAAAGCTCGTCTCGTTGCTCAAGGATATACTCAAGTGGAAGGCATTGACTTCGATAAAACATTTGCTCCCGTGGCTAGGCTTGAAGCCATACGCATTCTGCTGGCTTATGCAAATCATCATAACATACTTCTATATCAAATGGATGTGAAAAGTGCCTTTCTCAATGGCAAGATTGAAGAAGTGTATGTTGCACAACCGCCTGGCTTTAAAAATCCAAAACATCCTGACATGGTATACAAGCTCAACAAGGCACTGTATGGCCTCAAACAAGCCCCTAGGGCCTGGTATGACACACTCAAATACTTCCTGAAGAGCAAAGGCTTCATACCTGGTTCCCTGGATCCCACTCTTTTCACGAAGACATATGATGGTGAACTGTTTGTGTGCCAAATATATGTGGATGACATTATCTTCGGCTGCACCAGTCAGAAGTACAGTGAAGAGTTTGGATATATGATGCAAGAGCAATATCAGATGTCCATGATGGGGGAGCTGAAGTTCTTCCTTGGTCTTCAAATACGACAACAACGCAATGGCATCTTCATATCTCAAGAGAAGTATCTCAAAGATTGCCTGAAGAAGTTCGGTATGCAAGACTACAAAGGCTTCACAACACCAATGCCAGCCAAACATCATCTAGGTCCTGACGACAATGGTAAAGAGCTCGATCAAAAGGTATACCGCTTCATGATTGGTTCTTTGCTTTATTTATGTGCATCTAGGCAAGATATTATGCTTAGTGTTTGCATGTGTGCTCGATTTCAAGCGGCACCAAAGGAGTCACATCACTTAGTTGTGAAGCGAATTCTTCGATATTTGGCTCACATCCCAACTCTAGGATTATGGTATCCAAAGGGCTCAGAGTTTGATTTGGTTGGATTTTCGGATGCTGATTATGCTGGTGACAAAGTTGATCGCAAGTCTACATCAGGCACATGTCACTTTCTAGGACGATCACTTGTATGTTGGTCTTCAAAGAAGCAGAACTGTGTATCTCTCTCCACTGCTGAATCTGAATACATTGCTGCTGGATCTTGCTGCACTCAGCTTCTGTGGATGAAGCAAACACTCAAGGACTATGGTATTCATCTGAAGCAAGTCCCACTTTACTGCGACAACGAAAGCGCCATCAAGATTGTGAACAACCCAGTTCAGCACTCGAAGACAAAGCACATTGAAATTCGTCATCACTTTCTCAGAGATCATGTTGTGAAGGAAGACATTGATATCATACACGTCAACACTGAAGAACAATTGACAGATATCTTCACCAAGCCCTTGGATGAGAAGAGGTTTTGCAAGTTACGGTGTGAGCTAAATATCCTGGAATCCTCAAATGTCCTGTGATCAGGCACACATCCTAACACTTATGCATATGATGACTTAGATGTGCAACACACTAAGTGAAGTATATCTTCAAATCAATGAAGACATACATTCTAAGTGTGAATAAATTAATGTGGAATTTGACTTCAGAGCGCCACGATAATTGTGCACCGTGTCTGGGTCTAATACTTCCTATACGGTGGGTAACGCCACCACCAAATGTTCTGTTTTGAAGTGTTTC
Source organism: Triticum urartu (assembly GCF_056163025.1). Classification (NCBI taxonomy): domain Eukaryota; kingdom Viridiplantae; phylum Streptophyta; class Magnoliopsida; order Poales; family Poaceae; genus Triticum; species Triticum urartu. The sequence continues at coordinate 514,183,510 of NC_141878.1, forward strand.
ACTCAAGGCGTTACCTTGCAATATCTTCACATTTGGTTTGGCTTCGAACTCAACATGTCTTCATGATTATCTTCACTACGTTGATTATATAGATGTATACATACTAGTGTTCTGTCCTCTACAGCATTCACTTATAACTATGTCTTCTTGGTTGAATCTTTTGAACTAAGTGAATGTGATCGGACCCTAATCTCTCTATGCTTTCTATCTCAAATTCTATCTCTCCAAGTCATATGCATTCTATTGAAACTGTCGAATGTCTTCGCTGCGTCCTTGTCAGCAGAAGATATAGAGACAACCATAAAGTCCGTTTTCAATACTCATTCCTCCACATAAAATCCGGAGAAGCAGGAATGACCGCCCGACAATCCAGGCGTGCGTGGGACGTGGAACAAACCCCAAACTTCCGCAAACAGGCCACGCGTTCCTCAGATGCGAATCGCCAGGGGCACCTGTGTAATAGCACAGTGCCGCCCCTGTGCCTATAAATTCACACTTACCGCGGTCATTATCTCCTTCTTCCACCCTTGCACGAACCCTAGCGCCACCGCTAGCTCTCGACGACGCCGGCGACGAAGCGCTTCGCTGCCGCAACCTCTCCGACGCCGTCCTCACGCCGACCGCGGACATCGTTCTCTCCGCCGTCGCCGTAGGTGTCTTCCGTTGCGAAGTTAGGGCACGGAGGACTAAACTGCTCGGCAGCATCTCCCACTTCCGTCTAGCAGTTCCAAGTGTGGTAAATAAAACTTCTTTCTACAGCCCCTTTTGATCTCATGGTTCTGTCACTTTCTACCATAAGAAGTTTATCTTCACACAAGTTAGATCTCTCAATCTGCATCTCATAACATGCCTAGTATATTCACTTGTGCTTCATGAAGTAGTTAGATTCCTCACTTGTACTGATCTGTGGGTTCGTACAAATCTGAAACCAACTTCTTATCTATGAGTGAATGTCTTCGCACGATGAGGTCAATGTCTTCTAAACTGATTAATCTTCAAAACCTTCTGAGAATGCATATGACCTCTTCCCCTTCCCTCGCACCTTAATGCTGTCACAGGTACATGTCTGTGGGAGAGTCCTTCGGTTCTCATAGTCTGCATTCATTTGCAGAATTCCTACAGCATCACATAAATTCTCCTGAAGCCAGTTCCTGTTGGTCCAGCAAAAGAAAGCCTTTGAAGTTTTTGAAAGTTTTGAAGCCTTTCAAGTTAAAGTTTATGGCTTTAGAAGCAGCAGCAAGGAAGGGGGGCAGACAGCGACGTGAAGGAACTTCCAAAGATCTGCCTGAAGACCTGGCAGAAATGTATAAAACAGATCCAGAAGAGAATTATGGGCAGTGCAAGACCCGAATCCAATGGATTCGACGCTATTGGGCAGAACAATGGTTCAAATACCGCTTCGTCACCCAGGAGTATGCTGAGAAAAGTGCCATCAAGAGACCATGGGGGAACATCCTTTACAAGAATCTCATACCCAGGACCAGAGATGAAGCCATTGCTCAAGGCTTCTACCCATGCATGGTCCGAGGACCACAGCCTGATGATGCGCATCCGTCGTCACTCCTCTGGTGTCGTGACGACAATATGTTCAAGTGCAACTTCCAGTTTGCCCAACAATCAGCGAAGCAGAACAAGAAGAAATTTGGGTTAGACTTCAACCCTGGTCCCTCAGCTCCAAGGGCAGATGGCACACGCTACGCAGAACCCAATATCATCGGTCCGTATGCCAATCTTGAGGGCCTCATCACCCGCATCTTAGTCCAAAGGACTGTCGTGAATGACCCTCCAGCTGACTCTGAGTCTGATGAAGCTCCTGCTGTACCGAAGCCAAAGCAGTCAAAGAAGCCAAAAGCTTCAAAGCCGGCCCCTTCATCAAAAATCTGAAGGGCGAAGCCATTGGCAACTGCACCTCCTGAAGACAGTGTGCAGTCTGAAGACGTATCCCGCGTCTCCAAGACCCAGAAGGCCAAGGTACCTCAGCCACACACCGGCAAAGAGCTCACAGCTGCTGCCATTCTGCGCAGCGAAGCCATTGATCTATCAAGTGATGAAGATCTTGGAGATGACGCTCTAGAGCAGCTCATCAAGAGCAAAGAAGAAGCTGAGATCTTCAACAATTTTCCTCTCTTTGATGTCGCCATCATCCACAACTTCATCGACGAATGGTTTGCCACACCGAACATAAGCTTCAAAGATCTGCAGCTGCCTGTTGGCCTCAGCGTCGCCTTCCAAGGAGCAATTGCTTCAGAACTTGCCATTGCCCAGCGCATTGTTGAACTGAAGCAGAAAATTGATCATGAAAAGGCTCAGTTCAAGAAGAATATGGCCAAGCTCAGCGTGCAAGAAGTGAAGAGCTTCAAGACCATGTTGCATGAGCTAAAGGAAAATTTTCTGAAGAAGCGTGCAGAAGCTCAAGGTTCACGTGAGCGGATGAAGTCTCTGGCAGAACGATGTGTGCAAGCCTACAATGAGGCCGAGAAGCGCAAGGCACTTGGGCGTCCTGGCATCGACCCCAAGATGGCCGCGAAGAAGAAGAAGAAGCCTGCTATGGCTGAACCAGAGGCATCAAGGCAAGAAGCAGTTCCAATTGTCTTCCCAACTGCAACGACTGGCTCGAAGCCAAAGAGCCGGTCAACAGCTTCAGAGCTCAAGAAGACAAGAACTGCTGAGGCTGAAGCCAGGAAGAGGAAAAGCTCTGAAGCCTCTCCTACTGCCCCCAGCAAGAAGAAGCGAGAGATCAAGAAATCTCGGGCTGCTCCCACAGAGCCCTTGATAGTTGAACCTATTTCTATGGTTCACCCCAATGCAGAACGACAACTGACAGTTCATGAGCCTGCTTTCACAGAGGCTCCTGAAGCTGAAGACATACCAGCAGCCGACCCCATTGCTGTTGAAGACATTGGTCGTCAGGACAATGTACAAGATGATGCAGCCCTTCCTCAGTATGAACAAAGCGAACTCATCAGCATTGGTCGTCCTTTGACGCCAATTGCACAAGATGCGTCATGGGAGGATCGCCCTCAAGAGGAAGAAGACAATGAGGCCCAGCCCACTCCAACACCACAGGCGTCGTCTGCATTCTGCAGGCTTCGCAAAGGTCCAAGGCCTCAAGTCTATACTGAAGACATTCCGCCTGCATCAGCCGAAGAAGAAGCACCACAAGAGCCCACTCCAATGCTCCACCAAGAAGCAGTTCTTCAGGAGAACGTGCTTGTGACTGACCCTCCAGCTAGTCAAGCGGAGGATGAAAAAGTTGAGGCTGTCACAACCAACACTGAAGCCAATGTAGAGCCCTCCCCACCAAAAGCTTCAGCAGACAGCGAAGCTACTGATCCAGACACTTCTGTTCCTGAGTCTGCTGCTGGTCCTCAATTTGATTATCATGTTGAGCACAGGCCTCATGTTCAGAAGCCAGTCCCAAGGCTGCCAAGGTTCCCAGGTCCTGCATCAGCACCTGGCTCCTTCGACATCAATAGCTTCAAGGCAGACAATACATTCTTCAACAGCTCCAAGAACCCCTATTCGAGGGAAAGGATTTCATCAGATAGGTTCTGGAGCTATCCTCAGCACAGCTACTATTCATGCATCCTATACAACCAAGGTCGCATCTTCCCGCACAAGCGCCTTGATGTTGAAGCTATTGCTGGTCTGCCCTGTTTAGAGGAAGCGCTGGATTGCTTCAAGCAAGTGGGTCTGCTGCAGTTTATAACTGATGAAGAGCACTGAAATGAAGAGTTTCTGTTGCAATTCTATGCCACCCTACACATCAAGGGATACAACAGAGATCCGAAGACTTGGGCCCTGGAGTGGATGACCGGCAATGTCCATCACGAAGCCAATGCATTCGATATCATTGAGCTCACCGGCCTGCCCACTCCTGGCGAACTCTTCGAGGAAGGTTGTCCACTACACACTGAAGCTCTTGAGAGCATATTCCAGAGACCTGAACCAAATATGAGTCAGATGCTCTCCATGATGAAGCCACTGCCTCTTGATGCTCCTTATCCAACAGAGTTCTTCGTTGAAGACTTTGAGTACCTGCCCAGAACAATCTATCACATTATCCGGCGAACTCTCTGGCCTATTAAAGGGCACTCTCCAAATGCCAAGATTGAGGGTGCAATGAAGACTCTGATATTCTATATCCTTCATGGAAAATGCTTCAACGCACAGGATTTCTTCATACGCCAACTCGCTGCATCAGGCTCAGATCTGTTTGGTTTAAAGTTCTATGCTCCTTGGGTAATGAGACTGATCAAGCTTCACTCTGCGATCTCATATCAGCCCTCAGCCCGCAACCATCGGATCTTCTTGCCAGATGTGGATACCTCTGCTGAAGCTATATATCCTGAGCCTGCCAAGCAACCTTTGAGTCTTCAGAATGCAGAACACCAGAGCTTCACTCAAAACGATGAAGGTGTTGAAGCCATCTCCAGGGTGTATCCTTTGGCTGGCACTACACGTGCGCCACACCCTGCTTCAACTGAAGCCACTGATAGTGCAACTGCTTCAAGACCCAAGAAGCGCGCTCGTGTTCTCAATGACCGACAGCTTCTTGTGGCCCTTCATCAAAAACAAGATAGGCATCACGACTGGCTAAAGCGTCAGATGAAAAGCCTCTTGGTGGATGTTAATCGTCTTCGAAATCTTGCCACCAAGAATGCTTTCGTCACTCATGAAACCTATCGTCGTACATGGAAAGGGCTATCAATGATGTGTACTGAAGCTGAACTTGAAGAGGATGGCTTCACTGAGCGATTCAATTTTGACACCACACCTCCTAGAAGGGCTGTGATGCGCAACACACCATCACTTGAAGATTCTGAGTTTTCTTCATCTGCTGCCACAGTCACTGCCAGAATCATTGATGAAGAAGACGATGCTACATCACCGCCACCTGCTTCAGCACCTCCAAGCTCCTCTGCACTGCCAAACACCTCCAACGACCCTGCTGCTCCTGGGAACGAGTAGACACTCTATGTCTTCAAACCTTTTTGGTCCTTGCTGACAAAAGGGGGAGAAGCATATGGGTTGATAGTCTTCAAACGGGTCCATATGGGCGGGTGCTTTATGTTTTGCTATATTTTTCTTCGTGCTTACAACTCTCGTTTTTGCTTCATTTGGTTCTTTGAGTTTCTTTGAGTTGTAACACTAAAACTCGATGGTCGTCTGCTACTTGTTTGCCACCCTGTTTGCGAAGATAAATTCCGCATGTGCGACGATAAATTCCGCACTTATCTCATTCTGCAGACGTCCATTTTCCATTATGCATGTCATTATCTTCATATACTTTCACATGCATAGTGGATTGTCATCATAAGCTGAAGTGGATCTCCTCAAGTACAACCTGCCATGTGCATTTGCATTCCAAAAGCAAATTAACTTATATGCACATCTTCAGGGGGAGCACTTGCAACTTATGAAGACAATTCCTTATCCTTTACAATTTCACAGACTATATTCCTCGTTGAAAACTTCAACTAGTTTGTCATCAATCACCAAAAAGGGGGAGATTATAAGTGCATCTAGTGCCACCCCTAGTTGGTTTTAGAGTATTGACGACAAACCTAGTTGAGGGACTAATGTGTTTGTGAGAATTGCAGGATAACACAGGTAGAAGTCCCTCATTGATTCAGTTTTACTACCAGAGATGACCCCTAAAAATGTATGAAGACATTGAAGCCAAAGGTGGTATATGAAGATATTCACATTGAAGACTATGACAAAAGAAGACACGCTATGAAGCCTATGGAGCTCGAAGACTTAGATCTTTCGTAGTTCTTTTTCTTTTGTGTTGAGTCATAGGAACCACCGCACTGTTAAGTGGGGTCCAGGAGAACCAGTTAGAATGACTAAAGTGATGCCTAAACCAAAAAACCTATGTCTTCGAGTGAAGACAATGAGAGGGAATCTTGTCCAGAGCCGGACAAGTCAGCTTTGCTTGTAGCCCAAGTAAAGTTGCCATGAGAGTTTGAAATCTGACCGTTGAGACACGTGTCAGTTCCTTAGTGACCCAGGGTCATTTCGGACAAATCAGGTCGGGTTGCCAAGTGGCTATAAATAGCCCACCCCCTACAACCATAAATGGTTGGCTGCTCAGATTTAAGTGCACGGCTTTTGTCGTTTGAGAGCAACCCACCTCGAAGCCTTTGAGAGAAAATTCCTAGCGAGGAGAAAAGCCCTAACCACCCAGAGCCAGAGAACGTTGGGCATCACTTAAGTCTTCTTGTCTGTGTGATCTGAAGACTTATTACACTTGAGGACTGTGAATCCTCCAGACGGTTAGGCGTCGCGTTCAGAGCATCCAAGAGACATTGTGGATTGCCAGTGAACGAAGTCTGTGAAGGTTTGGGAGTCTACCTTGAAGACTTACCAGAGTGATTGGGCGAGGACTATGTGACCTTAGCTCAAGGAGAATACGGTGAGGACTTGGTGTCCTGAGCTGCGTGTTCAGGACTGGGTGTCCGGGACCGTATGTCCTAATGTTTAAATACCTAGCCGCTCCAACCAGACGTACAGTTGTCACAGCAACTGGAATTGGTCCAACACATCATTGTCTTCAACGAGTCACCGGTTTCATCTTCACTTCCTTTTTTTTCTTACTGTTACTCATTGTGAAGCCATTGCATGCTTGCTCTATCTTGTGTCTTCACAACGTGAATGTATGATCTGGTTGGCTTCATAACTTCTTCCTACCTGATCCTTATTACACTGCAGTTGTTTGTCTTTGTGCTTTCACTCTATTGAATACTTGACCATGGCTTGCCTAGTGTAATCTAACTTCCGCTGCATAGTAATAGGCAAAATCTTCACTGTTTGTCTTCATAACTCCCACGTTTTGAAGACTTTCATAAAAATCGCCTATTCACCCCCCCTCTAGTCGATATAACGCACTTTCAGGGCCCGAGTGCCATGATTTCAGATCTGAACCTATTATGTTTTCATCAATATATGAGAGTTTTTGATCCTATCTTGCAAGTCTATAGTCACCTACTATGTGTTATGATCCGGCAACCCCGAAGTGACAATAATTGGGACCACTCCCGGTGATGACCGTAATTCGAGGAGTTCATGTATTCACTATGTGTTAATGCTTTGGTCCGGTACTCTATTAAAAGGAGGCCTTAATATCCCTTAGTTTTCATTAGGACCCCGCTGCCACGGGAGGGTAGGACAAAAGATGTCATGCAAGTTCTTTTCCATAAGCACGTATGACTATATTCAGAATACATGCCTACATTACATTGATGAATTGGAGCTAGTTCCGTGTCACTCTATGTTATAATTGTTACATGATGAACCGCATCCGGCATAATTCTCCATCACCGATCCATTGCCTACGAGCTTTCCATATATTGTTCTTCGCTTATTTACTTTTCCGTTGCTATTGCTATCATCACTACAAAATACCAAAAATTACTTTTGCCATCATTACCTTTTGCTACCGTTACCACTACTATCATATTACTTTGCTACTAAATACTTTTCTGCAGATATTAAGTTTCCAGGTGTGGTTGAATTGACAACTCAGCTGCTAATACTTGAGAATATTCTTTGGCTCCCCTTGTGCCGAATCAATAAATTTGGGTTGAATACTCTACCCTCAAAAACTGTTTCGATCCCCTATACTTGTGGGTTATCAATTAACACTAGTCTTTTCTACGCACTTTGTCCTCACTCGTGCGTACTCGGGACTAACTTCCCGGTCGGTTATCCATCCTGGAATTACTTCAAGCCAAGCACGCCGTGACACCCCCGATTCAATCGTACACTAATCATACAGGCAAATGTGTACGATCAAGATCAGGGACTCACGGAACGATATCACAACACAACTCTAGACACAAATTAAAACCGTACAAACTTTATATTACAAGCCAGGGTGCCTCGAGGGCTCGAATGCATAAGCTCGAATACAAACAAGTCAGCGAAAGTAACAATATCTGTGTACAGACATAAGTTAAACAAGGTTGCCTTAAGAAGGCTAGCACAAAAGTAACATGATCGAAAAGGCAAGGCCTCCTGCCTGAGAGCCTCCTAACTACTCCTGGTCGTCGGCGGCCTTCACGTAGTAGTAAGCACCCTCATGGTAGTAGTAGTCGTCGTCAACGGTGGCGTATGGTTCCTGCGCTTCACCATCTGGTTGCGACATCCGGAAAGAATGGAAACGGGGGAAAAGAGGGAGCAAAGCAACTGTGAGTACTCATCCAAAGTACTCGCAAACAAGGATCTACACTACATATGCGTCGATATCAATGAAATGGGTTGTATCAGTGGACTGAACTGCAGAATGCCAGAAGAGAAGGGGGGAAGTCTAGCCTATTGAAGACTAGCATCTTCAAGCATCTTGCAACATTTAGAAGAGTAAAGAATATCATATTATATTTAGCAAGTATGGTGTATCATTAGCGCCCAAAGATCCTTTCTCGACTCCATGCGAGAAAGCGATCCCGGAGCCATCATATCCATTTCTCATGCCCCAACATTCAGTTCTAGATGTATTGATCGGGATACAACTCCGAGCGTCTGTTACCGTGGACCCGGCTATTCGAATAGATCAATCTTCCCTGCAGGGGTGCACAAACTTACCCAACACACTCGATGAACTCCGGCTGGACACACCATCAGGTCATGACCGGCCTCGGTCGATCAACACGTCATAGTCCTACCTAGTCTCAATAGAGAGGTCACACGCCGGTCTAAATCCTAAATGCGAAGGGGTCATGGGCCAATCGTCCTTTGCAATCCTGCGCGTTGCGTGGACGACCAAGATCAGTCCTGGCTACCTCCTTATAAAAGGCCGGTGCTTACGCGGACCACCCGGGCGCGTGTCGCTCAACTGTGGTGTCTGAAGAGCTTTCAGGAGAAACGTGTGACGCAGAGTGCCCATACTTATTCCCTCGTGGTGGTCAGTGTGAAAAGGCCAGAGGACTACTCGGATCAAATATTCAAACTGTTAGTGTCTTGGTAGTGCGCGGTAATGAGTAGAGACTCACGATCATGTGACCCCGTCGCCCCGTCTCGTGGACTTACGGCAAGGGCTAAGAATGCCCGGCCGTGCCATGTAATTATCTCTCGGGTACCCTCTAGGTAAACCCGACTTCACATCACTCACGGGTACCCCTCGGGGCCGACCCGATGCCATCATGGTTCTGTGATAAGTCAAAGTAACTGTGTGCGTGAAACAGCAAGGGGGAAACCTGAGGAATCGTCCTCGATGGATTCCCACTCGATGTAACCATCAAGGTGGACTTGGAGGAATCACCCTCGTTGGTCCACACTTGAGGGGTTGCACGACAAAGTCGTTATCGAGAGTGGTGAAGGAGGAATTATCCTCGATGACCATGACCGAATAGCTACACTACAGAGTTAACATCAGAAGTGCTGACGAGGTATCACTCTCGGCACTCGATAATAACTCTGCAGAGTCGTACAACTAAGGGGGGTGAGGTGCAATATCGGGGCCTGGACGTCGATCACGTTGATCGAGTCATCGAACATAAAGCGCGACAACTGGGACAAGGTGGGGGTCACTGATGGATCTCTAACCAACCTATACTAAGCAGTTTAGGATAAATAGGTAAGGTATGAAAGCAGGTAACAAAAACAAACTATGCATCAGAGTATGATCATACAAAAGGCAGTAGTAGTTCTAATGCAAGTATAAGAGAGAAAGGAATGAGCGATATCGGAATGATCAAGGGGAGGTTTGCTTGCGTGGAAGCTCTTCTGAAAAGGAAGAAGTGTCGTCGGTGACGTAGTCGATCACAGGGGCATCATCGGTCTCGGGGTCTACCGGAGAGAAGAGGGGAAGAAACAGTAAATACAAAGCACACAGATGCATTACTAAGCAGGACGAGACGATAAGCGATGCTCGGGGTGTTTTAACGCGATACTATACGGTACTGACGAACGGAGAAAACATCCGGGAATGTTTCCTCAGTGTTAAGCATTTTCGGACAGATGAAACGAAGGAGGACCGTTGCTTGTTCGCTATGTTAGAGGCACGTGACGGATGAACGGAATGGGTATTTGAACTCATCTCGTCTTTCTAAGCAACTTTCATGTACAAAACACATTCATCCGAGCTAATACGGATGGTAGGAGTATCGTCGATTGTTTGATATTCAAATTCTCGAGTCGTCGGTCTTGCTCTTGCCAGCAGCAAGCAAGCGCTTTCATGTAAACTTACGCTGGCCGATCGCTACCACTGCCCTTAACTTGCGTGCAGTCTTGTCTAATCACAGAGTCGTTTCAATGTGTGACGTTTTGTCCTCTTGCGTTTTTTCCTTTGGAACCATCTCTGGACTTCGGGAGTCTCTTGGGACTTGCTGGTAGCCTGGTACCGGACGTTGATGCGACGGGGGTGGTGCGTTGTAAAAGAAAATCGGACCGCGGACAGCCAGTCAGCTAGCCACCTACTCCGAGGTTTAGTTACATCCTTCAACGAAAAATCTCGCATTTACGCGATGCAACTACTGCACGAAGATACAGAAAAGAAGCAAAGCATCAGCGTTGTAGTACTATCCATACACTTGCGTCTTGAATCTTGATCCATGCATCTGATTGGATACAAAACACTGCACGTTATGCGTAGCACGGCCATCGTACGACTGGTTTATTGGACTGAACCGACAGTCGCAGAGTCCAACTTGCCTGACGGCGCCGGGGCCCTCGTACGTATAATAGCCGGATTCAGATTCACCGGATTGCGGCGCGGTACCGCCCACCGCTTTCTCTACGGGCACCAATAGGCGCCGGTGCGACGGCCGAATCGTTCGGCCGGTTGAGCCCCAACCATTGGACGTGAACCGCACAGCCTTTGGATCTGGTCCAAAAAAAAAACGCTCCAACAGCTTCTTCCTCGCGTGGTCAGGCTAGATTTGCATCTCTCGCTCGGGGAGCGCGGTGCGGCGCCTCCTGCCCCCTTCGGTGGCCATCCTCGTCGCCGGGCCCCACCCCTCGCCGGCCTTCCTCATTGCCGGTCCCCGTCCTCGTCGCCGGTCCCCACCATCTCGGCCGTCCTCGTCGTCGCCTCGACCCATGCAACCACTCTACCTGCAGCTGCAGCTCTCGACGGCGATGGTTGTAGCTCCGCCGCCGCCCACGCCGTGGATGCTGGCTGCAGGGGATTGCATCGACGACGGCCGCCAGTTAATCAGCGCCGTCTGAACGGATGTAGCAAAAAACTTCACCGGTAGTAGCAAAAAACAACTACGGTTGCAGCAGAAAACGTCGTCGCCATCGTCGCGGGGTCGCAGCGGTTGTAGCAAAAACCTTCGACAATAGTAACAAAAACCTATTATGGTTGCAGCAAATCGCCATTGCCGTCATCGCGAGGTCGCAGCTCCGCCTTGATCGATGTAGCAAAAAACTTCGCCGGTAGTAGCAAAAATTCACTACGGTTGCAGCTTTTCCTTGTTATGCAGTGCCATTGAAGTTTTTCTGTATCTATGGTTGAAGCTTTTTTCAACAGGTGTTGAAGATATTCTAGGTAACGGTTGCAACACTTGTAGCAAAAATGCGACGCTGGCTGTGTGTTGTAGCAAAATGTGACGTGGTTGTAGCAAAATGCTATGCTAGTTGTAGCAAAATGTTATGCCGGTTGAAGCATGTAGCAAAAAATTGCGACGTTAGATTTGCTAGGACCAGCGCCGCCCCATCCTCGCCGTCCAGCGTGTGCCCGTGGTTGCAGGCTTGCAGCTCTGGTTGCTGCGCCCTGATAGTTCCCATAGCTTCATCGGCGGCGACTCGGAGATGTAGTGGGGCGGAGGCCATGGCTGAGATCCGAAAGTTGCAGACGGCCATGGCCGTGTGAAGCTAGCGGGGAGCCGGGGATACGAATTGGGGAGGAGGATAGGAGAGGGGCTCGCCGACCATGAAGGAGAGGCGGCGTTGGGCGTCGCCGCACGCGAGCACTCGCCGCCGGTGAGAGAGTTTCTGGAGGATGCGCCCAGCGTGCGGCAGGTGTGGAGGGCAGGGCCGTGATGGGCTGGAGGTAGAAGAAAAGGAGGAAAAGTCGTGCGGGACCCACCATATACATCTGTCTCGCGCGGGGTGGTTTGTTTCCGAGTCACGAGAGCCAACGTGGCGCGCGAGTCCGGCGGAAAGTTCGACCGGTGCACCGGATCGAAACGTTTCCCTTTCTCTACAATACTACTCTCCTTCGATCCGGTCATGCGCGTGGGGCGTAAGACCATCTACATCCGAACTCAGTAAACGCCAAGTTCTATGGCAAGTGTGGGCCAGGCCCAAACGCCATCATTCCTAACGTCTCCCGTGCAAGCCAAACGCCAGGGATGTTGGCGTCACCAGAAAAGGTCAGATTCGAATTTCTTTTGCAAACCGGGTCAATTCTTGATTAAGTTAGGAAAAAGGTCAAAACAATAATTTTGTGCTAGGGTGTACGAGCATAAGAGTTGGACTCACAGCGACTTCAACGGGGCGACCCAAACGGACGCACGCTTTGTCCGCTTTTCGTCTATTTGGGTCGGTCAGGCAGACGTGCGCGCCCGCATTCTGTAATGGGTCGGCTTGACCGTCCAACGGGAGACTGACCCAAATGTGCCAGCGTAAAAGAAAAAAACAGCTCGCACAAAATAAACATAATTAAACATAAGTGGTCGGTCAAACGCCGGCCAAAGTCCACTTAAACTTAATTAAACATTAACTAAAACATAAAAAAATGTCTGCGCCCGCCTGCTGCCGCCCCGCAGGCTGTCCTAGCGTCGTCGGCCTTGCCCTTGGCCTCGACGCCGCCGTCGCCATCACCGGTGAGGTCTATGAAGACAGGAGCAGCGCCAGCTCATCTGGACGCCGCCTGGTACGCTGCTAGGGCAGCCTCCTCCGGCGTCTGCTGGGGCGGCGGCATTGCGGCTAGCCGCGCACGCTCCTCCTCGAGCCGGAGCGCCTCCACGTCGCGTTGGAGCATGGCCTCGTAGCGCATATACTCCTCACCGTCGGCCTGCTCCTAGCGGAGCGAGTGCATCTTCCAGCACTCTAGGTGGGCCGCCTCCTGCACCGTCGTAGCGACGAAATGGACGGGAGGCGCGCTCATGGTACTGGCCCATCCATGAGTAGGCCTCCTCCGGCCAAGTGGGTGGAGGCGGGAAGCGCTTCCGCGTCAGCTCCGGCTCCAGCTTGGGCTGGATGGGCGGCAATGGTGGCGGTGGCGGCACGAACAGCGGGGTGTGGACGGAGTCCCCCACCACCGACAGGGCAAGGTCTTGCTCCAGCCCATCCCAGTGCACATCCTCCTCGAGGCGGCTAGCCGCCAACGCGTGATGCAGGGCCTCCTCGAGGGCGGCTTGGTACTCCGCCTCCGCCTCCATGTCCTCCGGCTCTACCTGCGGGGGCGGCGGTGGGATGGTGGCGACACCCGAACGTCGTTGCTCCTCGTGTTCGAGGGCGAACCAAGCCTCCCAGTTGGGAGAGTCGGCGGCGTACTCGGGCAGCCGACGCTACTCCGGCATGAGCTGCGCGTGTGCCTGCGTACCTCCTCATCGTGCGCCCGCTGGCTCCACGGAACCGCCGACACCAGGATCCGCTGCGGATCCAGGTGCCAATGGTGCGACAGCGTGATGTCGGGGTACGACATCGGCTGCTTGTACTCCCAGTGCCACCGCGCTTGGTGCACCGGGATGTCCAGGCGTCGGTGACCAGGGCGGAAATGCGCCGGCGCCGGAGGAGGAGGGGGAGGGGAGTACGGGAGGACGAGGCGCCGTGGGTGCCCTTGCCCTTACCATTGCTGCTGCCGAACAGGCCCATAGGCGCGCTAGGGTTTGATGTCACCGGCGAGGAAGCAAAGAGAGTGGTGGGGGCCAGATGTGGACGGGAGAAGTGGATGAGGCTAGCCCCCGCTGCACGCGTGCTTAAAAAAGGACGCTTCCACTGGCTGACTAGTGGGCCCATTGTCGGTGGTCATCATAAAAAAGACGACGGGTGGCGGTTGGGTGGCCTACAGGTGGTGGCACGGCGGACGCCAAGGAGACGCGCGGCGCGTCGGTGCTGACGCATTTCAGGCGTAATTTTGGGCCGGAAATGGGTCGGTGCGAACGCCAGGCGGACACGATTCGTGTTTGGGTCGGCGCGTTGGGCCTCCACTTTTGTCCGCGCCAACCCAAACGGACGCAGATGGACGAAATGGGTCGCCCCGTGGGAGTTGCTCTCAGCAAATCCAACCCCTCAATCACCCGTAGACGTGTCCGCGGGCACTTACTATATCCTCGTCTCCACACCTACATATCTCATATTCCGTCCCCTATTTTCATACTAAACCATGCAGTGTTGATAAACACTACGTAGATCATGAGCGGACATACAAATGCATAATCGGTTCATCAAAAAATCACAGTCGGATCATTGAAAGATAGCCAAAATTCACATAATATACATAATACGGCGGACGAGTTCAAACTATAACTAAAAACTTGAAATAAAGACGGATCTTCACCACTTCCTCGCCGGCCCATTACCTTTTCGGTCGCCAGCACAACTGTAGGAGTTCGCGACAAGAGGTGGGTCCATGTCGAAGCCGTCAGACCCGTCGGAGGAGGAGGAACCGGAGATGACGATGAAGCCTTGCAAGCGCCGGACGACGTGGTCTTGGTGGCGCTTGAGCTTGGCCACCCTTGTTGCCTCCGCCGCCTCCCACTCGGATTGCTCAATGGTGAGCTGGAGCTGCTTATTGTTGAGCCTCCGGAGCCATCGGGCCTTCATCTTCGCCTCAGGCAGTGACCGGCGGCACGCCCACTCGAAGAGACGGTCCTCCTCGTCGGGCACCTGGCGTTAGCAGGCGGACTGCGCAGACCCGCCAGCCATCTCCCTAGCCCTCTGCCTCTTGCGGCGGTCAGCTCGTGCCTCCGACTCCGGAGTTCGTATCCACGGCGTCAGCTGAGCGGCCAGAGATGGAGGAGGCCGTCGGGCGGGAGGAGCAGATCTGGCAGGCCTCGCACATACGCGCGCGAGGCGGGAATGGTCAGCCCCGGCATCAGCGCTGGCGTAACGAGCGACAGAGGGCGTCGCACCAGACCTGGAGCTACTGCCCGTATCGACCCGCAAGTGCTCGAGTGCGATACGGAGTACCAACTCCTCCTCGTCTTCGGATCTACCATCGGAGTGGCTACCGGTGCTGGACATGCTCGCCGGCGCTAGGGATTTGGCAGATTGGGGAAATGGGAGTGTCGGGAAGGGGAGGGGGAGCGGAGTGATCTAGGGTTTCTGCCGGACGGGGTTTTTTGTAGGATCAGGTTGGGCTAGCGATGGGCCTGGCTGATGTGCGGTGTTGGTGTATGAGGGGTGCTGGTCAGCCCGTGCATTTGAGGCCCGTTTGAGAGTTCCGGTTGGGTCGGTATTTCGTGACTGGTCAGTGACCCGACGGCCTGCCCGGGCGTATGAGACGGACATAGGGCACCCGACTATAGATGCTCTAACGCCCTATTATGTTTGGGATCAAGACTGTCCCCATAGATTAACATTAGTCTTTTCTACACACTTAGTCCTCACTCGTGTGTACCTGAGATCAACTTTCCGATCGGTCATCCATCGTGGAATTACTCCAAACCAAGCACGCTTAACTTTGGAGTTCTTTTCGAATGGGCTCCCAGAAAAGAAGGAATTACTTGTTGATATGAGTAGTATATCATTCCTATTAAGGCGCGCTCTCACAGGGGGTCAGGACGGCGAGGGGCAATTCCTAAACGACGCATTAGTGCATCTACAGCCCGGCGCCCCAAACTGGCATCAAACGTCCGAGCGGTCCGCCGGTCACCGACCGTTCATGAAAATGTGACGTAGACGGGCGCCTCGAACGGGTCTTAAACGTCCGGACTAACTGACACCCTTCATATCTAGTCCAAATATGGGACGGATATGGGGCGCGCGCCATGTAGGACTGATGATGGGGTCCCACGCGAAAACGCCCAGGAACACGACGGTCCGACGGACGCCTCCTCTGTGGTTGCGTGAACGCCGCATGGTGCCGCTCCGACTCGTGACCCGAGGCTAAAGCCGGTCGACGTCCCCCAACCCTAGCGCATCCACCCCCTTCCTCTCTGCGCCGCCATCCGAGCCCATCCGCCTTCTCTCCCCTGCTCTCCCACGCTCTTCGGCATCGCCATGGTCCGGGGCCTGATCACCACGTACGCTATGTTCACGCTGGAGAACATGAGGCATATCGCGGAGGAGATCCAGGCACGCACCGCCCGCATCGTTGCCGGGATGCCTCCAGACTCGCCGGAGCTGGAGGAGGAGGAGGAGGGAGAACCGCTGCCGGAGCTGGAGAAGGAGGAGGAGTAGCCGAAGGAGGGGAGAAGGATGAGGAGGAGGAGGGAGAGCCGCTGTCGGAGCTGGTGGAGGTGGCGGGTCCGGAGGAGGAGGCGAAGCAGGCTGCTCCGGGGGGTTCACCATGGCGGAGGCAGAGGCGGAGTTCGCCGTCGCCCAAACCGCGAAGATGGCGGAGCAGCAGGCCATCCTGGAGTCCATCCAGGATGAGGCTTGTGTGAAGGCCAAGCGCCAGTTCCTCTGGCAGGAGCAGGCGGCGTCCGACGCACTCTTCGCCGAACTCGACACAGAGATATAGGAGAAGGAGGCTGGAGTGGAGCAGCAAGAGGCGCCGGAGCTGCATCTGCCGTCCATGTACCGGGGTCGAACACGGAGATTGTCAACATCTTCGACGAGGTGTAGGTACGTAGTACATAGGTTTTTAAGTTTGCATGCTTTTATATGGATTCGAAAATCTAGTATGAGATGTCCGGATGTTGTTGTATTGATTTGAGGAGTGCCAGATCACTACCCGCGGACGCGCAGTGTTTAGGGGCCATATTTGTCATATCCGATTGTAGATGCTCTTAAACACTCGTTTCTTTTTTTAAGGCTAAAATCAAGCTTTATTGATTAAATATCACATGATGTGGGATACAAAATGAATCATGTGGTTCGACAAATCAGACATGTCACGCTTGATCCAACGAACTAGAAAACTAGACTAAGAGGGTGTTTGGATACTCTCTAGTCATGTGACTAATAGTAGTCAGACTAAAAGTTTTTAGTCAGGCCCTGTTTGGAAGGTGACTACTACTAGTCAGCATTAAATGTCTCAGTATTAAATTCTTCTCTCTCCCTTCCATTTATCTCTCTTCTCTCCCTTGTGCCCACAACAGGATGGGCCCGCCAATTAATTAGACGAGAGACTTTAGTCACTTTTAGTTGGGGATGGGGTGACTAGGGACTACACTAGTTTTAGTCACCCATTAGTCAAGGGTGTTTGGAGGTTTACTGACTAAAAGTGACTACTACTAGTCTCTAGTCTCTAGTCACTAGTGATCCAAACACCCTCTAACCTATCATCATCATCATTAGAAGCTCTGCCTTTAAAAGTACTCTTCTTAATTTCCGCAACCGGGCGCACATCCTCTTCTCCACGATAGGCCGGCCCATATTCAATTTTTTTTCTATTTTAAAGCACAAAAAATTGCGCGCGAGGACTTGGTTCGAATAGCGCGAGCTATGTCTCCCATTCAGTGAGTAGCGATCTCTCGCTGAATCGTTCACTGTGATCGGGCCAACTCATTACTAGCAATATTCTTTCGAAAAGCTGAGTAAAAAGGGGAGCGCGTGGGGATGGGAGCTCGAGGTTGCTTCGTTGCATTAATAGCCACTGGGACAAATCCAATTCCTGTTAACCTACTTGGGGCAACCTATTAGTCCCTCTGTTTTTAAATATAAGTCTTTCTAAAGATTCTAATGTAAACTACACACAAAATAAAATGAGTGAATCTACACTCTAAACTATGTGTGTGTGTGTGTGTATATATATATATATATATATATATATATATATATATATATATATATGTATATAGTCCATATTAAAATCTTTGGAAAGACTTATATTTAGAAATGAACGGAGTAGAAGGAAAAGAACTGTTTTCTCACTGGTTTTCTACTTTTTTTCTGTTCTTTTCTCCATTTTCTTCTGTTTTATTCGTTTTTTTCTTGTTTTTTTTTCTTTTTTCATTTGTTGCTTGGTTTTCAATGCCTTTTCTTTTTATTTTGTTTCTTTTTCTCTTTTCTTCTCCGGTTTTTTGTTTTGCTTTCATTCTTTTTTTGTTCCTTTTCTATTTTATTCTTTGGTTTACCTTGCTTGTTTTTCGGTTTTCATTTTTTGGTTTTCTTCTGTTTTCATTCTACATTTTTGTATATGTTAACAACAATTTTCTAATATATTTTTTAACTTTTTTATAGTGTTTTACATTTTTAATACATGATCAACATTTTTATATAAATATTTAAAAACATTAAGTGCTTGATCATCATTTTTCAAATACAAGATCAACAATTTTTCTATGCACATTTGAATATTTTTTAAATGCTTGACTAATTTTGTTTAAATGCAATATTAACTTTTATTGAACATATGGTCAACATTTTTTCTATACACATTTAACATTTCCTAAATGCTTGATTAACATTTTACAAATACTTATTCAACATATTTTTCAAATGCTTGATTACCAGTTTTTATACAACTTATATTTTTTTTATCAATTTCTAAATACAGGGTCAGCATTTTTTATATACAAAGTTACATTTTTTAAATAATTTTTCAACAATTTTTCTGATGCTTGGTCAAAAATTTTATATACATGATAAAAACAATTCCACATTTTTTAATACATTGTCAAAAAAATTCAATACACATTTAACATTTTTTAAATACTTGATTAATTTTTTTATATATTTGTTCAAGATTTAAAAAATGCTTCATTAACATTTTTATATACATGATCAAATTGTTTTCATAAATTTTTTAATACATAGTCAACAGTTTTTCTATAAACAGTTAACACTTTTCAAATACTTGTTCAATTTTTTTCAGATGTTTGATTAACATTTTTTATATACGTGATCCATTTTGTTTTTTCATTTTTAAATACGTAGTCAATATTTTTCTATACACATTTGACATTTTCCAAATGCTTTCGCAACATTTCTTCTGTTTTCTCTTTTTTTCGTTTATTTTATTTCTTCTTCTCTCTTTTTGTTTGTCCAATATTTTTTTCATATGTTTCTTGGTTTTCAATGCTTTTTTTCAGTTTCTTTCCTTTCTTTTTCTCTTTTCTTCTCCGGTTTTTTGTTTTCCTTTCATTCTTTTTTAATGTTTCTATATTTATTTCTTTGGTTTTACTTTTCGGTTTTTTATTTGTTTTATCTTGTTTGTTTTTTGGTTTTCTCACTTTCTTTCTTTTTCATTCCACAATTTTTGTATATGTTAACAGCAATTTTTAATACACGTTTAACTTTTCTAATACAAGTTTAACGTTTTTTATGCATTTTAAAAAAACGTTAAATTATTGATCAACATTTTACAAATACAAGATTAACAGTTTTTTCTATGCAAATTTTAATATTTTTAAAACACTTGATTAACTTTTTCTAAATGCAGTATTAACGATTGAACACATTGTCAACATTTTTTCTATACACATTTAACATTTCCTAAATGCTTGATAAACATTGTACAAATACTTATTCAACATATTTTCAAATGCTTAACTATCACTCTTTATACAGCTTATAATATATTTTATCAATTTTTAAATACATGTTCAACATTTTTCTATAAAAAATTATATTTTGAAATGATTGATAAACATTTTTCAAATAATTTTTCAACATTTTTTCTGATGATTGGTTAAAAAATTTATATACATCGTAAAAAAATTGATCACTTTTTAATACATTGTCAACATTTTTTTATACACATTTAACATTTTTCAAATGCTTAATTATATTTTTTTGTATACTTGTTCAACGTTTTACAAATGCTTGATTAACATTTTTGTATATACATGATCATATATTTTTAATACAAGGTGAATATTTTTCTATACACATTTAACATTTTCAAGTACCTGTTCAACATTTTTGCAAATGCTTGATTAATAATTTTTATATACATGATCAAATTTGTTTCATCATTTTTAAGTACATAGTCAACATTTTTTATACACATCTAACATTTTCCAAATGCTTGCTCAACATTTTTCAAACACTTGTTCAACTTTTTTTTTCAAATCCTTGATTAACTTTTTTAAATACATGATTAAATTGTTTCACACACATTTCTATTTTTTGTAACACATTGTTTGTATACATGACAAACATTTTCTCTATACACATTTAACATTTTTCAAATGCTTGGTCAACATATTTCAAATGTTTATGAAGAATGATTTTGTAATATTTTTATTTAAAATATTTGGAACTATA
Organism: Triticum urartu; assembly: GCF_056163025.1. Classification (NCBI taxonomy): domain Eukaryota; kingdom Viridiplantae; phylum Streptophyta; class Magnoliopsida; order Poales; family Poaceae; genus Triticum; species Triticum urartu. The sequence continues at coordinate 514,203,781 of NC_141878.1, forward strand.
AACAAATGCGAAAAAAGAAAGGAAAAAACGAAAACCAAAAACGTGGAAAAAAAATAACACCAAGGTACTTCTACTGAAAACGCGATGATTCTTCCACTCTAATTTTTTTCTTGGGAATACGGTAATTATGGGTCTAGAGGAAGGGAAAATAGAGCCACGAGGGCCCCACAAGGCAACAAGGTGTGCCCCTGCCTTGTGGGCAGGTGGTGCCCCCCCCCCCTGAGTAGATCTTCACACCGAAATCTTCGCCAAGTTCTGTCCAATTCCGATAACTTTTTTTCTGCACAAAAAACAACAACAAGGTAGTTTTGGTGAAAACAACGTGAGTTCAGGTTAGTTTTATTCAAATCATGTAAATTAGAGTCCAAAACAAGAATATAAGTGTTTGGAAAAAGTACATACGTTGGAGACGTATCACTGAGCCATTTGCGCTTGCGTGGGATCACATGAAAGGATGTTATAAGAAATTGCCCTAACCATGGAATGGAGGAATGGTTAATCCTTCATATGTTTTATAATGCTCTAAATCCTATGTTGAAACTATGTTCACTACTGCAGGACGAACTATTTTGGGTAAACCAATTGATGATGTTAAAAGGTTGCTTGATGATATGGAAGAAAACATGCCCAATGGCAATGTTGAAAGGACTACCACCAAGAAAGTCAAAGCAATTGAAGAGAATAATATGGACTTGGCCGCTAATCTTGATGAACTCATCTCCATCGTGAAAGGTAAAGAAAAGGTAAGTGTGAATACTATTACTGATGAAGAAGTTAATGATGTGGATTTCACTGCCCGTAATAGCTATAATCCGAACTGGAAAATTAATGGGTATGCTATTGATTACCTTATCCTAATAATAGTGGAGCACCTAACAATTGCAATGGAGCCAACAATAGCAATAGAAATACTCTTGAAGAGATGCTAAATTATTTTATTGCTAGTCAAAGTGAGCAGAATGACACCTTTAAAAATATCTTGAAGAATCATGATAACTTACTTGGTTAGTTGACCAATAAGATTGTTGGACTTGATACGTCTCCATTGTATCTACTTTTCCAAACTATTTTGCCCTGATTTTGGACTCTAATTTGCATGATTTGAATGGAACTAACCCGGACTGACGCTGTTTTCAGCAGAATTGCCATGGTGTTATTTTTGCACAGAAATAAAAGTTCTCGGATTGACCTGAAAATTTACGAAGAATTTTTGTGGAATATATAAAAAATACTGCCGCAAAAAGTTACTAGAGGGGGTCGACCGAGAGGCCACAAGCCTGCGCCCCCCCCACTCGCGCGTGCGCGTGCGCCTAGAGGGCTTGTGGCCCCCTGGACCTCCTCCGACTCTAACTCCAACTCTATATGGCCCTATTCGGGGAGAAAAAAAAATCAAAGAGAAGGACTCATCGCGTTTTACGATACGGAGCCACTGCCGCCTCATGTTCTTCATTGGGAGGGCTGATCTGGAGTCCGTTCGGGGCTCCAGAGAGGGGGATTCGTCGACATCATCATCACCAACCTTTCTCCATCACCAATTCCATGATGCTCACTGTCAGGACCCTGATCCTAAATCACACCGATCTAACATGTAACACATCGTATCACTTTGCGGCCTCACGCATACTATTCCCACGGCTGCAGCCTTACCTAGGCCGGGACCATTTGCGCATTTTGACTCACGTATATGATTGTGTCGCTAGCATCCATATGACAGAGAACGCGTGCGGCATGACTAGTGGTGAACCCAAGGTGGCACAAACTTACAGGGATAGGCATACGTAACCCAGCAATGAACGTGTCGGTCATCAACGTATGAATCCAAGTCGTAGCAAGCTACAAGGACTTAAAGGAACAACGTGTGGCATTTCCCCGAAGGGACATACACAGAAACAAAGAAGGATACATGCCGGCCAACCTGAGTGTTCCGGAGCAGTAGCGAGCTACCATGGATTGGTGGAAGCACCAGGAGACATTTCCCCATAAGGAAGGCTACCAAGGATAAACAACTAGGTGTCGGATCCCACACATAGCAATACACGTTACAGGTACGCAAACATGCAAGTATGCGTTGTACAACATGGCATCACAACATAACTCAACAACTCATATAGACAAAGGCCTAGAAGAGCCATCATAGCATTTATTACAAGCAGTGGGTCTCATGACACTTCACACAAAGTCATACAAGCCAAGCGGAAGCATAAACATGTCTGAGTACAGACATCTGAAAAGAGAGAAGGCTAGGAAGCCTGCCTACCTACAAGACCCTGCAAAGGAACCAGACCTCTGTCTAGGATTTCCAAGCTAATTGTCGAAGCCCACCTGAAACTACTAGTGAGAACGAGGTCTTTGTGCAAAAACATAAATTGAGCAAATGTGAGTACAAAGGTACTCAGCAAGACTTACATCAGAACTAACTACTTACTAGTAGAATGCCCGTGCGTTGCTACGGGATATAATACATATAAATGAATCAAACAAATGATTGGTCGTCTTCAAAGTCGAAGCTCATTTCTTCCTCGTATGCTTGGGCATGTTCGAACATCAAACGGGCGCCCAGCAGGCTCCCTAAAACTCAATCATCGGCATAGTCCGGACTCCTCCAAATCCAGCCATAGAGAAATGTGGTTGTCCAGACTATCAGTCATGTTATCTCAAACACGCGGTCCAAACACAAAAACCGGCCCCACAACGCACCCTGCCCTTTTCCTGCCAGACCCTCTCCTTCCCGCTTGATTTTCCGCCACAACAGGGTGTTTCTCACTCGAGCCCTCCCCTTTAAAATCAGATGACGCTCATCTTACCTTCATCATGTCGCCCTCAAGGAGGAACCTGCTCACCAATCACCTCGCTCTCCGCCCTGATCGCCTCCCCCGTGTTCATGCCGACCCACCACCAACAACAAGGGAGGAGGCGTGCGCCTCCCATGACACCCCTGAGCCAAGAAGGCGGATATTATGTCTCTTCAGTCATTACCACATTGTAACATACGATTGAACATCGTGCATTACCATGAAATAAAAATATGATGTTCGTTGTTATGCATGCAACTGATATGCCACCGAGTCTGTGACTCTTGAAGCAACGAACCAATGCATTTACCCTTCTATCCTAACCACAAATGTCTATTATTAACTCTTGAAGCAACCAACCAATGCATTTACCATTCTACCTAACCCAAACATTATACAACTTGATGAAAACAATATATGAACCACTCCCTCATGCAATTTGCTGTAAAGCCATCTCTAACGAAATGCAATTTTCCACATTACATAATGTGAGAAATTATTCCCGATCATTCTCAACCTCACTCTTATCATAAAATCCACTACCTCGTTTCTAAGTGAGCCAGTGATCGACGTCATCATGGCAGGCCAACAACAAGGGACAAGGGTGGCAACTGCCTTCTTATCTTGGTGCTAGTATCTCCTAGTTTTATATTGGACCAACACTTCATCCAGGCTCTACCATGACAGCGACATGTTGATGTGTTGCCTTAGAAAAAGAAAACTATGCATAGAAATTTTCATCCCAGAGCAACTTGCACCTACTCCCACCTCCCATAAGATGTATATTTTCACCCTCACCTCTCTAGGCTACATAGGCATTTTTGTTATCCTTTTATCCCTCTATAGCCGGTCAACCTCCAACTCTATTATGGTCTTCAATATAAGCCGACTGTGTAAAGTACTCCCTCTGTACCAAAATATGTGACTCAATTTTGTACTAACTTTATACTAAACCAACAGGACGTCGTCAGATGAAGACAATATAGGTGGCAATTTAAAGATGAAATGCACAACAATGACTACAGGTGATCAATAGTTTTACACTTACACATACACATACACAAACACACTCTAATACAAATCAAGGTCATGAGATAGTCTGCTTGTTTCAAGCTATCAAGATCATACTTTGGTTGTCAACGGTAATTTGTCTTACACTGTTACACAAAAACTATTCTGTAAGAGATCTTCGGTTTCTGGCATTGGAATTAAATCTGACCCTCTTCCATTCACAAATCATCGGTTTCTTGCTCTTGATGTCTTGTATGCCACCACCTTCTTGCCTTCTTTCCAAGTTGGGTTGCACGGTCTCAAGAGGAACACATGCCAAAGCCGACACCTCCTTTGTCCCTCCATCGTTCAACATTCTCCAAGACATCCTTTCTAAGCGTGCATAACCCTTTGCTCATCTTTAGTCAACTACCTTTTTAGAAGCCTACCCACTTGATCTGCAAGTTAACAAATCTGGAAATAGTACTGTTATGAAAAATGCTACCATTCCTATTATGAAAAATATGTTTGCATGCTACTATTGCAAAATCTGACCTTCCTATTTTCAAAATAAAGTTAGTTACTACTCCTTCCTAGCATTTTCATGATTGTTCCATCTAGTAGCCTACAGTTGCATGTTACTATTGCAAATCCGCAAAAGGAAAGACAAATCTACAACAGAAAATCTATTACTTCACTAATTCAAGATTTTTTTGCTGGTTTCCGTAAATCAAATTTGCTCATACTTTCTTATTCATTCCATGTTACTGTTGCAATAGTGAAACGAATAAAATAGATCTAGGGTGGAAACATCTAGTCTTTTCTTTTCTATTCTTTTCAAGGGTTTCCAAATATAAAAATAAATTAAGCATTATACTTCCCTAATTCAAGATTTTTTTTGCCAGTTTCTGTAAATCAAATTTGCTCATACTCATTGCTATTCATTCCATGTTACTGTTGCAATAGTGAAATGAATAAAATAGATCTAGGATGGAAACATCTAATCATTTCTTTTCTATTCTTTTTAAGGGTCTCCAAATATAAAAATAAATTAAGCACTATATATTGTTAACATTATTTTTGACCTGATCATATCCCGATTGCGTAACCAGATTTTCTCAGTATTTGACATGATTATCCCAATTTCAAAAACATATTTTCTCTTAGTTTTTTTACCATTGTTGTTGCTATTTTCTTAATTGCACATGACTGTTACTAATCCAAAAACTCATATAGAACATGATTATGTATGCTTGTTTGACAAGCAGATTTTTTTGCTTACTATTTAGGCCCTTTACGCAACCGTTTCCAATGCTACCCCAGACGTCCTGGCTATATGCTGCATATTGATGTTGCCTTGGGAATACTTGTTGCACTCCATGGAGCCATCACCGTTCTCGACGTGGCCCCAACCATCCACTCAAAGACTACTGACAAACCCTTGCCCGACATTGCCAAAACCGGCCACAAGTACTTTAACAAGTTGTTAAAGGAACAAAATCGTATAGGGTCTAATAAAAAGGTATGCACATCTTGTGTATGATTTGAATATATCAGTTACGTTCAGGCTAAACTCCTTAATGGAGAAAGCTGAAGGGTGATGGCAATTAAGTATGTGTGTTTGTTTGCTCAAGTCAACTCCCCAAAAATATGAACTCGCAAACACAGGACACCATGAACTATAAAAAGACACCATCTAATGCATGTGACCACCAGCCTAGCTACTGCCCCAAGTGTCCTCTGGATCGCAACTTACGGAAATATCATCAAGGTAGGGAAAAGTAAGATTACCAAATCTACAACGCTTTGATCCGATAATGAGGACCTCAGCGATATCCCATTAATGTTACCCTAGAGCGGTTGAAACGTAGAGACTGACAAAGACTGGGCAATATTGGCGGCGGCGTGGTACCGAGCCTTCAAACCTTAGGTGTCAAATAGGCAGAATCTCTGTCAAGATAGCAACGATACCTATTATAAAGAAAATTATGTACAATAACAACTCTCAATAATCATACATTACCAATTTGTATCACTCCATCAACAACCTGATATTACCATGCATGTTCGTCGTGATTCTTCTGTGCACCATCGTTCACTTGTCCTCTTATAGGTTTGTTGTGAATTCTGAGTTGGGACCATGTTATCTTCTCCAACAGCCCCTCCATGGTCTCGTATGTGCCTGATGAACATAAAATTTTAAGCAAGATATACTAAATTATCAGTGATGATGCTAAAATGATTAGGAAGATTGTTAAGTGTGTGGCACCTAGAAGAGCGATGAATGCTTCAGATCGTCAAGCCATCTTTGATTTCCTTTCGTGCATGTCAGATGCAAACCTTTATTTCTTCCGCACTCTCACCTAATATCGGTTAGTAAAAGTTAAAGGGAAACTCAATCCCTTGGCACTGAAAATTGCAACCAATATTTCAATATGCCGAATTTAATATAAATGTTTGGCTACAGAGTTCAAATACAGCAGGGATAGCCTTATCTGCCATGTGACTTCTCAAGCGCCAGGCTATATTCATATGACAAAACAAATGAAACTTTGATTTCCTTGCATGAAAACTGCCAGAACTAGTAGGCCTAGAGACAACACCGTACAACATGATCAGTTGTTTCAGAGTTCAATTTCAGTATGCATGAGTACATGCATGAATTCCAAATACCAATACACACCACGTGCTAGACCGGACAATATATTTCTTACCCTTGGAGACTACATATACACAATGCTAAGATGTACACAACATAGGCAGAAATACCTCGATAACTTGAGAGCCCTGGGAATCACCCTGTGAAGGAAACCCCGGATGAAAAAACCTACTTAGTGTGTGTACGTTAGTCAAGAAGAGCACATGTGCAAGAAGCGGAGAACTCATGCAGAAGGAAAAGTTGTATACAGACGTACCCTATGACACAGCGGCTGTCGTGGAGCACTGTTCGCTTCTGCACGTGCTCATCCATGCATGTCTCCACCACCGCCTTGTGCCTGGTGTTGTCACTGTAGAACAAGAGCTGCAGCAGGTACAGGAACCTCAACATCAGCAGGAAATTGTGATTTTCCTGTGCAAGTTGATTCAATCACACAACTTCTTATATGGTCCAGATGTCAGTTTCAGGATCGAAAATGATAAGAATACATACAAAAGAACTCATTCAAGACAAGAACTGAACTGAAAAAGAAGTGTTTAGTGCTAATCTCTAAAAACTACATAAGTGAAATTTGGAATACCAAAAAAGTAGTTGCAAACTAAAAAAAGCAGCCAGAAGTTCAGCTGCAGCATCCTACCAATGGCCAATTCACCATATGCATCATCCCAATTAACAAAGACGAAATTAGCAATATAGATGCAACATAACTTGGTAATAGCTTGTTTGAAAAATAACACAAATAACTCAACGATGGTGAAACTAATGCAAATGTTAACCAATATGGAGGAGTGTAGGAACCTTCTTTAGGTGTTCAGATTGCAATAGGTAGTCAGGTTCATCGTCATCATCCGAGTTCTGCCGTGGGATCCGCAAGTTGCATCTTCTGTGTTGGTGACATCATCATCAAAAAGAACTATCTGATCCTCACCATAAGACCAACCAGGAAACATCTAGTGATTCGGTCAAAAAAATTCAAGAACCTGAAAATACAAGGACGACCGTCCATATCAGGGTGTGGCAATAATCTACTCATCCTTGCTATCATCAAGCAAAAGAAAATAAACCTTGAAGTTGCACAAACAACTACGATCATCAGGCGCAAGAAAATAAAGCTTGAAGATACATAAATATTAACTACCTTACAGAGGCAATTTGGTTCATTTAAAACCATCATTCATAAATCAGAACAGTAGTTGGGAGAAAAAAATATCCATGCAATTCACCACACAAGCGCGCAAGCAAAGTAGTAGGTACTCACATTCAGACATTGGTATCTCAACAACATCAAGCTACCCACCATAAAGAGCCTAAGGTGAGCTTTCCCTACCATTAAAGAAAAGAGTGAATCAGAAAGTTGCACCCTCAAATCATGTCCATGAAGGTAAATCTATCCCCCAAGATTCATTCCCAATTATGGGTTTCATACATACAAATCGCAGGGGCACAAATCAAACTGTACGCTGTCCAAACCAGGAAGAATAAAGGGTATGAAATGGAGAGTAGGAAGCTCACCTGAGATTGAGAATCTATAGACGAGATGACCCAGGCGAAGCTCAGCTGATGCACTCCTATGGCCATCCCCACCTCACCCACATCCCTTCCCCTTGCGCCCTCTGTAGCCGAGTCGTGATTCGCCGCTGCCTCGGACGGGGGCGACAACAAGCAAGGGTCAGTGTTCTTGGATGCAACCAGCGACAGAGGCGAGTCTGGTTGGACATGGGCGGCGGCGGCAACGAGTCCGGCGTTGAAGCACCAATTTGTCGGCAGCGTGGTCGTTGCTGCAATGCATGCTCGGCTGCATCCTTTCGATTTTCGGCAGTGTGCACCTACTGTGTGTTCATCCGATTACCGCAGTGCGCGTGTTGCGGCTTTGCCTGCATGCGTCTGATTTCCAGTCGTGCTCCATGCTGCTCCGTGCTGTCATGCACGTTGTTGCGTGCTAGTTCCTATATGTGTGCTCTGCACTAGTTGCTATGTGTGTGCTCTGCACTTCTCTGTGTGTGCGCTGTGCAATTCAACACTTCCACCATCCAAACAAGATTTGGAATTGTTGCTCCTCATGAATTCCAAGTGTTGAATGCATGCACATCCAAACACTAAAATTGATATTGAACCTCAATGTCAATGTCATGGATATTTGGCATTGGAGCCAATTCAATGCCAAGCTCTTGAATGTCTACATCCAAACGGAGCGTTAGTTTTCATTAGGACCCCGCTACCACGGGAGGGTAGGACAAAAGATGTCATGCAAGTTCTTTTCCGTAAGCACGTATGACTATATACAGAATACATGCCTACATTATATTGATGAATTGGAGGTAGTTCTGTGTCACCCTAGGTTATGACTCCTACATGATGAATATTATCCAACACAATTATCATTGCCAATCCATTGCCTACGAGCTTTTCACATATTGATCTTTGCTAAGTTACTTTGCCGTTGTTACTATTACAATTAGGGGTGGGCATTTTAACCGAAGACCAAATTACCGAACCGAAAAAATCGGGACCGAAGCCGAATAGATGAAACCAAAAAAACCAGTACTAAATTCGATCAGCTACGCTAGACAACCGGAATTAGCTCGGTCAGTTCGGTTTTAATCCTTTGTTAACCGGAAGGACCGATGACACAGAATAAACTAGTACAGGCCAACTCCATGCGCTAGTCTGTAGCCCACTAGCGACTAGTCACATGCGTTCATTTAGGCCTTGGCAAATTCACCAGACTGCAGACAACACATCTTATCCACAGACCATGCAGGTTGAGGCACCACAAGATATAGCAGCCACCAGGCAGCCGCACCGCTCCTGCTTGATCCCGGCGATTGGCGTCGGCACCGGCATCGTGACATATACTCCCCTTCTTCTCGTCCACAGCACCCGCGTCCACCTCGAACTGCAACCGACGCTCCGCCTTGGCTAACCAGCAACACGCCTATGACCCCTACTTTGCGAGCACCGACTAGCTAGCTCAATCTATTTTTCCGAGCTGCTCGTACAACCACATCTCCTCTTCCATTCGTCTGTCATATGCCTATTTTTGAAGATTTTTTGGTTGCTTCTGTCCATTGACGACCAGTGCCTCTGTTCATTTGGTGTTCGGTCAGAAACAGAGCACCGAACCGAAACGTCGGTCCACCGAGGATTCGGTTCCGAGATTTTCAGAAGACCGATCGGTTGTCATTTAGTGGAAACTGAATTTCCTTTTTGACCGGAGAACCAAACCGATCGGTTCGGTTTAACCGAATGCCCAATCCTAATTACAATTACTACAAAACTGCTACTGTTACTTTTGCCACCATTACCATTACTTCCATACTACTTTGCTACTAAATACTTTGCTGCAGATATTAAGTCTTTCAGGTGTGGTTGAATTGACAACTCAACTGCTAATGATCGTGAATATTCTTTGGCTCTCCTCGTGTCGAATCAATAAATTTGGGTTGAATACTCTACCCTTGAAAACTGTTTCGATCCCCTATACTTGTGGGTCCTCACGACTCACTAATGATATGCAGATTCTTGATGGAAGAACCAATAGTATGGAAGCACAAGTGGCTAAAACTGCAGAGAGCCTAACTTTAATCCTAGCCAAGTTCGCAGGTAAACTGGAACCTAACCTGATGGAAGATGTAATGAGAATGAATGAAGAAAATGCAGAAGAGCTTGATAAAAGCCATGTGCCATAATATACTTATACAGTTGCAGACTTCCGGAAGATGATAGCAATGAAACACCCACCACCTGAGGTATCAAATGATGATGCATATAATGCACTTATTGATCATGTTAGAGCTAAGGTACGTGAGTTGGATGATGAAAGTAAAAAAGCTATGCAGTAAGTTACCCGCTAAGCAAGAAGATGCTTTTGAGCCTACTATTGGGATTTAGATTGGTTTGAATAAATTCAGTGCTTTATGTGATCTAAGTGCTAGTGTTTCGAGTATCCTTAAGTCTGTTTATGATAGTCTCAATCTTGGTCCTTATGCCCCTACTAAGATTACGTTGAATATGGCCAATTATAGTTTTACGCAAGTAGTAGGGATTAAGCAGAAGTACGACGCTCCTAACCCGTTCCTCCGCTCCTAACCCTACCCGCCCCTATGCGGCGGCGCCGCACCGCACCGAAGCGCCCCCGCCGGCCGTCTCCCATTCACTCCAGCGCACACCCTCTCCTCGTCGCCGCCGCCGGGGCATCACATGCAAAGCCTGTGTGACACAACGGCAGTGGTGGCATTTCTCCTCGGCCAATGATTCGGTCAGGTCAGCAGCGGTCCGCGATGGTTGGATCTAAAGTAGTGCTGCAGGGAGGCAGCGGCGTTCGGCGTCGGGTCCAGCGACGGTGGCTTGGGCACCCGATCTGGGTTTAGATGGGCTTCGGGCGGGATGCACTTGCTGATGTCGTGTACTGTCCTGTCAACAACATGCTGCCCCTGGGATCGACCCGCATCACGAGGACATCGGGGGCTCCGGCCCTGGGTGTGGCGGTGGTGGCCGCCTCCTTCGCCGGGATGGTTAGCCCCTGAGGCTGGGTGGTCGGATCTCCAGATCCATCATCTAGTCCCAGCTGCGAGTTGGGGAGACAGAGTTGCCGGTGAAAACCGAGCCGATGGCGGCGTCTTGCGCCGTTACCTTGATGAAGGCATCATCGTGTAACTTCTCGACCCACTCATGCTGCTTCGGGGGGAAACCCTAAGATCTGGTCATCCAGATCGGACAATGGCGATCATGTGGTGTCGTTACTCTCTTGAGAGCATTGTTTATGGAGCAGCGCTGGAAGACAGAGCCAGGAGGTGGAGCGGCTAAGTCTTGCACGGAGCTTCGATGGCGATGTCAAGTCATGCCTGGCCGACAGGTGCTACACTGTGACATGCCTGGTCCGCAGGTGCTACGCACGACAGATCTTCTAGAGTCTTCGCGTCTGGATGAATGCACGTAGGCCGGTGGCGCTGTTGGGCGCCGTGGTGGCGTCGACGGATGTCTGGACAGGCAAGGATGATGCAGATCTCTATCCTGAAGATGGGTCAGCGGTCCATGGATGATGGCGGCTTCTGGCTTCTAGAACATGTGCATGTGGTGTGCTTTTTAGGTCTGCTGCACCGGCTTTTGGTCCCGATACGTTAAGTGGATGGATCGGCGACGACACCTATTTTAGATATGGGGGGGGGTGAGAGCACTCCACATTATCGAGTTTGTAGGCGTGAGTGGTGGCTTCGGATGACTTGATGTATTTTCTTGTCAGACCTTTGTGGAATAATTAATAAAGATGGTTGTATGCATCGATTGATGTAGAGGTCGGGGGTTTAACCTCCTTCTCCAAAAAAATTTGGGGATTAAGCATGTTGTTATTGTTTAAATAAATGATAGCCATGTCATGATTAATCCTGTTATAATTGATATGCCTGAAGATCCCATTGCTCTTATAATCCTCGATAGACCTTTTATTAGGACCATAAAGGTTGTGATTAATGTGTTTGAGGAACATGTAAGAGTTGACCTACCTAAGGATCCTTTTGTGAGACATTTCCTCGGGAAACAAAAAATGAAGATATACACCGAAGACGACATTGTCGTCAATGCTCGAAGTTATGAGCTCGGTGTATTTGTACCCAAGTTATCATCACTGCACCGAGTTATCCGATCGAAAACAAGCACTTCGTGGGAGGCAACCCACGCCAATAAGGTAGAAAAGTAAGTTTTTGTTTTGGTTTCAATAAAAGAGTGTGGATGTTGTTGTCAAGGAAGATAATTTGAGAAGAGTTGTTCGAATGAGGCTTTTGTTTTGTGCAAAATTATCATGTTGTACTGACGTTTGGATGCCTGGAAATATGCCTATGTATTATGTTGGAACTAACACCCCAGAAATTAGAGAAAAAAGTGAAGTTTCGGAAGAAACAGAATAAAAGACGGCCTAATGTGCGACCGTGGACGTCGTATGGCTGGTCATATAAAATCCTGGCGGCTCCAACAAAAACACACCAGAGGCAACAAAGCGTTCGGCGGTGTTCCATGCGAGCATCTGAACTCGTATGAGTGGTCATATGAACTTTCGACACAAACAAAGAAGAAGTCCAAAGCATTTAACGACATTTCATGCGACCTTATAAGCTCGTGTGAGCGTATGAACTTTCTAGCAGGCTGAAGCACAATGTTTTTGGAAAAGCACAAACATTTCTTTGAAAGAATGGGAACATTTTCTTCAAGTTCCAAACATTTTTCAATACGGGAACACAAATTTGAAATTTTGAACATTTTTTCAAAATTTGAACAAAAAGTTGAAATTCCAAAAGTTTTTCGAAATTTGCAAATTACAAAAAAGGAAAAATCAAATCAAATTTGGAAGGAAAAAATAAAACAAAAAAGAAGAGAAAGAAGCAGAAAAGTAGAAATACAAACAAAACAAAGAAAAAAAAGGGAAAACAGGTCGGGCCATTCTTGGGCGCCCTATGCAAACCTCCAACTATTTGCCACCACGTGCGGCAAATAGGGTTTTCCCAGCTGCGTTATAAATTTTAAACCACCTCGCCCACTTCGCAGGGCCGCGCTTGCGCGTGACCCGCGTACAAAGTTATGTACAAATCGTTTTTCCTTTTGTGGCAGATGGGCACACAAAATGTTAAAATCACCTCAAATAACATTTCTGATAAAATGGGAACCTTTTTTCAAGTTCCGATTATCTTTCAATACAGGTACAAAAAATTATAATTCTGATTTTTTCTAACATTTGGAAAAATATCTAATTTTTTTGATAATTTTGAATTGACAAAAAAAGTGAAGAGAAAAAAGAAAAGGAAAAAAGGAAACAGAAAAAAAGAAAAATGGCAACGAAACAAAGAAAAATAGGAAAATAGGCCGGCCCATTCTTGGACCTCCTGTGCCAAGCTCCAACTATTTGTCGGGACGTGCGGCAAATAGGTTTCTCCCAGTTGAGTGGGCAGGAAAATAAGGGGGCTAGCTTCGTTGGGCCACAACACGCGTGGCCCACGTAAGGAATTCTGCACAATCCGTTTTTTCTTTCTAGCAAGCTGAATCACAATGTTTTCGGAAAACATAATTTTTTTAATGAGAATTTTTTTTCAAGTTCCGAACATTTATAAATTTGAGAATAAAAATTTGGTTTTCTTTACATTTTTCCAAAATTTAAACAAACAATTTAAATTACAAAAAAACTTCGAATTTGCAAAAAAGGAAATCACACTTGAAAGAGAAAATGAAAAATGAAGAAAAGAGAGAAAGGAACAGAAAAGAAAAAATAGAAACATAACAAAGACAAAAGGGAAACAGGTCGGGCCATTCTTGGGCGCCCTATGTGAACCGCAAACAATTTGTCGCAACAGACAACAAATAGGGGTTTCCCAGCTGCGTGCTGATGAAAAATAATGTTGGTGAACGTAGTAATTTTAAAAAAAAATCATACGCACACACAAGATCATGGTGATGCATAGCAACGAGAGAGGAGAGTGTCGTCCACGTACCCTCGTAGACCGTTAAGCGGAAGCGTTATGACAACGCGGTTGATGTAGTCATACGTCTTCACGATCGACCGATCCTCAGTACCGAACGTACGGCACCTCCGCGTTCAGCACACGTTCAACTCGGTGACGTCCGACGAACTCACGATCCAGTAGAGCTCGGGGAAGAGTTTCGTCAGCACGACGGCGTGGTGACGATGTTGGTGAAGCTACCGTTACAGGGCTTTGTCTAAGCACCGCTACAGTATGACCGAGGTGGACTATGGTGGAGGGGGGCACTGCACACGGCTGGGAGAGATCAATGATCAACTTGTGTGTCTAGAGGTGCCCCCTGCCCCCGTATATAAAGGAGCAAGGGGGGAGGCCGGCCAGCCCTAGAGGACGCGCCAGGAGGAGGAATCCTCTTCCTAGTAGGAGTAGGATTCCCCTCTTTCCTACTCCTACTAGGAGGGGGAAAGGAAGGGGGAGAAGGAGAAGGAAAGGGGCGCCCCGCCTCTCCTAGTCCAATTCAGACCATAGGGGGAGGGGGCGCGCGGACTACCCTGGCCGCCCCCTCTCTCTCTCCACTAGGGCCCAACAAGGCCCATTAACCCCTGAGGGGTTCCGGTAACCCATCCAGCACTCCAGTAAAATCCTGATTTTACCCGGAACTCTTCCGATGTCCAAATGTAGGCTTTCAATATATCAATCCTTATGTCTCGACCATTTCGAGACTACTCGTCATGTCCGTGATCATATCCGGGACTCCGAACTACCTTTGGTATATCAAAACATATAAACTCATAATACCGATCGCCACAGAACTTTAAGCATGCGGACCCTACGGGTTCGAGAACTATGTAGACATGACCGAGACATGTCTCCAGTCAATAACCAAAATAGCAGAACCTGGATGCTCATATTGGTTCCTACATATTCTACGAAGATCTTTATCGGTCAAACCGCATAACAATATACGTTGTTCCCTTTGTCATCGGTTTGTTACTTGCCCAAGAATCGATCGTCGGTATCCCAATACCTAGCTCAATCTCGTTACCGGCAAGTCTCTGTACTCGTTCCGTAATCCATCATCCTACAACTAACTCATTAGTCACATTGCTTTCAAGGCTTTTAGTGATTTGCATTACCGAGAGGGCCCAGAGATACCTCTCCGACAATCGGAGTGACAAATCCTATTCTTGATCTATGCCAACTCCACGAACACCATCAGAGACACCTGTAGAGCACCTTTATAATCACCCAGTTACGTTGTGACGTTTGGTAGCACACAAAGTGTTCCTCCGGTTTTCGGGAGTTGCATAATCTCATAGGCATAGGACATGTATAAGTCTGAAGAAAGCAATAGCAGTAAACTTAAACGATCAAGTGCTAAGCTAACGAAATGGGTCAAGTCAATCACATCATTCTCCTAATGATGTGACCCCATTGATCAAATAACAACTCATGTCTATGGTTAGAAAACTTAACCATCTTTGATTAACGAGCTAGTCAAGTAGAGGCATACTAGTGACACTATGTTTGTCTATGTATTCACACATGTATTATGTTTCTGGTTAATACAATTCTAGCATGAATCATATACATTTATCATGAAATAAGGAAATAAATAATAACTTTATTATTGCCTCTAGGGCATATTTCCTTCAGTCTCCCACTTGCACTAGAGTCAATAATCTAGATTACACAGTAATGATTCTAACACCCATGGAAGTCTTGGTGTTGATCATGTTTTGCTCGCGGAAGAGGCTTAGTCAGCGGGTCTGCAACATTCAGATCCGTATGTATCTTGCATATCTCTATGTCTCCCACCTGGACTTGATCCCGGATGGAATTGAGGCGTCTCTTGATGTGCTTGGTTCTCTTGTGAAATCTGGATTCCTTTGCCAAGGCAATTGCACCAGTATTGTCACAAAAGATTTTCATTGGAACCGATGCACTAGGTATGACACCTAGATCGGATATGAACTCCTTCATCTAGACTCCTTCATTTGCTGCTTCTGAAGCAGCTATGTACTCCGCTTCACACATAGATCCCGCCACGACGCTTTGTTTAGAACTGCTCCAACTGACAACTCCACCGTTCAATATAAACACGTATCTGGTTTGCGATTTAGAATCGTCCGGATCAGTGTCAAAGCTTGCATCGACGTAACCATTTACGATGAGCTCTTTGTCACCTCCATAAATGAGAAACATATCCTTAGTCCTTTTCAGGTATTTCAGGATGTTCTTGACCGCTGTCCAGTGATCCACTCCTGGATTACTTTGGTACCTCCCTGCTAAACTAATAGCAAGGCACACATCAGGTCTAGTACACAGCATTGCATACATGATAGGGCCTATGGTTGAAGCATATGGAACACTTTTCATTTTCTCTCTATCTTCTGCAGTGGTCGGGCATTGAGTCTTACTCAACTTCACACCTTGTAACACAGGCAAGAACCCTTTCTTAGCTTGATCCATTTTTAACTTCTTCAAAACTTTATCAAGGTATGTGTTTTGTGAAAGTCCAATTAAGCGTCTTGATCTATCTCTATAAATCTTGATGCCTAATATATAAGCAACTTCACCGACGTCTTTCATTGAAAAACTCTCATTCAAGTATCCTTTTATGCTATCCAGAAATTCTATATCATTTCCAATCAACAATATGTCACCTACATATAATATTAAAACTGCTACAGAGCTCCCACTCACTTTCTTGTAAATATAGGCTTCTCCAAAAGTCTGATAAAACCATATGCTTTGATCACACTATCAAAACGTTTATTCCAACTCCGAGAGGCTTGCACCAGTCCATAAATGGATTGCTGGAGCTTGGACACTTTGTTAGTACCCTTTGGATCGATAAAACCTTCAGGTTGCATCATATACAACTCTTCTTCCAGAAAACCATTCAGGAATGCAGTCTTTACATCCATTTGCCAAATTTCATAATCATAAAATGTGGCAATTGCTAACATGATTTGGACGGACTTAAGCATCGCTACGGGTGAGAAGGTCTCATCGTAGCCAACTCCTTGAACTTGTCGAAAACCTTTCACAACAAGTCGAGCTTTGTAGACAGTAACATTACCGTTAGCGTCAGTCTTCTTCTTGAAGATCCATTTATTCTCTATTGCTTGCCGATCATTGGGCAAGTCAACCAAAGTCCACACTTCGTTCTCATACATGGATCCCATCTCAGATTTCATGGCCTCAAGCCATTTTACAGAATCTGGGCTCATCATCGCTTCCTCATAGTTCGTAGGTTCATCATGGTCAAGTAACATGACCTCCAGAACAGGATTACCGTACCACTCTGGTGCGGATCTTGCTCTGGTTGACCTACGAGGTTCGGTAGTAACTTGATCTGAAGTTTTATGATCATCATCATTAGCTTCCTCACTAATTGGTGTAGGTGTCACAGGAACCGGTTTCTGTGATGAACTACTTTCCAATAAGGGAGCAGGTACAGTTACCTCATCAAGTTCTACTTTCCTCCCACTCACTTCTTTCGAGAGAAACTCCTTCTCTAGAAAGGATCCATTCTTAGCAACGAATGTCTTGCCTTTGGATCTGTGATAGAAGGTATACCCAACAGTTTCCTTTGGGTATCCTATGAAGACACATTTCTCCGATTTGGGTTCGAGCTTATCAGTTTGAAGTTTTTTCACATAAGCATCGCAGCCCCAAACTTTAAGAAACGACAACTTTGGTTTCTTGCCAAATGATACGTCCATTTTGCATCATGCTTTTATATCGATATTTATTGCATTATGGGCTGTTATTAAACATTATGTCACGATTCTTATGCCCATTCTCTCTTATTTTACAAGGCTTACATAAAGAGGGAGAATGCCGGCAGCTGGGATTCTGGGCTGGAAAAGGAGCAAATATTAGAGACCTATTCTGCACAGCACCAAAAGTCCTGAAACTTCACGGAAGCTATTTCCAGAATATATAAAAAATACTAAGCGCAAGAAGTTCCAAAGGGGGGCCACACCCTGGCCACGAGGGTGGGGGCGCGCCCCCTGCCTCGTGGGCCCCCTGGTGGCCCTCCGATGCCCATCTTCTGCTATATGGAGTCTTTCATCGAGGAAAAAATAATAAGCAAGCTTTCGGGACGAGACTCCGCCGCCACGAGGCGGAACCTTGGCAGAACCAATCTAGGACTCTAGCGGAGCTGTTCTGCCGAGGAAACTTCCCTCCGGGAGGGGGAAATCATCACCAATGATCCTCTCATCGGGAGGGGGTCAATCTCCATCAACATCTTCACCAGCACCATCTCATATCAAACCCTAGTTCATCTCATGTATCCAATCTTTGCATCCAAACCTCAGATTGGTACCTGTGGGTTGCTAGTAGTGTTGATTACTCCTTGTAGTTGATGCTAGTTGGTTTACTTGGTGGAAGATTATATGTTCAGATCCATTATGCATATTAATACCCCTCTGATTATGAACATGAATATGCTTTGTGAGTATTTACGTTTGTTCCTGATGACATGGGAGAAGTCTTGCTATTAGTAGTCATGTGAATTTGGTATTAGTTCGGTATTTTGATGAGATGTATGTTGTCATCCCTCTAGTGGTGTCATGTGAACGTCGACTACATGACACTTCACCATTGTTTGGGCCTAGAGGGAGGCATTGGGAAGTAATAAGTAGATGATGGGTTGCTAGAGTGACAGAAGCTTAAACCCTAGTTTATGCGTTGCTTCGTAAGGGGCTGATTTGGATCCATATGTTTCATGCTATGGATAGGTTTACCTTAATACTTCTGTTGTAGTTGCGGATGCTTGCAATAGGGGTTAATCATAAGTGGGATGCTTGTCCAAGTAAGGACAGTACCCAAGCACCGGTCCACCCACATATCAAATTATCAAAGTACCGAACGCGAAACATATGATCATGATGAAAACTAGCTTGACGATAATTACCATGTGTCCTCGGGAGCGCTTTTCTCTATAAAAGAGTTTGTCCAGGCTTGTCCTTTGCTACAAAAAGGATTGGGCCATCTTGCTGCACCTTATTTACTTTTATTACTTGCTACTCGTTACCAATTAACTTATCACAAAACTACCTATTACCGATAATTTCAGTGCTTGCAGAGAATACCTTGCTGAAAACCGCTTATCATTTCCTTCTGCTCCTCGTTGGGTTCGACACTCTTACTTATCGAAAGGACTACGATAGATCCCTATACTTGTGGGTCATCAAGACTCTTTTCTGGCGCCGTTGCCGGGGAGTGAAGCGCCTTTGGTAGGTGGAATTTGGTAAGGAAAAATTTATATAGTGTGCTAAAATTTACTGTCACTTGTTACTATGGAAAGTAATCCTTTGAGGGGCTTGTTCAGGGTATCTTCACCCCGACCGGTAGAGCAAATAGTTGCTCCTCAACCTACTGGACCTACTGAAAATGAAAATTTTTACTTCGAAATTCCTTTGGGTATGATAGAGAAACTGCTAGCTAATCCTTTTGCAGTAGATGGAACACTGCATCCCGACTTACACTTAATCTATGTGGATGAAGTTTGTGGATTATTTAAGCTTGCTGGTATGCCCGATGATGTTATCAAGAAGAAGGTATTCCCTTTATCTTTGAAGGGAGATGCATTGACATGGTATAGGCTATGTGATGACATGGGATCATGGGACTATAAGCGATTGAAATTGGAATTTCATCAGAAGTTTTATCCTATGCATCTTGTTCATCGTGATCGTAATTATATATATAATTTTTGGCCTCGCGAAGGAGAAAGCATCGCTCAAGCTTGGGGGAGGCTTAAGTCAATTTCATATTCATGCCCCAATCATGAGCTCGCAAGAGAAATAATTATTCAAAAAAAATTATGCTCGGCTTTCTGACAACAATCGCTCCATGCTCGATACTTCTTGTATTGGTTCCTTTATGATGAAGACTATTGAATACAGATGGAATTTATTGGAGAGAATTAAACGCAACTCTGAAGATTGGGATCTCGACGAAGGTAAAGAGTTAGGTATAACACCTAAGTTTGATTGTGTTAAATCTTTTATGGATACCGATGTTTTCTGTAAATTTAGCACTAAATATGGACTTGACTCTGAGATAGTAGCTTCTTTCTGTGAATCCTTTGCTACTCATGTTGATATCCCCAAGGAGAAGTGGTTTAAATATAATCCTCCCATTGATCCTATAATGATCCTGTTGAAGTTGCACCTATTAAAGTTGAAGAAAAGACTATCATTATAATGATCCTGTTGTTCCCACTGCTTATGTTGAGAAACCACCTTTCCCTGTTAGAATAAAGGATCATGCTAAAGCTTCAACTGTAGTTCGTAAAAGTAATATTAGAACTTATACACCTCCTGAGCAAGTTAAAGTTGAACCTAATATTGCTATTGTTAAAGATCTCCTGGCTGATAATATCGATGGGCATGTTATTTATTTCGGTGATGAGACTGCTAGAATTGCTAAACCTGGTGCTAAAGATAAACATAGACCTGTGGTAGGCATGCCTGTTATTTCTATTAAAATAGGAGATCATTGTTATCATGGCTTGTGTGATATGGGTGCTAGTGCCAGTGCAATACCTATTTCCTTATACAAAGAAATTATGCATGATATTGCACCAGCTGAGATAGAAGGTATTGATGTTACCATTAAGATTGCTAATAGAGATACTATTTCACCAATTGGGATTGTTAGAGACGTTGAAGTCTTGTGTGGGAAGGCTAAATATCCTGCTGATTTTCTTGTTCTTGGTTCCTCTCAAGATAGCTTTTGTCCCATTATATTTGGTAGACCCTTCTTGAGCACTGTTAATGCTAAGATAGATTGCAAGAAGGATGTTGTTAATATTGGTTTGGATGATATGTCTCATGAGTTTAATTTTTCTAAATTTCGTAGACAACCCCATGATAAAGAATTTCCTAGTAAAGATGAAATTATTGGTCTTGCTTCTATTGTCGTGCCTCCTACTGATCCATTAGAACAATATTTGCTAGACCATGAGAATGATATGTTTATGAATGAAAGAAGGGAAATAGATGAAGTATTCTTTAAACAGGGACCTATTTTGAAACACAACTTGCCCGTTGAAATCCTAGGGGATCCTCCTCCACCCAAGGGTGATCCCGTGTTTGAGCTTAAACCATTACCTGATACTCTTAAATATGCTTATCTTGATGAAAAGAAAATATATCCTGTTATTATTAGTGCTAACCTTTCAGAGAAGGAGGAAGAGAAATTATTGAAAACTCTGAAGAAGCACTGTGCTGCTATTGGATATACTCTTGATGATCTTATGGGCATTAGCCCCACTCTATGTCAACACAAAATAAATTTGGAGGAAGAAGCCAAACCAGTTATTGATCACCAACGACGGCTGAATCCTAAGATGAAAGAAGTGGTAATAAAAGAAATATTAAGGCTCTTTGAGGTAGGTATAATTTATCCCGTTGCTGATAGTCAGTGGGTAAGTCTTGTTCATTGTGTCCCTAAGAAGGGAGGTATTACTGTTGTTCCTAATGATAAAGATGAATTGATTCTGCAAAGAATTATTACAGGTTATAGGATGGTAATTGATTTCCGCAAATTAAATAAGGCTACTAAAAAAGATCATTACCCCTTACCTTTTATTGATCAAATGCTAGAAATATTATCCAAACATACACATTTTTGTTTTCTAGATGGTTACTCTCGCTTCTCTCAAATACCTGTGTCAGCTGATGATCAATCAAAGACCACTTTTACTTGCCCTTTCGGTACTTTTGCTTATAGACGTATGCATTTTGGTTTATGTAATGCACCTGCTACCTTCCAAAGATGCATGATGGCTATATTTTCTGACTTTTGTGAAAAGATATGTGAGGTTTTCATGGACGATTTCTCCGTTTATGGATTCTCTTTTGATGATTGCTTAAGCAACCTTGATCGAGTTTTGCAGAGATGTGAAGAAACTAATCTTGTTCTGAATTGGGAGAAATGCCACTTTATGGTTAATGAAGGTATTGTCTTGGGGCATAAAATTTCTGAAAGAGGCATTGAAGTTGATAAAGCTAAAGTTGATGCTATTGAAAAGATGCCATGTCTCAAGGACATTAAAGGTATAAGAAGCTTCCTCGGTCATGCCGGTTTTTATAGGAGGTTCATTAAGGACTTCTCAAAAATTTCTCGGCCTCTGACTAATCTATTACAAAAAGATATTCCTTTTGTCTTTGATGATGATTGTGTACAAGCATTTGAAATACTTAAGAAAGCATTGATTTCTGCACCTATTGTTCAGCCACCTGATTGGAATTTACCGTTTGAAATTATGTGTGATGCTAGTGATTATGCTGTAGGTATTGTAATAGGGTAAAGAGTTGATAAGAAATTAAATGTTATTCAATATGCTAGTAAAACTCTAGACAGTGCCCAAAGAAATTATGCTACTATTGAAAAGGAATTCTTAGCAGTTGTATTTGCTTATGATAAGTTTAGACCTTATATTGTTGATTCTAAAGTAACTATTCACACTGATCATGCTGCTATTAAATACCTTATGGAAAATAAAGATGCTAAACCTAGACTTATTAGATGGGTTCTCTTGCTACAAGAATTTGATTTGCATATCATTGATAGAAAGGGAGCTGAGAACCCCGTTGTAGACAACTTGTCTAGGTTAGAAAATGTTCTTGATGACCCACTACCTATTGATGATAGCTTTTCTGATGAACAATTAAATGTCATAAATGCTTCTTGAACTGCTACATGGTATGCTGATTACGCTAATTATATTGTTGCTAAATTTATACCACCTAGTTTCACATACCAGCAAAAGAAAAAGTTCTTCTATGATTTGAGACATTACTTTTGGGATGACCCACATCTTTATAAAGAAGGAGTAGATGGTATTATTAGACGTTGTGTACCTGAGCATGAACAGGAACAGATCCTACGCAAGTGTCACTCCGAGGCTTATGGAGGACACCATGCTGGAGATAGAACTGCACATAAGGTATTGCAATCCGGTTTTTATTGGCCAACTCTCTTCAAGGATGCCCGCAAGTTTGTCTTGTCTTGTGATGAATGTCAAAGAATTGGTAATATTAGTATACGTCAAGAAATGCCTATGAGTTATTCACTTGTTAATGAACCATTTGATGTTTGGGGCTTTGATTATATGGGACCTTTTCCTTCCTCTAACGGGTATATGATACGTCTCCAACGTATCTATAATTTTTGATTGCTCCATGCTATATTATCTACTGTTTTGGACTATATTGGGCTTTATTTTCCACTTCTATATTATTTTTGGGACTAACCTATTAACCGGAGGCCCAGCCCAGAATTGTTGTTTTTTTGCCTATTTCAGTGTTTCAAAGAAACATAATATCAAACGGAGTCCAAACAGAAAAATCCTTTTTGGAATGTGATTTTCTTCTCGGATAAGACCCAGGAGACTTGGACCCTACTCCAAGAAGTACCGGAGGCGGTCACGAGGGTAGGGGCGCCCCCCCTACAGGGCGCGCCCCCTGCCTCATGGGCCCCTCGGTGCTCCACCGACGTACTCCTTCCTCCTATATATACCCACGTACCCCCAAACGATCAGAACTGGAGCCAAAAACCTAATTCCACCGCCGCAACTTTCTGTATCCACGAGATCCCATCTTGGGGCCTGTTCCGGAGCTCCGCCGGAGAGGGCTGAAGGAAATATGCCCTAGAGGCAATAATAAAGTTATTATTTATTTCCTTATATCATGATAAAATTTTATTATTCATGCTAGAATTGTATTATCCGGAAACATAATATTTGTGTGAATACATAGACAAACTAAACGTCACTAGTGTGCCTCTACTTGACTATCTCGTTAATCGAAGATGGTTATGTTTCCTAACCATAGACATGTGTTGTCATTTGATTAACGGGATCACATCATTAGGACAATGATGTGATTGACATGACCCATTCCATTAGCTTAGCACCCGATCGTTTAGTATGTTGCTATTGCTTTCTTCATGACTTATACATGTTCCTATGACTATGAGATTATGCAACTCCCGTTTGCCGGAGGAACACTTTGTGTGCTACCAAACGTCACAACGTAACTGGGTGATTATAAAGGAGCTCTACGGGTGTCTCCAAAGGTACATGTTGGGTTGGCGTATTTTGAGATTAGGATTTGTCACTCCGATTGTCGGAGAGGTATCTCTGGGCCCTCTCAGTAATGCACATCACATAAGCCTTGCAAGCATTGCAACTAATGAGTTAGTTGCGAGATGATGTATTACGAAACGTGTAAAGAGACTTGTCGGTAACGAGATTGAACTAGGTATTGAGATACCGACGATCGAATCTCAGGCAAGTAACATACCGATGACAAAGGGAACAAAGTATGTTGTTATGCGGTCTGACCGATAAAAATCTTCGAAGAATATGTGGGAGCCAATATGAGCATCCAGGTTCTGCTATTGGTTATTGACCGGAGACATGTTTCGATCATGTCTACATTGTTCTCGAACCCGTAGGGTCCGCACGCTTAACGTTACGATGATAGTTTCATTATGAGTTTATATATCTTGATGTACCGAAGTTTGTTTGGAGTCCCGGATGTGATCACGGACATGACGAGGAGTCTTGAAATAGTCGAGACATAAAGATTGATATATTAGACGGCTATATTCGGGCACCGGAAGTGTTCCGGGTGATTTCGGAGAAAGCCGGAGTGCCGGAGGGTTACCGGAACCCCCCCGGGAGAAGTAATGGGCCTTATGGGCCCTAGTGGAGAGAGAGAGAGGGGCAGCCAGGGTGGGCCGCGCGCCCCCTCCCCCTCTGGTCCAAATTGGACTAGGAGAGGGGGGGCGCCCCCCTTTCCTTCTCCCTCTCCCCCTTCCTTTCCCCCTCCTAGTAGGAGTAGGAAAGAGGGGAGTCCTACTCCTACTAGGAGGAGGAGGACTCCTCCTTGGCGCGCCCAAGGGCCGGCCGGCCTCCCCCCTTGCTCCTTTATATACGGGGGCAGGGGGCACCTCTACACACACAAGTTGATCCTCGTGATCGTTTTCTTAGCCGTGTGCGGTGCCCCCTTCCACCATACTCCTCGATAATATTGTAGCGGTGCTTAGGCGAAGCCCTGCGACGGTAGAACATCAAGATCGTCACCACGCCGTCGTGCTGACGGAACTCTTCCCCGACACTTTGCTGGATCGGAGTCCGGGGATCGTCATCGAGCTGAACGTGTGCTAAAACTCGGAGGTGCCGTAGTTTCGGTGCTTGATCGGTTGGGCCGTGAAGACGTACGACTACATCAACCGCGTTGTCATAACGCTTCTGCTGTCGGTCTACGAGGGTACGTAGACAACACTCTCCCCTCTCGTTGCTATGCATCACCATGATCTTGCGTGTGCGTAGGAAATTTTTTGAAATTACTACGTTCCCCAACAGTGGCATCCGAGCCTGGTTTTATGCGTTGATGTTGTGCACGAGTAGAACACAAGTGAGTTGTGGGCGATATAAGTCATACTGCTTACCAGCATGTCATACTTTGGTTCGGCGGTATTGTTGGATGAAGCGGCCTGGACCGACATTACGCGTACGCTTACGCGAGACTGGTTCTACCGACGTGCTTTGCACACAGGTGGCTGGCGGGTGTCAGTTTCTCCAACTTTAGTTGAACCGAGTGTGGCTACGCCCGGTCCTTGCGAAGGTTAAAACAGCACCAACTTGACAAACTATCATTGTGGTTTTTGATGCGTAGGTAAGATTGGTTCTTGCTTAAGCCCGTAGCAGCCACGTAAAACTTGCAACAACAAAGTAGAGGACGTCTAACTTGTTTTTGCAGGGCATGTTGTGATGTGATATGGTCAAGACATGATGCTAAATTTTATTGTATGAGATGATCATGTTTTGTAACCGAGTTATCGGCAACTGGCAGGAGCCATATGGTTGTTGCTTTATTGTATGCAATGCAATCGCCCTGTAATGCTTTACTTTATCACTAAGCGGTAGCGATAGTCGTAGAAGCATAAGATTGGCGAGACGACAATGATGCTACGATGGAGATCAAGGTGTCGCGCCGGTGACGATGGTGATCATGACGGTGCTTCGAAGATGGAGATCGCAAGCACAAGATGATGATGGCCATATCATATCACTTATATTGATTGCATGTGATGTTTATCTTTTATGCATCTTATCTTGCTTTGATTGACGGTAGCATTTTAAGATGATCTCTCACTAATTATCAAGAAGTGTTCTCCCTGAGTATGCACCATTGCGGAAGTTCTTTGTGCTGAGACACCACGTGATGATCGGGTGTGATAGGCTCTACGTTCAAATACAACGGGTGCAAAACAGTTGCACACGCAGAATACTCACGTTATACTTGACGAGCCAAGCATATACAGATATGGCCTCGGAACACGGAGACCGAAAGGTCGAGCGTGAATCATATAGTAGATATGATCAACATAGTGGTGTTCACCAATGAAACTACTCCATCTCACGTGTTGATCGGACATGGTTTAGTTGATTTGGATCACGTGATCACTTAGAGGATTAGAGGGATGTCTATCTAAGTGGGAGTTCTTTAGTAATATGATTAATTGAACTTAAATTTATCATGAACTTAGTACCTGATAGTATCTTGCTTGTTTATGTTTGATTGTAGATAGATGGCCCGTGCTGTTGTTCCGTTGAATTTTAATGCGTTCCTTGAGAAAGCAAAGTTGAAAGATGATGGTAGCAATTACACGGACTGGGTCCGTAACTTGAGGATTATCCTCATTGCTGCACAGAAGAATTACGTCCTGGAAGCACCGCTGGGTGCCAGGCCTGCTGCTGGAGCAACACCAGATGTTATGAACGTCTGGCAGAGCAAAGCTGATGACTACTCGATAGTTCAGTGTGCCATGCTTTACGGCTTAGAATCGGGACTTCAACGACGTTTTGAACATCATGGAGCATATGAGATGTTCCAGGAGTTGAAGTTAATATTTCAAGCAAATGCCCGGACTGAGAGATATGAAGTCTCCAATAAGTTCTATAGCTGCAAGATGGAGGAGAACAGTTCTGCCAGTGATCATATACTCAAAATGTCTGGGTATAATAATCACTTGATTCAATTGGGAGTTAATCTTCCAGATGATTGCGTCATTGACAGAATTCTCCAATCACTTCCACCTAGATACAAGAGCTTCGTGATGAACTATAATATGCAAGGGATGAATAAGACAATTTCCGAGCTCTTTGCAATACTGAAAGCTGCGGAGGTGGAAATCAAGAAGGAGCATCAAGTGTTGATGGTCAACAAGACCACTAGTTTCAAGAAAAAGGGCAAAGGGAAGAAGAAGGGGAACTTCAAAAAGAACAGCAAGCAAGTTGCTACTCAGGAGAAGAAACCCAAATCTGGACCTAAGTCTGAAACTGAGTGCTTCTACTGCAAGCAGACTGGTCACTGGAAGCGGAACTGCCCCAAGTATTTGGCGGATAAGAAGGATGGCAAGGTGAACAAAGGTATATGTGATATACATGTTATTGATGTGTACCTTACTAATGTTCGCAGTAGCACCTGAGTATTTGATACTGGTTCTGTTGCTATTATTTGCAACTCGAAACAGGGACTACGGATTAAGCGAAGATTGGCTAAGGACGAGGTGACGATGCGCGTGGGAATTGGTTCCAAAGTCGATGTGATCGTGGTCGGCACGCTACCTCTACATCTACCTTCGGGATTAGTATTAGACCTAAATAATTGTTATTTGGTGCCAGCGTTGAGCATGAACATTATATCTGGATCTTGTTTAATGCGAGACGGTTATTCATTTAAATCAAAGAATAATGGTTGTTCTATTTATATGAGTAATATCTTTTATGGTCATGCACCCTTGAAGAGTGGTCTATTCTTATTAAATCTCGATAGTAGTGACACACATATTCATGATGTTGAAGCCAAAAGATGCAGAGTTGATAATGATAGTGCAACTTATTTGTGGCACTGCCGTTTAGGTCATATCGGTGTAAAGCACATGAAGAAACTCCATACTGATGGACTTTTGGAACCACTTGATTATGAATCACTTGGTACTTGTGAACCGTGCCTTATGGGCAAGATGACCAAAACACCGTTCTCCCGTACTATGGAGAGAGCAACAGATTTGTTGGAAATCATACATACAAATGTATGTGGTCCGATGAATGTTGAGGCTCGTGGCGGATATCGTTATTTTCTCACCTTCACAGATGACTTAAGCAGATATGGGTATATCTACTTAATGAAACATAAGTCTGAAACATTTGAAAAGTTCAAAGAATTTCAGAGTGAAGTTGAAAATCATCGTAACAAGAAAATAAAATTCCTACGATCTGATCGTGGAGGAGAATATTTGAGTTACGAGTTTGGTGTACATTTGAAACAATGTGGAATAGTTTCGCAACTCACACCACCCGGAACACCACAGCGTAATGGTGTGTCCGAACGTCGTAATCGTACTTTACTAGATATGGTGCGATCTATGATGTCTCTTACTGATTTACCACTATCATTTTGGGGTTATGCTTTAGAGATGGCTGCATTCACATTAAATAGGGCACCATCAAAATCCGTTGAGACGACGCCTTATGAACTATGGTTTGGCAAGAAACCAAAGTTGTCGTTTCTGAAAGTTTGGGGCAGCGATGCTTATGTGAAAAAGCTTCAACCTGATAAGCTCGAACCCAAATCGGAGAAATGTGTCTTCATAGGATATCCAAAGGAAACTATTGGATACACCTTCTATCACAGATCCGAAGGCAAGACTTTTGTTGCTAAATTCGGAAACTTTCTAGAGAAGGAGTTTCTCTCGAAAGAAGTGAGTGGGAGGAAAGTAGAACTTGATGAGGTAACTGTACCTGCTCCCTTATTGGAGTACATCACAGAAACCGGTTGCTGTGACACCTACACCAATTAGTGAGGAAGCTAATGATGATGATCATGAAACTTCAGAACAAGATACTACTGAACCTCGTAGATCAACTAGAGTAAGATCCGCACCAGAGTGGTACGGTAATCCTGTTCTGGAAGTCATGCTACTAGATCATGATGAACCTACGAACTATGGAGAAGCGATGGTGAGCCCAGATTCCACAAAATGGCTTGAAGCCATGAAATCTGAGATGGGATCCATGTATGAGAACAAAGTGTGGACTTTGGTTGACTTGCCCAAAGATCGGCAAGCAATTGAGAATAAATGGATCTTCAAGAAGAAGACTGACGCTGACGGTAATATTACTGTCTACAAAGCTCGACTTGTCGCAAAAGGTTTTCGACAAGTTCAAGGGATTGACTACGATGAGACCTTCTCACCCGTAGCGATGCTTAAGTCTGTCCGAATCATGTTAGCAATTGCCGCATTTTATGATTATGAAATTTGGCAGATGGATGTCAAAACTGCATTCCTGAATGGATTTCTGGAAGAAGAGTTGTATATGATGCAGCCGGAAGGTTTTGTCGATCCAAAGGGAGCTAACAAAGTGTGCAAGCTCCAGCGATCCATTTATGGACTGGTGCAAGCCTCTCGGAGTTGGAATAAACGCTTTGATAATGTGATCAAAGCATTTGGTTTTGTACAGACTTTTGGAGAAGCCTGTATTTACAAGAAAGTGAGTGGGAGCTTTGTAGCATTTCTGATATTATATGTAGATGACATATTACTAATTGGAAATGATATAGAATTTCTGGATAGCATAAAGGGATACTTGAATAAGAGTTTTTCAATGAAAGACCTCGGTGAAGCTACTTACATATTGGGCATTAAGATCTATAGATATAGATCAAGACGCTTAATTGGACTTTCACAAAGCACATACCTTGACAAAATTTTGAAGAAGTTCAAAATGGATCAAGCAAAGAAAGGATTCTTGCCTGTGTTACAAGGTGTGAAATTGAGTAAGACTCAATGCCCGACCACTGCAGAAGATAGAGAGAAAATGAAAGATGTTCCCTATGCTTCAGCCATAGGCTCTATCATGTATGCAATGTTGTGTACCAGACCTGATGTATGTCTTGCTATAAGTCTAGCAGGGAGGTACCAAAGTAATCCAGGAGTGGATCACTGGACAGCAGTCAAGAACATCCTGAAATACCTAAAAAAGGACTAAGGATATGTTTCTCGTATATGGAGGTGACAAAGAGCTCATCGTAAATGGTTACGTTGATGCAAGCTTTGACACTGATCCGGACGATTCTAAATCGCAAACCGGATACATGTTTACATTAAACGGTGGAGCTGTCAGTTGGTGCAGTTCTAAACAAAGCGTTGTGGCGGGATCTACATGTGAAGCGGAGTACATAGCTGCTTCGGAAGCAGCAAACGAAGGAGTCTGGATGAAGGAGTTCATATCCAATCTAGGTGTCATACCTGTTGGGTTTCGTAGTAATTTCAAAAATATTCCTACGCACACGCAAGATCATGTGATGCATAGCAACGAGAGGGGAGAGTGTTGTCTACGTACCCAACGCAGACCGACTGCGGAAGCGCTGACACAACGTAGAGGAAGTAGTCGTACGTCTTCACGATCCAACCGATCAAGCACCGAAACTACGGCACCTCCGAGTTCGAGCACACGTTCAGCTCGATGACGATCCCCGGACTCCGATCCAGCAAAGTGTCGGGGAAGAGTCCCGTCAGCACGACGGCGTGGTGACGATCTTGATGTACTACAGCAGCAGGGCTTCGCCTAAACTCCGCTACAGTATTATCGAGGACTATGGTGGCTGGGGGCACCGCACACGGCTAAGGAATAGATCACGTGGATCAACTTGTGTGTTCTAGGGTGCCTCTACCTCAGTATATAAAGGACCAAAGGGGGGAGGCTGGCCGGCCACAAGGGGCGCGCCAAGAGAGTCCTACTCCCTCCGGGAGTAGGATTCCCCCCCCCCCAATCCTAGTTGGAATAGGATTCCTCGAGGGGGGGGAAGAGAGAGAGGGGGCCGGCCACCTCTCCTAGTCCTAATAGGACTAGGGGAAGGGGGGAGGCGCGCGTCCACCTTGGGCTGCCCCTTTCTCCTTTCCACTAAGGCCCACTAAGGCCCATATGGTTCCCGGGGGGTTCCGGTAACCTCCCGGTACTCCGGTAAAATCCCGATTTCACCCGGAACACTTCCGATATCCAAACATAGGTTTCCAATATATCAATCTTTATGTCTCGACCATTTCAAGACTCCTCGTCATGTCCGCGATCACATCCGGGACTCCGAATAACTTCAGTACATCAAAATGCATAAACTCATAATATAACTGTCATCGTAACCTTAAGCGTGCGGACCCTACGGGTTCGAGAACAATGTAGACATGACCGAGACATGTCTCCGGTCAATAACCAATAGCGGGACCTGGATGCCCATATTGGCTCCTACATATTCTACGAAGATCTTTATCGGTCAGACCGCATAACAACATATGTTGTTCCCTTTGTCATCGGTATGTTACTTGCCCGAGATTCGATCGTCGGTATCCAATACCTTGTTCAATATCGTTACCGGCAAGTCTCTTTACTCGTTCTGTAATACATCATCCCGCAACTAACTCATTAGTTGCAATGCTTGCAAGGCTTATGTGATGTGCATTACCGAGAGGGCCCAGAGATACCTCTCCGACAATCGGAGTGACAAAACCTAATCTCGAAATACGCCAACCCAACATGTACCTTTGGAGACACCTGTAGTACTCCTTTATAATCACCCAGTTACATTGTGACGTTTGGTAGTACCCAAAGTGTTCCTCCGGTAAACGGGAGTTGCATAATCACATAGTTATAGGAACATGTATAAGTCATGAAGAAAGCAATAGCAACATACTAAACGATCGTGTGCTAAGCTAATGGAATGGGTCATGTCAATCAGATCATTCAACTAATGATGTGATCCCGTTAATCAAATAACAACTCTTTTGTCTATGGTTAGTAAACATAACCATCTTTGATTAACGAACTAGTCAAGTAGAGGCATACTAGTGACACTCTGTTTGTCTATGTATTCACACATGTATTATGTTTCCGGTTAATACAATTCTAGCATGAATAATAAACATTTATCATGATATAAGGAAATAAATAATAACTTTATTATTGCCTCTAGGGCATATTTCCTTCAATACCTAGTGCATCGGGTCCAATGAAAATCTTTTGTGACAATACTGGTGCAATTGCCTTGGCAAAGGAATCCAGATTTCACAAGAGAACCAAGCACATCAAGAGACGCTTCAATTCCATCCGGGATCTAGTCCAGGTGGGAGACATAGAGATTTGCAAGATACATACGGATCTGAATGTAGCAGACCCGTTGACTAAGCCTCTTCCACGAGCAAAACATGATCAGCACCAAAGCTCCATGGGTGTTAGAATCATTACTGTGAATCTTGATTATTGACTCTAGTGCAAGTGGGAGACTGAAGGAAATATGCCCTAGAGGCAATAATAAAGTTATTATTTATTTCCTTATATCATGATAAAATTTTATTATTCATGCTAAAATTGTATTATCCGGAAACATAATACTAGTGTGAATACATAGACAAACTAAACGTCACTAGTGTGCCTCTACTTGACTAGCTCGTTAATCGAAGATGGTTATGTTTCCTAACCATAGACATGTGTTGTCATTTGATTAATGGGATCACATCATTAGGAGAATGATGTGATTGACATGACCCATTCCATTAGCTTAGCACCCGATCGTTTAGTATGTTGCTATTGCTTTCTTCATGACTTATACATGTTCCTATGACTATGAGATTATGCAACTCCCGTTTGCCGGAGGAACACTTTGTGTGCTACCAAACGTCACAACGTAACTGGGTGATTATAAAGGAGCTCTACAGGTGTCTCCAAAGGTACATGTTGGGTTGGCGTATTTCGAGATTAGGATTTGTCACTCCGATTATCGGAGAGGTATCTCTGGGCCCTCTCGGTAATGCACATCACATAAGCCTTGCAAGCATTGCAACTAATGAGTTAGTTGCGAGATGATGTATTACGAAACGAGTAAAGAGACTTGCCGTTAACGAGATTGAACTAGGTATTGAGATACCGATGATCGAATCTCGGGCAAGTAACATACCGATGACAAAGGGAACAAAGTATGTTGTTATGCGGTCTGACCGATAAAGATCTTCGAAGAATATGTGGGAGCCAATATGAGCATCCAGGTTCCGCTATTGGTTATTGACCGAAGACATGTTTCGGTCATGTCTACATTGTTCTCGAACCCGTAGGGTCCGCACGCTTAACGTTACGATGACAGTTTCATTATGAGTTTCTATATTTTGATGTACCGAAGTTTTTTCGGAGTCCTGAATGTGATCACGGACATGACGAGGAGTCTCGAAGTAGTCGAGACATAAAGATTGATATATTGGACGGCTATATTCGGACACCATAAGTGTTCCGGGTGATTCCGGAGAAACCAGAGTGCCGGAGGGTTACCGGAACCCCCCCGGGAGAAGTAATGGGCCTTATGGGCCCTAGTGGAGAGAGAAAGGGGCAGCCAGGGTGGGCCACGCACCCCCTCCCCCTCTGGTCCGAATTGGACTAGGAGAGGGGGGGCGGCGCCCCCCTTTCCTTCTCCCTCTCCCCCTTCCTTTCCCCCTCCTAGTAGGAGTAGGAAAGAGGGGAGTACTGCTCCTACTAGGAGGAGGACTCCTCCTCCTTGGCGCGCCCAAGGGCCGGCCGGCCTCCCCCCTTGCTCCTTTATATACGGGGCAGGGGGGCACCTCTACACACACAAGTTGATCCTCGTGATCGTTTTCTTAGCCGTGTGCGGTGCCCCCTTCCACCATACTCCTTGATAATATTGTAGCGGTGCTTAGGCGAAGCCCTGCGACGGTAGAACATCAAGATCGTCACCACGCCGTCGTGCTGACGGAACTCTTCCCGACACTTTGCTGGATCGGAGTCCGGGGATCGTCATCGAGCAGAACGTGTGCTAAAACTCGGAGGTGCCGTAGTTTTGGTGCTTGATCGGTTGGGCCGTGAAGACGTACGACTACATCAACCGCGTTGTCATAACGCTTCCGCTGTCGGTCTACGAGGGTACGTAGAAAACACTCTCCCCTCTCGTTGCTATGCATCACCATGATCTTGCGTGTGCGTAGGAAATTTTTTGAAATTACTACATTTCCCAACAAGGGTCGTCATCACGGAGGGCTTCTACATCATCATAGCCCCTCTGATGAAGTGTGAGTAGTTTACCTCAGACCCTTCGGGTCCATAGTTAGTAGCTAGATGGCTTCTCTCTTTTTGGATCTCAATATAATGTTCTCCCCCTCTCTTGTGGAGATGTATTCGATGTAATCTTCTTCTTTTGCGGTGTGTTTGTTGAGACCGATGAATTGTGGGTTTATGATCAAGTCTATCTATGAACAATATTTGAATCTTCTCTGAATTCTTTTATGTATGATTGGTTATCTTTGCAAGTCTCTTCGAATTATCCGTTTGGTTTGGCCAACTAGATTGGTAGTTCTTGCCATGGGAGAAGTGCTTAGCTTTGGGTTCGATCTTGCGGTGTTCTTTCCCAGTGACAGAAGGGGCAGCAAGACACGTATTGGATCGTTGCCATCGAGGATAACAAGATGGGGTTTATTTCATATTGCATGAATTTATCTCTCTACATCATGTCATCTTGCTTAAAGCGTTACTCTGTTTTTAACTTAATACTCTAGATGCATGCTGGATAGCGGTCGATGAGTGGAGTAATAGTAGTAGATGCAGAATCGTTTCGATCTACTTGTCACGGACGTGATGCCTATATACATGATCATGCCTAGATATTCTCATAACTATGCTCAATTCTGTCAATTGCTCAACAGTAATTTGTTCACCCACCGTAGAAAACTTATGCTCTCCAGAGAAGCCACTAGTGAAA